>NC_134716.1:105525000-105834642 GCF_049634645.1 Pelodiscus sinensis | reverse complement strand
CAACCCGGAGAGCAGCAGCAGGAGGAAACAATACAATTAACAGCAAATGTGCAATGATCCCTTGCCATATTTACAACTTCACTAGGGCAGGCGAGAGGGGAGGTCCGAACGCAACCAGCCCAGAGAGTTCTCTGGACCGGGAGAGAGCAGTGTGAGAAGCAGGAAGAAACAAATATACCCATTATAGCTAGAAACAAATATACCCATTATCCTCACCACTAAGTCTCCTTAAACAAACTCCAGTTTGAACGCTGAAAAGTTAATACATACGGGTTTGTACAGTTTAAAGTATTGAAATCCCAAATATATAGTAATTGACTCGCGCTATAATCACTACTTTTATTTATAGAATACTAGCCCTTGTTGAACGATATACACACCATGAACACCTGCAGACCCGAGGAAGTACACGTGGAGTATAGTGTGTGTTTTCAATGTAGTGCATAAACATAGATACTATGTATATTTAACCAGTAATTAATTATAGAAAAATCGTGTTTTATGCTTTCTAATAACTGGAAAAAATAGGCAGAGGTCGTGTATAAGAGTTATAAACATATGGCATTTCAGGGATCAAAGTAAAGCTGAGATCTTACCCTAAGAATATGGGACTTAAGTTAAGAGTCATCCTTTCTTGTCAGGTCAGAACATTTTGAGGTCCCAGGATTGTTATTGGCTGTTTGTGTCCATGCTGTTTGTGTAGTTAGGTGTCATCTTAACAGGTCAAAAGTGTCTGTAAATGACTTTTGATACGTGTCAGATCTTTAAAAGTAAATGGTAGCTGATTTATATTAAAGTAAACCTTGGATTAATGTGTAGTGGGGGTTGAGAATGTTGGGAAAATGTGGTAAATTTAAAGTAGTGGCTGATAATCAGTGAATACTTCCAATAAATCTTCATCATTAGTGAAAATTTGCTTTCGTCGGGCAGTTTTGATACTAAGTTTCATATTCAATATTGAAAGGAAATGTTAAAGTGGCTAAAATGTAGCAATATTGCACAATAAACTTTCACTATTTTGTAGTAGGTTTTCTTCTTATTCAGAGAGATGTCTTGTTACATTAAATGGTTAATGTGTCTTTAAAAGTAACTTTCTGTTTTGTGTTCAGAGTCTTCCTCCTCAACCTTGCTATCTTGCCTCTTGCAGTGTCCTATACATGGTTAAAAGATTGAAGTTAATATAGCTGTCACATAGAAGGCGTGTTTTTAATGCTGTAAATCCATGTAGTAGTCAGTAGCGTGTCCGTGATTTGTATTGGTCAGGGAGCAGTTTGAATTTTAAAAAGCCTGAAGATCCTGCTGAGCCCCAATCCCGGCCTCCCTCCCTCCCACTAATCTCCCATTCCTGTCTTTGTGCTGCCTGGTCCTGTGAGACACTGTTTGCAACAGGGCCTCAGGCCTACATGCGTGGAGAGGAACCATTTATACTTTAATAAAGCAGCTTTTATTTTTAAACTTTATGTATTACAGAGAACTGCAAGTTGTCTCTAATTGTCCTGTCTCTGTGTGTAACTGAATTGCTGTTTGCTTTTGGGCCGTTGGGTGTGTGGAGGCTGAACGAAGTTCTAGTTTACAGGAAAGAAAGGACTGTGCAAAAACTGTTGTTGTACTTGAGTAATTTTCATCATCAGGAAGCGACATTTGCATTAGGGTTTCTCTCATCATTTTTAAAAAACAAGTCTTTGGAACAAGTAAAAATTAGTTTTGGGTAGATGAATGTTAATGAACTTGTTTGATTTAGGCACTTTGATTTTAGTAATTTAAATTAAATAAGGCAATTGACTTTAAGCATGCATGATATGAGTAGAAATTGAGCTGTTTATATAGTTCCTGTCAGTATCTCTTCTGACACTGTTTACTGCTTGTTTTTAAAATCCCCAAACATACATTTTTCTGGATAAAGTTCATATTTATGAAAAACATGTTTATAAACAAACATGGGAGTTATAGACTATGTATTTGTGGGTTTTTTTATCCTGTTTTTTTCCCCTAGGGGATATGCAATGTGGTTAATTCAGAATTTGTAGGGTCATCAATAAACTTTCTTAAACTCAAATATTTGGATATCTATAAATTAAAAGTACTTATGGTACACACTTTACTGAGAGAACTTTAGTTTTAGTTTAAAATTTCATTTTGAAAATCTTAAAATTGTACAAAAGAAGTGGTATTTAATTTTCATTTCTGTTTTTCCTCAAGCATAAGAAATTATGCTGGTCCTCCATTTGTCAGAGCAGTTGTGTGTCCATAAAGAAAACTTCTTAAAAAACAGAAACAATAGTTTACTTACATGTATTTTAACAGCATAACATTTAAAAAATAGAAGTTATTTTTATTAGTGTTAAAGTAATGTGATGTCTCTTGTAACTGAAAGAGAATAGGGAGAAAAACATTTTTCAGTTTATTTTGTGCATTTAACAGCACTTTGTGTATGTTGTAGTTTATTTTCCCTGTATAGTAATTTTTGTTCTTTCTGTTTGTGTTGGTTTTGTACACAATGTCATTTCCATAAAATTGGTACAAGGATTCAGGCAAAGATGTATTTCCTGAAGTTGCCTTTTTTAAAAAAATAAATAACCTGGATTTTAGGATGAAGGTATATCTTTGTTCATTTAAAAAATGTTAAAATGTCAACATGCTTCTCTTAATTGTGGAAATAAAACAGAACTCAATCCAGTGCAATCACTTTTAGGCCTCAATCCTGCATTTGGACATATAAAGTGACCCTTGCACTCCGTTGACTTCATTGGCACTCTGGGCACAATGCCTGTATATGTATCTAACTGCAGGATCAAGGCTTTAGATTGTAATTTCTTTGGGACTGTATTGTGTTTGTTTGATTAGGACAATGCAGCCTTGACTCTGATTGGGCCCTCTGAATACTCACTTGGAGGAGTAATAGGTGAAAGAGATGCTAATTAAATCATGAAATGGTTTGAGCTATGGATTGAAATAAAGGTGTTCTATTGCAGATTTCAGTCTTGTAAGCTGTTAAACACATTGCTTTTATATGTGCCAAACATATGTAGTAATACAAAACTAATATTCTTTTTATATTAAAATTTATTTCATAAGTGCCATTCCAGACACCAAAACATTTTGGTGAAATATCAATAATTGCTTAGGTAAGAGAAATTAAATTACGGAGTTTATGTATCTAGAAATAGAGAAGAAATTATTTTAGTCTTGAAATTAAAAATTCAGCTAAGTAATCTGTTGCTAGAAAATATTTCCGTTGGACTATATATACTCTTGTGTGTGGGGGTGTGTGTGTGTGTGCGCACACACGCATGTACTCAGTAGTTATAGATAATCTCTGGTGTGATGACTTTGGATTTAGAATGGAGAGTAAGGAAAGACTAGACTATCTTAAAATAACTATTCTGTTTCTCAGAATATGACAGTACAAAATATAAACAAACATTAAATGTTGCATTTAATGGAGAAAGAACTGACCATTTTAATTTGGTGCTGCTTCTGAATTTTTCTTTTTCCAGGTCTTAGAAAATTTACTTTTTAGCTTAACTTCTCATTAGAATGATCAAATGATCATAGGTCCAATAATTATATGGAGACATCTTCAAGTCTTTTGTTAATATGGATTCTCTGTGCATTAATGATGACCTTTTTTAATCACAGAGAAACTCTTCTAAAAAGAGAATTATTAAAGGCCTATGCTGAGGATTTACTGCTCCATTTATTTAAATTTTCATCTTTTTATTTCCTTTTCACTTATAGGCAGCATTTGCTTTAAGATGCAAATTCAGACCTCCACCCCAAGTGCAAAAAGGGCCTTCTTATGTTGAAACTGGTGCAGGTCTGCTTCACAAAGGTGAGAGAGTTGGGAATTGTAGAACTGCTTAAGGGAGTTTGGCAGAGACTGGGCAGAACTTAACAATTGTCTTGCTCCCTGCCCCGTTATCTATCACAGAAAACTTGAGTAGTGGTAGAGAGGATTTTGACCTAAATGTACATATAAAATTAACAAGAACTTAATTAAATTGAATATAATCATTAATAGTGCTCACAGAAAGAATTTAAAGATTATACTTCACTTAAAACAAATCAAAAAAGAAAAGAACAATTATTCATGTCTTCCATGTTAAAACTGAAAGATTTTAATACAAAGTATTTTTTGCCTTTAATAAAAGCAATCAGAAATGCTGCTTCATATTGTCATTAGTATTCAAAGTAAATCAGTGTTGTTTCTCAGTGATAGATTTTTTTTCACCTTGATAGCACTCTTTCATCCATAGGTATAAAGGACTCACATTTGTGAAGCAAAGTCTCTCTAGTTTTTGCGAAATAGCATTGCCAAGCATTGATGTGAAACATTTCATTCAAACTCCTCCCCCTCCACCTACCTACCTGCTTACCCACCCATCATATACAAAAACTGTTAAATAATAGTAAGAGTGGAAAGTAATGGTCTAAAAAATACCAGAATTAAAGAAAGTTACAAATGCAACCTTAATTCAGCCCCTGTGTTTATGCATCATGTTGTCGTCTTCATTTACATTATCACTTGCTGCTACTTTCCACAGGCCCAGGTCTTAGTCAGTGCTCAAGATGGACAGTGCTTACAGACTAGCTACCTATTCATAATATATTTTTATCATCACCAGTCAATATATTGCTCTATAACTTATTTACTACACACTATCCAAATTCCATACTGAAGACAGAATTATTAATTTCCTCATGGAGTTTCTGTAGTGCTTACTATTGAAGTATCGGAATGCTTCACAAACTAGAAAGAAGTTATATTCATTACATTCCTGTGAGGTAATATGATCATATTTGTCTTGCCTAGTGCAGTCATATGGCTCTATTGTGGCCATTTTTATACTTCAGTGTTTACCCCCATTATACAGATGGAAACTGAAACACAAGGAGATTAAGGTCAAAATTGTAAAAGTATCCATAAATCTTGGATGCTGATTTTTCTGCATACTTAGTATTTTACATTGCTTAATATTTTCTAAGCACAGCTCCCTTTCACTTTATTTGCATCTGTGAGTGTTCAGTGCTTCTGCAAATCAGGTTTGGGGTGTCCTAATGTTGGGTACCCAAAAAGTGAGGAACATGCAGTTATTGACCACCTGTGAAAACTTTGGCTTAAGTAACTTGCCAAGCATCACATAGGAACTCTGTGGCAAGAAGATGGAATCCAGTTCTTCAGGGTGGCACTATTGCCTTAACAGTAAGATTATCCTTTCAATTTCTATAATTTTCTTCCCCATTAAATACAAACCTTCAACTTCTGCAAGAAATGAGGCTAAGATCCTATAGACGACAGACTTAGTTACTATACATCCTCAACTCATTCTGAGTATCATTTACTATGAGAGACAAGGTATTTTGAAGGGAAAATTTATATGATCATATGATTACTGTCTCATACTGCACAAGGGGGCAAATTACAGTTGCATGGACAACTTTAATTCTGACATTTCCTATCATTTTAGTGCTTGGCTTTGAAATCTCAATTTTCCTTTAACATTGTTTTCATATGTACTTTAGGTTTTTACAATTGCAAACTGAAAAAACAAATTCCATTGTGGAATTTAACCCTCCTCATGTAGGTAACTGGTAGTGTTGGTGACTTTAGATCTACAGCACAGACTTCTAGGGATGCCAAAAAATAGTTATTTTAATAATAACGTAACTGCTAAATTTCTATAAAAAGTGAGTACATGACTACTCAGTGCCCGTCGGGGTGAGGCTGGCAGCTAGTGCATTCCTGGTTCCACTCCTGAGGAGCCCCCTGTCACCTAGTGCTGCTGCCTCTGTAACAGAGGCAGCAGCATGGGGTGAAAGGTGGAAGCTGGTTCATGAGGGGAGACAGTTTAAAAACTGGCTCCTTGCACAGATCAGCTCCCACCTGACTCTCTGCACTGCTGCCTCTGTATCAGAGACAGCAGCACAGGTGGCAGGCAGCTCCCCTGCGTGCTCTTCATTGAAAACTTTCCTGTCTGAGTTTTAAATGTAGAGCATGCATGGCGGGGGAGGGTGAAGGAGGGGAGAACAGGGGTTATTGCAGTTAACTGGGATCGTTAACCAATCACTTCTCTGTTATTTAGTCAACTAATCATTAACATCCCTGAATTCTACCACTTGAGCTTACAGAGGTAGCAGTAGGAGGCTATTACTCTATGTTGACCTGTGCACATTTTTTGCTGGTGGGTTTCATAGCTATTTCCTAGACTGCAGAGGACTGCTAGGTCTCTGAAATTGTGGCCTGCATTAGTCCAAGAGGGAGTGTCTTCTAATGGTTAAAAACCCCTTTTAATCCCATCTTACCTGTATTCCTCTACATTTGAGTTGTGAAGCTTCTATATATTTCCTGGGGAGTACTGAGAGCACAGCAGAGGGAGTACTGAGAGCACAGCAGCACAGTACTGAGAGCACAGCACTTTTTATGCTGGGTGCCACAGCAGGCCTGATATCTTGGGGTAGCAACTAAGTTGGAGCATGCCAGTGCAAGCTTGGGATGTTAAATTGCGAGTAATTGACTAATTGAGTAGTTGATACATTTTGCTTCGACTATTCGATTAGTCGATAGGGCACCTGCCTTTGAAGTGTAGCAACAGCCATAGGGTTGCATCAAAGGCGAAAGCACTGCATAGAGCCTGGGATCAGCTGGAATCTCCCCCACTGACCTCGGGCTCCATGCAGTGCTGCCGCTTTGAAACGCTGCGGGGAGCCTAGCATCAGACTCCATGCAGTGTTTCAAAGCGTCAATGCTGCCTGGGGTCAGCGGGGGATTCCCCCACTGATCCCAGGCTGCACACAGCGCTGCGGCTTTGAAACGCCGCGTGTAGCCTGGGGACACCCCAGCTGGCCTGTGGTATTTGAAAGTGGCAGTACTGCATGGAGCCCGGGATCTGGCCTCAGGCTCCATGCGTCTCTGCCACTTTGAAGTACCTCCTCCTCCCCCCTCCCCCCTCCCCCCATGCCTCTTTCTGATAGAGGCGGGGGGGGGGCAGGAGGAGGAGGGATAGCTGGAGAGACTAGTCAATTAACCTTTCAATTAGTCCTTCACATCCCTAGTGCAAACTGAATGTTTAGAGAATTTTGATGCCAAGCTCTAACAAAATTCTGGTGCGCATATGCAGAGTAATTTTTAGAGACTTACAACAGACACATTTGGGAGGTTTTGTATACAGACAACAAAAAGTACATCTCTGACTTCAGGTTCCCTGTTTCAAAGTAGTGAGATACTATTGTTTCTCAGTGTTACAGTTGCAAGGATTCTTTTTTTAAGTATTGAGAACATTTTTCTCTTGCCTATAACAGCTGAACTGTTTTTGCAGAAACTTAAAAAGTTAGCTTGAGGCATGCACCTGGTATAACAAATTTCAACCCAAAGGATTAAAATTTGACAAAGTTGTAAGTGAACTGAAAATCTGGTGCTTAAAGTGTCAGCTAACTTTAACAATAGATATTACTGTTACCTCTGCCTTTAACTATGGGCAGACATCCTTAATTCTGGCATTTCCTGTCTTTTGAGTACTTGACTTTGCAACCTTTAATAATTTTTCATATAGTTTTTATGTATAATATAAAATTATCATTTGATACAGTAGTGTTTGAATACGTTGTTGACTTTACTATATTTTGGTGACTTGCTTGGATGTCGCTTTGGAAACCATTATTTATAGTATATATAAAACATACATTTATTTGTGTGAATGTAACATGTTCTGAAGTACTGCCACCTAAACAAGCAATAATGATGTAGCAAGCTAAACAAAATTTTAGTTATGGCTTGTACATTGTAGTAAGAGTCTGGCCCTGCCAGCTTTCTCATGTGAGAAGCCTGTTGAAATCTGTGAGGATACTTGTGAATAGGGTGCCCATATTTCCATATGCTGAATACAGGACACCTGTAAAATTTCTAATATTCAAGCAAATTCAACTGCAGTCAGTCAGAACTATGTAGTACAAACATTCAAGTTGACTCACTGAGCCCGTGTTAAAAAAGAAATATTGCATAGTTGGATTCTTTTTTTACGTTATTTTTAAGGTTTTAGAGTTCACATGGAGAGGTTAGGCATGCACTCCTGTCCCTCCCCCCCCCCCCCACACACCGTAGGTGGTGACACGCACACATTCTTGTACACCTCTGTTTCACTGAGGGTTGACTGACTAATCTGACTGTCCCTGCCCTGTGCTCTCTGCCCTCCATGCCTGTCTGGGACCCTGGGATAGACTGCTTCTCTTAGTACCTGGCTCTGTGTCTTTCTGAGGTCATTGGGTGGACATGAAGGTGCATATTCCCCCTCCCTTAATTTCTGACATGTTTTACACCAGAATGTGGCCAGCAAGCCTGTGTTCCCTCTAATTT
This sequence comes from Pelodiscus sinensis, assembly GCF_049634645.1. Taxonomy (NCBI): domain Eukaryota; kingdom Metazoa; phylum Chordata; order Testudines; family Trionychidae; genus Pelodiscus; species Pelodiscus sinensis. The sequence continues at coordinate 105,826,292 of NC_134716.1, read as the reverse complement.
TTTCATCCAAGTGTGGAATTTTGTGTGTACTGAGACACGTGTGGAGATGCGCCTCCTGTAGAAGCATATGCTACTGGCTTTGGGCACTCTGCTAATCAGCTGGGTGGCCTTTGAATCTCTCCTATGTGCCTGCCAGTGTTCCCACTAGGATTTTCCACCTGGGAATGGAGTGAGTTTTGTCTTGTGCACCAATATTGAGTTCACATGTGCTTGTTTGGATGTGTGCCATTGTGGCACCCAAGTTATTAATAAATATCTTATAAATCTCTGCCCTTTCCCCTCTACTGCTGTGTCTCCCACCCTCCCCTCGCCCCATCTGCTCCCCTGGTGCTTGCTGCCGCCCCCCCCCCCCACCTCTCATCCTCCTCTGCTGTCTTGGCTCCTGCCCTTTTCACTCCCCTCAGCTCTTTGGGGACCTGCCCTTCTCTTTCCCCTGTTCCCATTCCTCCTCTACTCTGATCATCTGTAGCTACCTCTCTCCATTCCCTCTCCTATCACCTCCCTGTACCCACCTGTTCTTCCTCTCTCCTCTGTCTTCTGGTGCCCAGCTTTCCACTCCACCTTTCTGCCCTTCTGCTTCACCCCCACAATTCCCTTGGCACCTTCACCTTCACTTACCCCTGCACCTTCATGGTGCCTTCTCCTTCACTCACTGCCCTGTCCTCCTTGCTCTTTTTCTCCCTGGTGCCCACTACCTCACCATCCTCTGCCCCAGTTCTCCTCATGTCCCTCTGTGCCCTCACACATGACTTGCTCCATCCCCTGCCACACCTCCTTTCAACCCGTCTTCTCCTGGCACCCACTCCTCTCCTCCCTTCTTCCTCCTACCCCCATTGTCCCCTCTCCTCTCCCAACATTATCCTGTCCCCTCCCTTCTCACATCCCCACTGACTCTTTCCTTCCTCTCCCCCTCCTGCCCTTTTTCTCATTGTCTCCTCTGGGCTCCCTGGCATTTATCTCTCCTCCACCCTGCCCTTTGGTGTCTGCCCCTTTCTCCTCCTGCTCTGGCCCCCTCCTCTCCTCTCAGCACAGTCCCATTCCTCTCCTCACCCCGACCTTCCCCTCAGTTCTCCCCGTTCCCTAACTTTCTACATTTGACATGGAAAGCAGTTTGTGGGGGTTGCAGCCAGGGCGACGGTTGTATTTTTAGTACTGAGGTTCTGGCCCCAGAAGCCCCCACACTCCGGCTCCAGCTGCTCCTGGGGCAGAACTGCGTGCATCGACTGGAGCAGAGACTGCCCGCAGTACTGTTTTTAGTACCGCGGGACTGTGGTACTAAAAATAGTATTGCAGGCAGTCCCAGCTCCAGGTGGAGTAAAGCAGCAGCCACACAAGGCCCGTTTGAGCTGGGGAAGCCTCAGTGGAACAGCCTCAGCTCATGCACCCTGGCTCCGGGAGGAACAAAAGGGCAGTCGCCTGCTGCCTGGAACCCACCAGGCCATCAGCGGCTCTTGCTGCTGCCACTCACCTTCCATACCAGCCAGCGAGTGCTGCTGCACGGCTCTTACAATGACGTGGGCAGACCTAAAATTTTTAGTATGCAGGCATGCAGCTTAGAGGGAACGCTGGTGCCTGCACCTAGGGAGTGCAGGACTGCTTTATTCCCATGGCACTTATCCCTGCTGAGCAGTGATCACTGCCAGCAGCAGCCTTTCCTCAGTCTGAGGAAGGGAAGTGACGAGAGCTGCTTCCAGCCACAGGGAACAGGAAGGGAAGAAATGATGACTTAACCCAGTGGTCCCCAATCTTTTGGGGCTGCCGGCTGCCCGGGGGCGGGGCTGCGCATGCTTCACGTGCCCAGGGCGCAAGAATGGCTCAGGCAGGCCCTGGTCACTAGGTGGGCACACATAAATGCCCAAGTGGCCACCATGGTGCCCACAGGCACCGCGCTGGGGACCTCTGACTTAACCCATGTCTTTGCAGAGCTGATTTCCTCTTTGCCCACTTGTGGCTGGAACCAGCTTGTCCTTTCCTGTCCACACAGTATTGAAAGACATTTAACAGGTCCAAGATGCTGCTGGTCACTGATATAATCCAGTCACCTCCAGCTATAGCGTAGACAGGAAGGGATTAAACCCTAAGGATGCTTTGTACACTAGGGCCCAGGGTACCTGACTTCAGGGTATTCAACAATCCCAGCCAGAGAAGTGGCTCACCAGGGATAGGTGCCTGGGGGATAAAGCAGTCCTGTACTTCCTAGGGGCCGGCCCAGGGCAGGAGAGCTGGCAGTGAAGAGGGTGCTAAATCTCCTCCCTGAGGGCTGCTGTGGAGCCTGTAGGATGAGGCAGGAACACAAACAGGTTGGAAATTGTCGTCCCCCACCTCATTGCCACTCTAAATCTTAGTTGAGGGACAGAGAAGCTTCCCCATACCAGCACTGTGTGAGGCTTTGACACTCCTGGCTCCCCCCCCCCTCCCACTTTGCTCCAGGCTCTTAAGCTTTCCTGGTGGGGCAGGCTCCTTCCTTCCCTGAGGTAGTGTGGAAGGAAAGAGCTTGTTGATGAGCTGAGTGCTCTGACCAGGGACTAGTATTCTGCACTACTGGGATTGATTTGCACCTTGCTTTGAGGCAGGGGAAAGGGGAGAGGATATATGGAGGAGCTGAATGCCTGGGAAAGAGTGAAAGGGCAAAGCAGGGAGAAGACAATGAGAGGGGATGCTTGTAAAGGGCCTAATTATGTCAGTTTAAGCAAAAAGAGTGAGAAGTGTCATTCTTCTGGTCTTATTTTGTGGTTAATAAAGATTAAAAAAAGTAAATGTGCTTTCATTCTGAAAAGTGACCCTGTTAAAAATGGCATGGTTGTGTCAGTGATTTCCAGATCAGATGTGCTCAGTTTTCAAATTAAAAAAAAAAAAAGCAGCATTCTGATTCAAATACTGAAAATTTAGGTTGAGCTCTGAGAGCCAATCTGGATTCTTTGTCTCTCTACATGATTGTGACTGATAAAGAATCTGCAGGGCATATTAGATTCTCAGTTTCACTCACGTGGCTTCATTCTCAGATGATGTGCTCAGGAATGCTTGTGAAAATTCATTGATCTCAGTAGCTTCACACAGGTGTAACTTATTAGAACATATACATCAATATGTTTAGTGTTTACTAAAATGGAATAAAATTCTTTACACAGTTTTACTGTATTCACTCAGTAAGGCCCACATGCTTAAAATGCGATGAAATATTTAGTCACCACATTCAGCTGATATAACTTTGAGTGTACAAAGGAACAGATCTGTTTAAAAAAAGAAATCTTCTTTTCTATGTAGTCAATTTACAGACTAAACCCACACCTTTAAGGCTAATATGATCTTTAATTTGGCCATGCTATTTATACAGTAGTATTGATAAGAAAGCAGTATCATTATTAACTTCCTTAGATTTTTGTTCATAATTGCTCTCTATCATAAAAAAAAGAATTCCTGAGGGACAATAGAGTGACATCACCACGTTGCTCTGTATCCCTCTGCCCTCAGCTGCCCTGCCTCCTCTCTCCCCAGTGTTCGTAGGGGCAGGGAAAGCCACGAGCTGTACAGTCTGCCCCCTCCCCAGGGCGGCAGGGGGGGAGGGGTAGAAGCGGCAAGCTGCGTGGCCTCCCTCTCCTCTTGGAGGGGGGGGAGGGCAAAAGCTGCCAGCTGTGTGGCCTCCCTTCTCCTGGGGAGGTGGGAGCTGCACAGCCTCCTCCTTCCCCACACACCATCCCTCACACATCCCTGCAGCTGAGACACTGCACCCCCAGTCCACTCACTCATCCCTTCTACTAAGACACTGCACCTCCAGTCTTCTCCCGAACTCTCCCCTGCTCTTGCACCGTACCTCCTGGCCAGACACACATTCCCAGCCTGCTCCTGCCCCCTTTCCCTTGGCCAGACACCCTGCCCCCAGCCCTCTCCTGTATCCTCTCCCTGGCTAGATATCTACCCCAGAGAGAAGGGGGTTGGCAAGTGTAGCAAGCAGAGGGAACAGCCCCCCTAGTCATTGTTTGAAAACCACTGTCCTCATGTATGACAAATTTTTTTTAAACTTTTTTTTTCCCTTATGACCCAGTTGAAGAAATTTGTTGATGCTCATGACCCAGCATAATTTGACTAAACAGTGTGGGCTCCAGAGAGGGACTGAGGATGGGAGCTTTGGGGTATAGGAGAGACTCTGGCTTTGGGGTTGTCAGGGCTGTGGCAGGAAGGGCTTACCTTGAACAGCTCCCGGTCAGCAGTGCAGCAGGGGTGCTAAAACTGGCTTCCTGCCTCTCCTGGCACCAAATACCTTTTTGTGCCCCAGAAGCTGCCAGCAGCAGGTTCCCAGCCAATGGAAATGCGGAGCTAGTGCTTAGGGCAGGAGCAGTGCATGGATCCCTGTGTGCTCTCCTCCCCTCACCCTGAACTTAGGAGCCAGGCCTGTTGCTGGCTGCTTCTGAGGTACAGTGCAGTCTGCCGTGCCAGGACAGGCAAATAGCTTGCCTTAGCACCCCTACTGGTCACCTGATCACCCTGCAGCAATGAGACCCACTGCTTGGCATTCCACTACTCATTACTGAGTTGCAACCTGTAGTTTGAAAACCACTGCTTTAGGGAAATATGTTTCTCTGATTTAAATCATGTCTTTCTATATGTCACTGTAGACTGATAAGAGCTGAAAGTAGCTTCCTGAAGGTTGGAATTTCTTCACTATAATTTTTCTCAGTACAGTTCATTAAGTTTACTGATTTTAATGTTAAAGTATTAAAGTTGAAAGAAAGTATAGTGGTACATCATTGTTACTGTATTTCTTAAACTATTATTTGACTGATTTACTAATTATAGTTGCAAGAAATCCTATGTCCAGCTCTGGGAAAGGTTTGATAGCTAGGGGATATATATTCCTATACTCCTATTACTTTTTCACAGAAAAGAATACTAACTTACTTCAACACTTGCTTCAAAATCTTGCCATAATACAAAACCATCCACTTAATGTTATGCCATACCAATTTACAGCACGGAATGCAGGAGATTTGCATGCTTTAAAGGAGGAGGTGTGCTTTAAAGAAACAAGAGTAGTCGGGGAAGAGCTAAAGTCCTTACAGTGAGATCCTAAAAAAATAAAAATGAAAATAATGAAACTGTAAGATAGTTCTTTCTGTGTTGGGATGTTAAATTTAGGTTATTTTAGTAATCGAGTAGTCAATAGAATTTTTATTGACTTTTCGCTTACTCCATAGGGGAAGGCAGCCCCGCTTAGTCTAGGCTTGCACCAGGACCAAACCCTGCTGTGACTCTGCAATATAAAAGGTAGTAGGAGCTGGGCAGTCTGTCTCCTGGCTCTTACTGCGTTTTAAATTGTAGAGCTGCAGCGGGGTTTGGTCTCTGACTGCAGGCAGGGACTGAGACGGGCTGCCTGCTCGCCTAGCTCCTGAATTTAGTAGGCAGTCCAGCTCAGTCCCTGCTTGTGCCTGGTCGTGGACCAAAGCTGTGGTTCTGTAATTTAAAGCACAGTAGGAGCTGGGGGCAGGGGGGAAGGTTGCCCTGCTCCTACTGCCTTTTAAAGCTTAAGCTAATTGATTACTCTCTTACTTCCCTAGTTCTGTGTAGTGTTAATTTGCTTTTATCAGAAATTAATGTGGAAACAGTCAGATAGCATTATGGTTGCCAAGCATATAGATAGTAATGTATACAACCTATTGCTTGCGAGATCACTTGTGATCTTGTAGGCTTTAAATTGTGATTCTCCGTGCCAACTGTGTTGAAAGGAAAAAAATATATATATTCAATTGAAATGTGGTCCTGGATCATGCCCTGTGATTTTTGTAATTGCTAGTAGGAAGTAGGGGCCACTGCCTCCCATGGTTTTCCCAAGAGCAGCTTGGATGTGACCATCTCACCTGCTGCAGCAAAGGAGTAGGAAGAGATAGTAGCCCAGGCTGCTCTATTACAAGAGAGCAGGACAGAAACGTAGGTTGCTGTGCCTCAGCCTAGGTAAATGCTTGGCAAAGGATGTCTTCCTTTCTGATGTAGCCACCCATGGCAGCTCTCAATAGGGAAATAAGAGGAGATGCTAAGAAACAGCAGTCACTCAGTGCAGCTTGAGTCTTTGTGGAAGCCTTGGTGCAGGTTAAAGCAGTCTGGGGACTGCTTCAACTTGTGCTATCTCAGCTGACTGTGGTCCTCAAAGGGCTATGTGCCAAATGCCCAAATCACACTTTCTTTCGGCCTCCAGCATGCCCCTCTGTCAGGGTCTGCTGGGAGGGAGGTGTAGGGGCAGGCTATACTAGCTCAATGCATGTTGGGATTCCTGTATAGTAGAGGAATTCTAGCAGGTGACTTCTCCCTCTGCTCTGCCTGAGTAGCACAGGACTGACAATCTGCCCCAAAGTAGCATTGTGACCTTTGTAAATAACATTAGTCCCTCCAGCTGAAAAGATTGGATACATTGATACATGTACTTTCTGTATAAAGTGAGTGTGCATGGTTTTCATCTCAGACCAAGAGGGATGCAAAAAAGTTTTTCACGTTTCTTTGTCCTGTTGCTCTCCTTTACAGATGCAGTAGTATAGTGCTTTGTGTCTTTCCCCACATTGTATACATTTTTATTGTTCTTCAGTAGGGGTATGTCTAGACTACATGCCTCTGGCGACAGAGGCATGTAGATTAGGCTACCCGACAGAGTAAAATGAAGCGGCGATTTAAATAATCATCGCTTCATTTAAATTTACATGGCTGCCGCGTTGAGCCGACAAACAGCTGATCAGCTGTTTGTCGGCTCAGCGCGATAGTCTGGACGCTCCCCTGCCGACATCAAAGGGAGTTGTCGACAACCCAGGTATGCCTCATCCCAGGAGGCATACCTGGGTTGTCGACAACTCCCTTTGATGTCGGCAGGGGAGCGTCCAGACTATCGCGCTGAGCCGACAAACAGCTGATCAGCTGTTTGTCGGCTCAACGCGGCAGCCATGTAAATTTAAATGAAGCGGCGATTATTTAAATCGCCGCTTCATTTTACTCTGTCGGGTAGCCTAATCTACATGCCTCTGTCGCCAGATGCATGTAGTCTAGACGTACCCTAGATGTTTGTAGTCATGACTACTGTCAGTTACTTCAAAACTTAATTTTTCTTGAAACTGTGTGGGATGATACATCTGCGGTCCAACTTTTTAGTACACTTTTGAAACATCTTGCTTTTATACACCTTTCTAAAGAAAAAATGGAGACCATTCCGTAGTAAAGTTAAAAACAAAGCAATAGAATTGTTGAATATTTGTGTTCCCAAATTGCTTAAATCATGTGATATTGAATACTATATCTTTCACAGTCTGATTATGTTGCAACATTAGGTAAGAGAGAGTTCCTCCTTTTCCCTACTTATAATTCATACTTTAAAAGTAAATATGTTTTGAACTACTGAATTAGTTCTACATATATCATAGAATCATAGAATACTAGGATTGGAAGGGACTTCGAGAGGTCAAGTCCAGTCCCCTGCTCCCATGGCAGGACCAAATACTGTCTAGACCATCCATGATAGACATTTATCTAACCTACTCTTATATATCTCCAGAGATGGGGATTCCACAACCTCCCTGGGCAATTTATTCCAGTGTTTGACTACCCTGACAGTTAGGAACTTTTTCCTAATGTCCAACCTAAACCTCCCTTGCTGCAGTTTAAGCCTATTGCTTCTTGTTCATTTTGGCCTCTGAGGATAGAACACGTTTTCTCCCTTCTCCTTATGACACCCTTTTAGATACCTGAAAACGGCTATCATGTCCCCCTCAGTCTTCTCTTTTCTAAACTAAACAAACCCAATTCTTTCAGCCTTCTGTCATAGGTCATGTTCTCTAGACCTTTAATCATTCTTGTTGCTCTTCTCTGGACCCTCTCCAATTTCTCCACTTCTTTCTTGAAATGCGGTGCCCAGAACTGGACACACAACTCCAATTGAGGCCTAACCAGCGCAGAGTAGAGCGGAAGAATGACTTCTCGTGTCTTGCTCACAACACACCTGTTAATGCATCCCAGAATCATGTTTGCTTTTTTTGCAATAGCATCACACTGCTGACTCATATTCAGCTTGTGGTCCACTATAACCCCTAGATCCCTTTCTTTCGTACTCCTTCCTAGACAGTCACTTCCCATTCTGTATGTGTGAAACTGATTGTTCCTTCCTAAGTGGAGCACTTTCCATTTGTCTTTATTAAACTTCATCCTGTTTTCCTCCGACCATTTCTCCAATTTGTCCAGATCAATGAATTATGACCCTATCCTCCAGAGCAGTCGCAACCCCTCCCAGCTTGATATCATTTGCAAACTTAATAAATATACTTTCTATGCCAATATCTAAATCGTTGATGAAGATATTGAACAGAGCCGGTCCCAAAAACAGACCCCTGCGGAACCCCACTTGTTATACCTTTCCAGCAGGATTGAGAACCATTAATAACTACTCTCTGAGTACGGTTATCCAGCCAGTTATGCACCCACCTTATAGTAGCCCCATCTAAGTTGTATTTGCTTAGTTCATTGATAAGAACATCATGCGAGACCGTATCAAACGCCTTACTAAAGTCTAGGTTTAGTACTACATCAACCACTTCTCCCTTATCCACAAGACTCGTTATCCTATCAAAGAAAGCTATCAGATTGGTTTGACATGATTTATTCTTTACGAATCCATGCTGGCTGTTCCCTATCACCTTGCCACCTTCCAAGTGTTTACAGATGATTCCCTTAATTACTTGCTCCATTATCTTCCCTGACACAGAAGTTAAACTAACTGATCTGTAGTTTCCTGGGTTGTTGTTATTTTCCTTTTTATAAATGGGCACTGTATTTGCCCTTTTCCAGTCTTCTGGAATCTCTCCGGTCTCCCATGATTTTCCAAAGATGATAGCTAGAGGCTCAGATACCTCCTCTATCATCTTCTTGAGTATTCTAGGATGCATTTCATCAGGCCCTGGTGACTTGCAGGCATCTATCTTTTCTAGGTGATTTTTAATTTGTTCTTTTTTTATTTTATCTTTTAAACCTACCCGCTTCCCACTAGCATATGTAAAATATAACGTTATTGAACCGGGATTAATAATCACTACCTATTCTTTGGAAATTATAAATTACTATTTCACCATTTCTGTGGCATACGCACCTTTAGAAAATTTACATTTGCAGAAAGTTCAAATAAAAATTGGATGTATTCTAACAATTGTATAATCAAACATTTCTGAAAGCTCTGAAGTAACTTTTGGTCCTTGATGTAGGCTGTTTCCCTTAAATATATATGTCCAGTACATTTATATCATTTTAAAAGTTGCGCATGTGGGATAATTTTCATTTCTTTCAAGTAGAATAAAACTTGTAAAATTTGATTGAGTCACTTATTCTTTGAGGCTACATCTACACTGCACTGCTCTTTCGGGATACCAGAGTATCCCAAAATAGCTATTCCACGTCTTCACAGAGAGCCCGTTATTTTGGGCTGACTATTCTAATGTTCCTGTAAACCTCATTCTACCAGTAGTAAGGGACATTTCAGAATAGCTTTATTTCAAAATTTGGTGCTGTGTAGACAGTGCCAAATGACGAAATAAGCTATTTTGAATAACTGAAATGAGAGATGCAATTTGAGCAAAGCAATTTGCGTACCTTATTTTGAGTTATGGTGCAGTGTGGGGACACTCTTACAGAGTAGCATGAAAAAGAAACCTAAATTAGTTATAGTTCATTCAAATTAGTGCCTCCTGAAAATGTAACAGTCTCTTGGACTTGCTTTATGGATTATTTTTTTTCCCTCAGAATATTTAATATCTCGAGTAATTTATTCTTCATTATATTTGGTTACTTCTGTGTTCCTAATGCTTTTGTAGCAGATGGACTTGGCTTGTATTCACAGTGGCCACATTTAGAACATGGTGCTGCCTAGATCAGTTGTTAAAATAATGTTATAAATGTCTGACTGAAGTTAGGGCCAAAACTAGCTCCCTTCTCCATGAGTACAAGGTATGGGATGATGAGCATTGTTCTGCATTACCTGTCTGCCCAGCAACAGACAGGTGAGATAGGTGGAGTATCTCTGGATTGTGTTGGGACGGGGATAAGCAGATTCTATGTGGATCTTCCTAGATCAGGGTTTCCCAATCTATGGGTGGGGACCCAAATATGTGTCACCATTACATTTCAAAAGGGTCGCGAAGTGTCTCCCCAGGTGGCTCTGCCTCCCTCCTTCCCCCTGTTTTTGAATTGCCTTGGGTCATCAAGTCTTCCTGAATTGTCAAAATGGGTCCCCATCTGGAAAAGGTTGGGAACTTGTGTCCTAGACAGATCCTAAAGACTGAACTAGCTTTCAAGGAGCAATTCTTTAACACTGGGAGAGAACATTTCTTCTCTATCTGGCCAGTGCTGACCTGGTCTAGCTACTCTGTCTAGTGCTGACCTGGTCTAGCTACTCTGTCTGGGAGGATCAGCTGTCTGTCTGGTCTTAAGTCTTTATTCTGCTGATTGTATTTTAGAATGTAAAATAGGTTTTCTTTTTCTGTTTATAAAATGCACCTCATACTATTTGTCTAATCCAGATAATAAGATATCCTAAAAGCTTGCGTTTAAACAGTTAAAATTGCAATTTAGCAAAATAAGGAAATTCATAAATATGTGAAAGATACAGTATGTTCACTTGTTCACTTAAGAGTCCTTTAACTATTTTTACATGTTTCTCTGATTCAAAGCCGGTATTTTAACACTGAAAACTATAGGATGTGTTCATATAAAAATATAAGAAAAAAGTAGTGTGGACCTGCTAAAGTTTAGGGAAGCTGCAGTAATAAATTCATCCTTTCTGAGAAGATTGAGCACTGAAATATATCTGAGCTGTGTCTGTTGCTCAAAAGAAAACACAGTGATACTTTCTACGTATTGGGTGTGAGAACTCAGAATAAGAGATCCACATTCATGTTTTACACACAATATGTACCATGTATATATGCTACATTAGAGATATTGGTTCTTCTAAATTAATCCCAATATAAATCTAAACTAAACGGAGATGTTTTTGGTCTTGTATCTTAATGTTGTTTGAGATCAGTATGACCTGGTGTGGTAATATTTTCTGTTTGCTCTGGCATATAGAAAAATTCACTGTCTTAAAAGTGTAACGTTAAAAATGTCAATAAAAATAAAAGTCAACTTAACTAACAGGATGTTTTCTCTGGGAAGGTTCTCTCTACGTATTTATCAAGCATATTTCAAAAAGAAGTGAACAATGAGAAAAGCAGTGACAATATTGATTTTTTTTTTATGAGGATCATAAGTTGTCTGTGGTTAACTCTACTCTTGTTCTATTAGTGATGCGGGAGCTGGAACTGGAGCTTCATGACCATCATGCATTTATAATTTAAATGTTCAATGACTAATACAGCATAATCCAGGATAAATATTTAGCATATAATTTTCTGTGTACTTCATAAGGTAGCTGGCGTTTTGTGTACATGCATGTGTGCAAGCATGTATGTGTTAAATACATGGTGGTAAACCTTATCTTCATAACCCATCTGGATGGAGATGTCAACACGCGCACACACACACACAATTTAAGGGTCAAATGATCCAAAAGAATGTTTGTAAAATCTCTTGAGTTAAGAAGCTTTAATCTTAGAATTGAAAATAATTATCAGCATAATTTGGCTCTAGCTTCTAACCCCTTACCAACATTAAGTAGCACTGAAACATATCACCATAGGCGGTGCTTATGGAGGGAACTGTAAATTTGTAAATATTCGCCTTATATCCATAGGTATCTGCAAACAGGGATGTGGTGTGGATATCCTCAGCTCATTTTGGGGATATGGATACAAATATAAATTTTGTATCTAGAATCCTGCAGATTTGTGGACATATGCTTTACATATGCGCAGAGCTTGACAAACTATGTAATCTACTTGCCTGAGGCGAGTAGATTACAACCTGGAAGAGCCGGGTTCGGGCGATCTGTGCATGTGCAGATCGCTGGACGGTGTGGGCAGCGAGCGGGGCTCGCCGCGGTTCGGTGAGCCCTGCATATACGGGTATCCATATCAATGGATATCAGTGCAGATATCTGCAGCTTGTTTTTGCAGATGTGGCTGCAGATACAAATTTTGTATCTGCGCAGGGCTCTGTCTGTCTGTTGTTGGGTCCATTCAATTTAGCTCACTGTGCTGATGCAAAAAAAAGTGACATGGATAGGAATGGCTACACCACTCATTCCTTTTAAGTGACCTGTGCATGAGGAGGTGGTGGATGGAGCAGTACCTGCACTCAAAGAACTACAATTGTGCCATGAAACAAGTTGGCGAAAAGCCACTTACACCATCCTCATCTTGCACATCTGTAATGGCCAGGCATAATCTTGCCTTTTATCATCTGATATTTTTTCCTGTGCATCTTCAAAACCCCTCCTCTGAATCTGACAGCATTATAGTATAAATGTTCAAAAGTGTTTTGAGTAAGTTAGGAGTCTAAACACCATTGACTTTCAAAGTGCCTAAGTCACTTGTGAAAATGGGTCTTAGAATGCTAAATTATTTAGGTGCTTTGGAATCTTTTATCTTAGTCTTATTTCAGCTTTTAGTAAATTGTCACATTTAACAGATTCAAAGCATTTCTGAATATTTGATAGTGAAGCAAACAACATGGTCACATACATTGTGCTGCAATATACGTTGATTTGGCTTTTGGAAAAGTACGGGTTGATACAGGTATGTGTAGTTTTCAGTGGCTTCTCTGGTTAGTTTGTCATAATTTTTGGGATATTGAATTTGATTTGGGTTCTATTTTGAAATTTGTATGGATCTTTGGTATGATGATGTACAAGTGCTTAAAGTTATTGTATGGATTAAAGGTGGGGAACTGGATCCAGCCCCTGGTTTAATGTGATGTGACCTGCCATAAGTCTCCATGCTTTGGGCTGGAAGCCACAACCTCAGAACCCTCCATGGGGCTATGGATACAAATATAAGCTGGTGCAGGGAAGAGTAGTGAGCCTTGGCACTCCCTTATGGGGCTGAAGTGCAGCATATGCTCTGTTAAGTGTGAGAGGCGATGGTTTGTTTTTTCTTTTGCTTCCCAACTTGGGAACGCAGGTGAGTAGTGAGGGTTTTTGTTTTTTGTAGTAGTGAGGGTTTTTTGTTTATTTTTCTGTTTCTGTGGCTCCCAGATGATTTTCTGGTGGGTCACCGGCTCCTGACCCCCCCCAAAAAAGGTTCCCACTCCTGGTATAGACAGTCACAAATTGAAATAAAGTGTGGGAGCTGTGCATGTGTGAGCATTACAATGAAACAAGAGACCCAAAAATCTAACTACAATTGTATACACACTTGCCTTTTCTCATTTGATGCAGTTTCTCTTCAGAATGCCCCCAAATCAGTAAAGTTCTTAATCCATTTTTTAACTGATCAGAATTAAAAACTTACTTGGTTATCACAATCTGTAATTAAACATGAAAAATCCACTTGCCTTGAGTGAGGCAGATTTTGCTTTGGAATCTAATCTTTTATTAAAAACAGTTGCTAGCCCAAATGTAAGTTACTAAATATGACCAGGAAAAACTTAAACAACAAATTGTCTAGTAGCACCTTAAAGACTAACTAAACATTTAGATGGTATCATGAGCTTTCTTAGGCACAACCCACTTCTTCAGATGACAGGATTATTAGAAGTCCAGATCCAAGAGGAAAAAAAAGGGGGGAGGAGGGAAAGTGAGCAGGGGAAAAAAAAAGAAGAGAAAAACAAGGAGGGGAGGAAAAAAGAAACAGTGCGTAGATGGTTCAAATAGTTACAAGAGGCTGATAAGAACCATTAGCAGGGCTCGCCAGCCGCGCTGTCCAGCGAGCTGCGCATGCACAGATCGCCCGAACCCAGCTCTTCCGGGTTACAATCTACTCGCCATGGGTGAGTAGATTGTATTATTTGTCAAGCCCTGACCATTAGCACTTACATCGTTCGGTTGGTTAAGTCATTACTACCTTTCACATCCTAATGACTTAACCCAGTGGTCCCCAACGCGGTGCCCTTAGGTGCCATGGTGCCTGGCCGGGCCATTTCTGTGCACCCGCCAAGTGATCGGGGCCAGCCCCGCCCCCGGGCACATGGTGCATGGGCGGTGCCGGCCCCTGGGCACACAAGGTTTGGGTGGCCCCGCTCCCAGGTCCCTGGCACAAGGGCGGTGCCAGCCTCTGGGTGTGCGGTGTATGGGCTGTGCTGGTCCCGGGCGTGTGGCGTATGAGCGTCCCCGCCCTGGGCACGTGGTACAGGGGCAGCGCCAGCCCTAGGCGTGCAGCGCATGGGTGATGCCGGTTGCTGGGCGTGCGGCACAGGAGCGACGCCGGCCCTGGGAGTGCAGTGCATGGGTGGCACTGGCACTGGGCATGCAGCGTATGGGTGGCCCCGCTCCCGGGCGCCCGGCAGCCCCAAAAGGTTGGGACCACTGACTTAACCAACCAACGGAGGTGCTAATTTTTCTTATCAGTTTCTTGTAACTATTTGAACAATCTACTCACTGTCTCTCTCTTTTCCCTTCCCCTTCTTTTTTTCTCTCCCCCTTCTCCCCTTCCCTATTTATTCTTGGATCTGGACTTCTAACACTCCTGCCATCTGAAGAAGTGGGCTGTGCCCATGAAAGCTCATGTTACCTTCTACATGTTTTATTAGTCTTTATAGTGCTACTAGACTATTTGTTAAGTTTTTCCTGTTAGACTAACTCGGCTACCCCTCTGAAGCTTTCAAATATGAACGTTGTAATATAATGCAGTATCGCATTTCTGAGCCTGCCGACAGCTACTCCAGTGTTCTTGCTACTTGGAGTAGCTGTGCTAGGTGGTCCATAGTTCTGTTAATGAAACTTATCAGGTGTATAGTTACTATTCAGAACCTTATGGGTGGCTAAGTAATTGTTAATTGCTTGCTGCTGCTGTTGGAAGACCTTTTGAACCAAAATAAGTGCTGGAGTTACAGAATGGAGAGAGGAGGAGACATAAAAGTGTGTGTGCTTATGTTTTGGGGTTGTGCATGATGGTGCTGAGTTGAGTTTTTTCAGCAACCAAAAGCTGTGGAGGGGGAAGAACAGGGAGAAAGTTCCTAGCCTGTTCAAAGAGCTTGAGGAGATAAAACTTCAAATTTATAAGGCATTCATTAGTCAGATGCTGATAGCCAAACATAAAGAATCCAGGCAGTGAGTTTGAACAGTAGTCTGGGAGAAATCTCTAGATCTCTTGCTTTTTTTATCAGTTGGTGCCAGGGCAGGTGGGTGTTTGATCAGTGTGTTGCTGCTTATTGGAACCCATTCTCCCTGTTAGGAATATGAATAGTTAGGATGAGGCTTCCTGTTTCTGGTTAACCAAAAGGGACTAGAGCAGCTCCCCGCCGCTGTAGGAGCTCCATGGCGGGCCCAGAGGTGGTGGCGTGCTGCAGGCAGGGGCTTCTCTGGCCATCTGGAGCAGCCCCTGTCTGTGACGGGCTCAGACCGACCCCCTCCTGCAGTTCCAACAAGCTGGTGGTAGCCGCCCTTGTCTGTGGCAGGGGGTGGGAGGGCTTCAGCCCATTATGGCTGGAGTGGCTCTCCTGTCTGCCCCCCTTTTAAATATAATGCTTAACCAGTTAACCAATTACATGTGATTTTTACATCCCTACTTGCTGTTCTGGTGAAATCTGGATATTTGACGTCGTCTTTCAGCTACTAGACTAATGGTACTTTTTTCCAGCCCTTAACATAATATATTAGCTATAAAATGCTTCTAAAACCCACTGCACATGTATCTGTTTTCTTTTTCCCTGTCATTCCCCCTATGTTGTGACCGTACACATCAGAGAGTTCTGAACAGTGTTGAATCTTTTGATCTCCATAGCTGTTATAGCTTCTGTTAAGTTGGTGGCACACGAAATGGGTAGAGGATGAAATCCACAGAATCCCATGGCTATCACAGCAGATTCCATTTCATTGCTGTGAGCTGAAAAAGTGTTTTCTGTTTTTGGAATTCTTACAGAACATACAACTACTTGCAATTAGCTTTTCATGTGATTTTAACAGTAAAATCTTTCAAGGCCTAATCTGGCACAACAGACAAGCTGTGTTTTAATAGTTATGGTCTCTTAATTATATAATAGACAATGAACTGATACTGAAGTTATGTTGTACTGCAATTTACCAGTTAATGTAAGAAAATGCATATTTTCTTAATGTAAAGACCATTAATATAGTTTTAGTGGTTATATATGCTAAAATGTATATATTTTTCTCAACTTTAGCAACTCTATTTGAAAAATAAGGGTTTAAATTGCGTTTGGATCATAGGCGTGTGCTGCCTGTGCCCAGGCACACCCTAACGTCTCTGGCCGGCTAGCGGCTGCTGGAGGAGAGGGATTTGTGATGGGGCGCCGCAGCCCCGCACTTTAAATTCCCCGCGGCCATCTACGGGGCACTGTGGGGCAGAGAGAGCGGCATGCTCAAACGCCGTGCAGCAGGTGAGAGGGGAGACGCCTGGGTGTGGCATGACATCACGGCCCGGGACTTTAAAACTGTGCGGCCCAGCTCCAGAAGCAACTAGGGCCCAACTACAAACTCCGTCTGGCCTGAGCCATTTTTGTGCCCCGGGTCCCACAGCACTTCCCCCGTATGCACCCGGGGGCGCCCCCCGCCCGTCCCAGCAGCACTGCACGGAGCCCTTGCCCATCCCCGCAGTACCATGTGGCACCCCAGGGGCACCCCTGCCAGGCCCGGCAGCACTGTGCGGCCCCCTTGAGGCGCCCGGGGGCACCCCCGCCCGGCCTGGCAGCACTGCACAGCGCCCTGGGCTAGGGCCAGGCCGGCCTGTAGCTTGGACCGGCTCTGACTCCAGCCCCATGAATTGGAAGGCAGAAGCTGAAAGTAAGGGAGGGGAAGGGGCTTGCGCTGGGGGGGAGGGGCAGGTCAGGAGAAGAAAGGGGAAGACACCAAGGGACAGGGTAGAGGAAGACACAAATGCCAGGAAGCCAAGTGGAGACAATGAGAGAAAGGGCAGGAGGGAAGGTTTCAGTGGGAGGGGGGACAGGGTAATGCTGGGAGAGGAGAGGGTAAGGTCATTGGGAGTTAGAGGGGGGGGAGGAGGTGCTGGGAGAAGGCTTGGGAGAAGGGGTGGGCATGAGGAAGGCAGGGATGGAGCAAGGCATGTGTGAGGGCACAGGGGCATGAGGGGAATGGGGGCAGAGGGTGGTGAGGGAAAGGGGAGGCACCAGGAGGGTGCAGGTGCCAGGGGATTCTGGGGGTGAAGCAGAAGGGCAGACATCTACAGGGGAGGGACCAGCGCCAGAGAAGAGAGACAGGGCAGGTGTGTAGAGGGAGGTGATAGGAGAGGGGATAAGGAGGGGTAGCTCACATGATCAAAGTGGGCTACTGGAGGAGTGGGCACAGGGGGAAGAGAAGGGCTGGTGGAGGGGGCAGGTCTCAGGAAGGCTGAGGGCAGTGAGAAGGGCAGGAGTCAGGACAGCAAAGGAGGGTGAGGGGTTGGGGGCAGCAGGCACCAGGGGAGGTGATGGAGCAAGGGGAGCAGGAGACATGGCAGCAGAGGGAAAAAGTAGAGGTTTATGAGATATTTATTGATAACTTGGGTGCCACAGTGGCACATCCAAACAAGCCTCGTGAACTCAGTACTGGTGAACATCACAAAATTCATTCTGCTCATGGGAGGAAACTCTTAGAGGAAACACTTTCCCCAGCCTCTCCGCCCCCGAGTTAATGTCACATACAGGATAGTTGCATGAGAGGAGTTTGAGGGGGGAGGGAACTAATCTCTATTGGTAGGAGGATGGTGGGAAAAGTCCTTGGGGGGGCGGGGAGGGAGGCACATGACACCTTTTACTTATGGTCATGTGTCCATCTTGCCCAGAGAGTGTTACCTCCAGAGGTGTGGCCAATGGGGGTCAGAGGCATGTACTGGGGGGGGGGCAAAGTACATTTTTACAGGTAACACTCTCTAGGGTCAAAGTACATTAAAAAAAATCCTTTGGGTGCACACCCTAAAGAAATGTGCTGTGTGCGCCTATGGTTTGGATCACGGTAACCTGCTTTCTACCCTCCGGTAAATTGCCAAATCATTATTCTTTTCATTTATGCTTATGATCCTGTGCAGTGTTAATTTCTCCATGATCCTGAAAGCAACAATTTGAAAGTTGCTAGAATTGTATGATTCTAGTTGTTCCAAACTGTTATGCTCTGCAAGTGGGAAAGCTAGTGTACATGAGACGGGCATGATCATCCACTTCTGGGAACTTTCAAACGTGAGAGGCAAGAGGAAAGACAAAAATGCCGTTGGAAATAAAATCAATACATTAATTGCTTCTCCCTCAAGTTCAGTTTATTTGATTTTGTGAGAACCCCTTTTACTGTGTTTGAAGATGTGGGAAAGATTGCTTACCACACAGGCAGAAATTAAATCGAAGTACTTAGTTAATGCACGTTTGTGATATGTTGAGTTGGGAGATCATTCACATACTGACAAAGATATGATTTCACATATTGAAGAATAATCTTTTGTTGAAGTCAGTGTGCTCAGACAGATTCTAATAGGCACAAGTCTGTTAACTGACTGACTCCTCCGCCCTCTCCTCTCCCCCCCCCCCAGTCCCGGGGAAGGGGGAAGAGACAGGGAAGACTGAGGTTTGTGGCTTCCCATAGGCCAGATTTACTTTTTCTGGGGTTCCAGAGTTAGTGGATTTTGTGGACCCCCTTAGGCTTTGCGGTGGGAACAAAAACAAGAGGTTCAATGTGTGGGACAGGACTGCCATCAAGTGAGATGGGATGCAGTATCTGGGTAGGAGGTGGCAGTGCAGGATGGGGTGAAAGGGAGGTCAGGGTCTGAAAGAGAGTCTGGTGGCAGGGAAGGGTGTGTGTTAGAGGTATGAGAGGGAGTTTGGGAGTGGAAGAGGCTGGGAGAGTCACTCAAAAAAGATGAAAGGGTGAGAATGCAGCTAGCCAACTAGCTAGCTGAGGAGGGAGACAAAGAAGTGAGGAGTAAAGGAAAGTGCAGTTTCTGCGAAATAAAATTGTATCCTCCCCCTTAAATCTTCCCTCTACTCCAGCCTCATTCCCTTCAGCCCTATGATTCTCCCCCTCCCCAGCCTGATTGCCTACATTGCTCCATGCCCCTCAGTGCAACCTCTGCCCCCTCACATCCTGTTCCCACATCCTCCCAGGCTTTCTGGCTCCCCCTCACCTCCACAGCCCAGCTGGGCTGTTCACTGGGCTTCTTGCCTCCCTCCCTCTGCAGCTCAGCTGGGCTGCATGTCACCCCTGCGGCACACAGGGACTCTTATCCTGGAAAGTCTGCGTTCATTTTGGATCATGAATGTTGCTGGACCAGAAAGTTTCATTTAGAGGTGCAACATGTGCTTTGAAAGGGGACGGCTTATGCCTGCAGGGCAGAAGAAATGACAAATCACTGAGCACAGCCATCAGGGCAGGCATTGTGGGATACTGGTGAAAGCCAGTTCTCTCAACAAAACAAACAGCAGAGTTCACATTGGCTCTTTGTTAACAATAAGGGGAGGGGAAAAGACAAAAGCCTGTTGCAGGGCTGGAAGTTTGTCGCCAAAACTGTGTTTTTCCTGACTTTTACATTAAATGGCAGTTTTTGGTAACTAAACATGCCAATATAGACAAATTCTCACATATATCATAGATTGTGAATGCTCTTGTAAGGAATGACATCTCTTTTTCTATGGAAGTTTCCCTATCGGATATATTTATTAAATCACTGGAAGAGTTTGTATGCTGATGACATTTAACTCTCTTTCAAGTAAAAAATATAGTCCCATTTCCCAGTTTAAAATTTAGAATTATGAATGGGTGTGGCTTAAGCCATCTCTTTCTGCAGTGATGGTTTACTATAACATCCACATTCAGAAACAATTGAAAGTTGGTGACACAGTTTGAGACCTGTGGAATGAGGGATGACTTTATTGGCATTAGTAAGAATTATTGCTGCTGCTCTTGTGAGGAGAGATTTCACAAAAGTAGACAGAATGGGTAGGGGAAAGCAAAAAACTGAGAACCTTATTTGAGACCACCTGATGAATTTATGCAATTTTGTAGGGCACTCAGAATCATGGTTCTGAGTGCCCTAAATGCCTGGATAAAATTTAAATAGCTTTATCAGGCCTGTTTAACTGGAGTTCTCAGTTTCTTTAATGCAAACATGGTATGGTAAATGAGTATTCAGTTTTGAATAAATCATTCTATTACTCCATTAAAATAATTAGAAGGCTTGTTTATACTACAGGTTATATGGGTTATGTTGCTCAGGGTTGTAAATAAGCAATTCTCCTGAGCAATGTAAATTACACAGGCCTAAGTGCTAGTGGGGAAAGTGCTATGTAGGCTGGAGAGCTTCTCCTGCTGATATAGCTGCTGCCATTACCAGAGGTGATTTATTATGTCAACAGGAGAGTATCTTCACCAAACATACATCGGCACAGCTGCATCTAACCCAGAGTTACAGTTATTGGATTCAGTTCTTTTGATTTTGATAGTTACTTTGTTGCATGACTTTCAAGTCATGAAATCCTGCTTTAATATCAATACTTGTTTAAAAAAAATACATGGGATTGGGGAACCTTCAATTTGCTTGTGTGAATTAAGGCAGAAGACTAATGAGTTTATGCATTCTATAAAGTTGTCTTAGCAGTTCTGCCCTTGTACATCAATTTTGACCTGCAGCACCTTTGGTATTCAGATCTTAGGCCTATTGAGTGAAGACTACCAATAACGACTAATTATGTGGGTATTGTAGTGATGTAAACAAAAGGTCCACTAAAGTCTAAACTACTGAACTCAAATTAATTTTGATAGGTCATTGTTAAAAGTGGATTTGTTAAATGTTTTAGTTCATATGACAAACCTATAAATAAATGATTTGTAAAACTCTCCCTTTCAGAGTCATTATAAAGTATGGGAATTCATGAGTCTTGCACTTTTCTTTCTTATATCCATTTTATTATATGAAGCATAGGAAAGTGACTTCTCTTTAGAAGACACTTTAAACTAGAAATATAAATGAAATTTAGATAATTATTCTATTTATTCCTTTTATTGTATTGAGCACATTACGTAGATATGTCTATTTTCCATATTCCCCTGGCTTTGATCTACTTTTGTCTGACTAAATTAAATTGTATTTGTTACAAACATGTTAAATTAGGAACAGGATTCTTGTAAGTCCCATTCTACAATCTCAACCCTGAGACATGCATATTGTGTTCTTATTAGGGATGTTAAATTTCAATTAACTAATAGAATAGTCAATGGGATTTCCATCAACTGTTCGATTAGTCTATAAGAACTTCCGTGTTCCATCTTTGAAATGTACAAGAGCCCCAGCGGGGACTCTTGTACATTTCAAAATTGGCCACTGCTGCCCCCCTGCTCCCTTCCCATGGAACTGGAGCTCGGGGGAACTGGCTTTTAAGCCAGCTTCCTCCTGCACCCCTTCCTCTCTTCCCCTCTCTCCCCCTGGTGTCTCTTTGTGATAGAGGCAAGAAGGGGTGGAAGTGACTAGTCGACTAGTGTGTCGACTATCTGATAAGTTTTTGCTTATCGGATAGTTGACTAGTCAATTAGTCGCTTGCATCCCTAGTTCTCATGCTTTCCCAAAGTTCCACAAGAATTAGAGAATGACACTAGTGAGAATGATCACTGTTGTTCTTGTGAGAAGAGGTTTCACAAAGGCATGATTCTCTGTTATAGTGAGGGAGAAGAAATGCAAGACAGATGGAGAAAACAAGGATAACTGTAGGAGGGGGAGATACCCCCCCCCCCCAAAAAAAGATTGTTTTAGTGCTGTGTTTCTCAGAGAGCTTGTAACTGTCTGCTCCGGTTTGTTTACTTCATGACTCCGCAGCCACAGAGCATTGTATCTCCCAGCCAATGGGAGCTGCGGGAAGTGGCATGGCTTGGGTCATTGTTTCCTGAAGCTCCCCTTGGCTGCAAATGGCGAATCGCAGTCAAGGGGAGCTGCAAGACTCCGTGACTATGGAGTCATTAAGTCAGTGGTGGGCAATCATTTTTGAAGGGGTGCCCCAGAAGGGGTGGGGGCAGGAGACTGTGTGCTCCCCTGCCCACAGACCCTGACTGGCCTGGGGGTGGGAGGTAGTGCATGAAGTATTGAATAGCTGGTGGTCCCGTCTAGGTGCCAGATGTCCCTGGCGGTGGGAGGAGACTTTGCCTGCTCCCGCTGCCCCCAGGCTAATCACAGTCTGGGGGTAGGGAGCATGTGAAGTGTCTACTTCTACCCCACCCTGTAAGGGGCATGCAGTGCCTAGATTGAACTACCAGCTGTTTTGAACAGCTGGTGCTTCCCTCTAGGCGTTGCACATCTGTGTTGGCAGGAGGAGACTTTGCGCACTCTTCCTGCCCTCAGGTATCAATTGGCCTGGGGATGGGGGAGTGGCAGGCAGTGTTCCCTCTAAGATTTTTCCAACCATGAGCAAAGTGAATTTTGGCTTGTGCACCAATATTGAGGTCATGTGTGCTGGTTTGGATGTGCACCACCATGGCACCTAGTTTATTAACACGTGTGTTCCTGTCTGCTGGAGCAGAAACCCCTCCTTTCTCCCGTCATGCAGCATGTCCCATTCCCAGCCGCCAGAGCAGACCCTGCTGCCCTCACCATGCAGCATGTCCTGTTCCTGGCCTCCAGAGGAGACATGCCCTCATCCCCGGCCATATGGCAGGTCCTATTCCTGGCCCTCCTCTCGACATGGCAGCTCTGTCTACCCGCTGTGTCCGCGACAGGTCCCTGCCCCAGTGGCTCCCTCACCATGCCATCTCAGCAGGCCCTGCCTGCTGGAGCAGCCACCTGCCGCAGAGTTCTGTTGCGTAGTTCTCCAGAAGAGAGGGGTAGGGGAAGAATTTTTCGTGTGTGGCTGCACAGGTGCTCACCTTAGTGAGAAGTATGGTGGCAGGGAAGCTGCGGGCTGGATCAACCATCTTGGTTAGCCATGTCTGGCCTGTGAATGCTGTCTTGCCCACCCCTGCATTAAGTAAACATACTGGAGGCCAGTTAGCAGTAGAGTAGGCCCATGACCAACTTCGAGAGACACTTCTTTAGGGATGTAGATGGCAGTGCATGATCTGTCTTTCCTTGCTCTCCCTAGGTGGAGTGCCATGGAGGCAGTACATGTGTTCCTGGCATACAGGATGATGGTCATGTACTGTTTATTCTATAGTAACTTACTGAGCTTGCATGCCTGAAACAACCTGCTCTAGAGGGAATTGTTTTATATTCTTTGGCCAAAAAAGGAGAGTTTTGAAGGACTAAGTTAAGAAATACTGTTTGAAGTAAGATTGGCATAGAAAGGGGAGAAAGCAAGGATACTCATAACCAGGGCTCAACAAATAATGCAATCTACTCGCCCATGGTGAGTAGATTGCCTGAACCCAGCTCTTCCAGGTTGTAATCTGCACATGCGCAGGACGATCTGCGCATGCGCAGATCGCCAGACAGCGCGGCTGGCGTGCGGGGCTTGCTGCGGTTTGGTGAGCCTTTAACTTAAAATTATGTATTAAATATAATTTTAAAGTTACTAATTACACTGTGGATTGTTAAAATTAAAAAAGCTTTAAAGCCTGATTTATTTTTCATTGGTCAGTTTGGTTTTTTGGTTTGATTTTCATTGTCCAAGTTAAGAAAAATGAACAATGAAGCAAGGTTTCACTTTCAAGTTCTTGGTACTGTAACTTTTTCACTGCTGTTGTACTTAAATTTGCATTTCTGTTGGTCTTAAATTTGCTATGTAAAACTAGGGTAAGTCTACACTGGCACTTTGCAGCGCTGTAGCTTTCTGGCTCAGAGTAAGGATGTTAATGTATAGTCGACTATAGAATTAAGCGTTATGCCACCCAGAGGCTGCTAATGACAGAGCGAGGGGGGGAGCAGGAGCCGGTGCTGTGGGGAGATGGTTGAAAGCTCAGACTATGGACAGGAGCTGCTGCCAGAGCAGCCTCTGTCCATGGTGGACCCAGGCTCATCACTGACAGAGGCTGCTCCAGCAGCAGCCCCTATCCATGGTGGGTCTGAGATCCCCGGGCACAGGGGAGGTGGAGTTGTTGCTGTTGGTAGGAGCTCTGACTCCCCACGGACAAGGGCAGTTGCTGAAGCAGCCTCTGTCTGCGGCGTGCCCAGGCTTGCTCTGTAGACAGAGGCTGCTCCATGGGAGGTGGTGGAGCAGCCTCTGTCAGCGGGGAGCTCATACCCCCCATGGACAGGGGCTGCTGCCACCCCACGCTGCTACCTCCATATCAGAGGCAACAGAGTGGGATGACAGACAGCTGGTCTGGGTCGGGAGCTGGTTTTTAAACTGGCTCCCACCTGGCACCACACACTGCAGCCTCTGATACACACTGGCTGTTGTCTCCACCCCAGGGACTATAGAATAGTTGAGTAACTAACTGGTAAGAATTAATTCGGTCACTTGACTATTTAGTTGCCCGATATTTAACATCCCTAGCTCAGAGGTGTAAAAAAACACCCCCTTCCTATGAGCATAGCAAGTTACAGCATTGTAAAGTGCCAATGTGAACCAGGCTAGAGTGTTGGGAGCCACGTTCCCAGTGCTGTTAGGTACTTGGCTCACAGTGGTGGTTTACATAGTGCTGGGAGAGATTGTGTCATGGCCCCAGTTTCAGTTTAAAGTGCTTAATTGTAGACAAAGCCTAAATTTGACTTCTTGTCATTTTAATTTCAAGAAAAGAGGTGGAAAGGAGAGATTGAATTTGAGTTTCTTCTTTTCATTAAATATTCTGTTATTACAAGATTGTTACACTTAGTGTTTGGACTTCATGCATAAGCCAGTGCAGGAGGTCTTTTGAGCCCTAAGATCAAAACTAATTGTTGTTCATTGTGAGTGTCCTCACCTTTTATTGTGTAACACCATCTACCACACCCTGAAATTGTAAAATCTTCCACCTTTGTTTTTCCTTAGCTGATCAATAAACAAATCTGTGCACAATCTGTGAATAGATCTGTGGACCATTGCTACTGCTGCTCAGCCTTCATGTGCATACTTGTTAAGCTCTGATATATGGGTGCCATGCATGATATTTGTGGGTTTGAATCTCCGTGTCATCATTGCCATTAAGCTTTGGAGGACTGATTGAAAACACTCTAGGATGCACTTTGTCTTCTTAGTATGGCTAGAATCTGGCATAGGCTGCCTTGAAATTTCTAATTGGAAATCTGAATTGTGTTCCTCTGTTAGGTATGGAAGATCATGCAGAGATCCATGCCTGGTCTACACCTAAAATTTTATTGTTCCATGGGAAAGCAGAGTGAGGCCTACTGTTCTCTGCCACAAAGTGCCTGGTTTCTGCAGGACTCCATGCTAGAAATTCTGTGGTGACTTTATTTAAATTTTAAAAATGGAAGTTTTACTTAATTTCATATTAATATGGTTAGTACAGTGTGCCCTATGAGTGTTTTAAATTATAAAATTACATTTATTTTTGCTGTTACCCACTTATGATATGCTGCATTGTTGTTTTTTATAATTGTGTTAGTTTCCCCCAGTATTGTCTATATCTTCTGATAGTTTGGACTTTTGGCATCTATGAAAATAAGGGGAAGGTGTCCACCCCTGGTTGAACAATAATTTTTGATGGGAGTGGGGGATGGCTTGCCAAGATTTTGGAAAGTGGTCAAGGGCCACACTCTTTTCATAATATAAATGGAGGAGGTACAGGGCCTGGGATGGAAGTTGGGTGCAGAAGGGTCCTTGGGGTAAGGGACTGGTGTGCAGGAGGGAGTGTGAGGTCTGGGAAGGAGTTTGGGTGAAAGAGGCAGTTGTGACCTGGGGCACTGGACTGTTGTGCAGGTGTTTGGTTTGTGACCTAGGACAGGGTATTGAGGTGCAGGGGTTTGGGTTGTGACCTTGGGTAGGGGATTGGGGTGCAGGATCTGGGAGGGGCTATGGGTTCAGGAGGGGGACAGAAGGTTTGGCTTATGTGGGGGAAAGGGGCAGAAGGTTGGGGGTGAGGAAGGGGCTGGGGTACCAGAGACAGGCTCTGGCAGGATTTTCAGGCAGACTGCCAGCCTGCATGCTCCAGCCCCGCACAGGCTGCAGGGATCATGTGCGTTAGTGAATAAGAGCCTGAAAGAAGGGAGGAGTGGTGCTTCACTTGCTGTCTGTTCTTCAAACAGGCAGCTCCTGTTGGCTAGAAATCGGCCAATGGGATTATGTTGTGGGGTGGGGGAGCAGTGCTCACAATTGAGGGAGAGAAACGGCTATGGCATTGGCTTTTCTGAGAGGTTAGAAGGGGCCCCGGGGCAAGTAGGGAGTCTGCCTGAGGCTTCCTGCTGCATCCACAGGCCAGATCTGGTGGCTTGGCGGGCTGGATCCAGCCCCCAGGCTACATTTTGCCCAGTCCTGTGTTAGACTGAGGGATAAACATGTTGCATGCTTCTGATAAAATGGTCAATATTGAAATAGTTACAGAACTACATTAAAAAAACAAAACCGTGTAAAACTTTAAAGCCTACAAGTCCACTCAGTCCTACCTTTTGTTCAGCCACTTGTAAAGACAAACAAGTTTGTCTATGTTTATGGAAGATAATGCTGACCACTTCTTATTTACAATGGGACCTGAAAGAACGGGCATTTGCATGGGCATTTTTGTATCTGCTATTGTCTGGTAACTATGTGCCAGATATGCTAAACATTTGGATGCTTGTAACAGTCCGGGTCAGAGGGAGGCCATGCTGACCCACTATCGTGATTAGGTGAAATAGGAACTTCTGCTTTCTGGTTCAGGGTGGGGCAACAAACAGACAAGCAAAACAGTTAAAGGCTCAGTCCTAACCACAGGCTGAGCAGCAGTTTGTGGAGCTACACCCGAATCCAGGCATTGCAGTACAGAGGCAGTTCATATAATTTAATGCTCAGGCCTTTCTGCAAGCTGAGTGGTAGTCGGATCTCCTTGCTCTGGCAGAGAGCCGACAAATGCAGGGGGGCTTCTGCTGACAGGGGGAACCTGCCACCCTGGGTGATGGGGTGGCAGGGTGATGCAGGCCTACCCACTCCACTGCATCCCAGCCCATGGCCCCAACTGTGGCAGCGTGGGCTACCACTGGGTCAGCGGGGATCCTGCCTACAACATGCTGACTGAGTCAGCGGGGTTCAGGCTGCAACATGCTGCCCCACCCAACCTCCATTTCATCAGCTGACACTAGGTCACCTATCCCTGGGCTGTTTCCCAGTTCCCCCTGGGGCCTACTTGACATGTCTGCTGGTTCTCGGGGTCCTTGACATGTCTGCTGGTTCTCGGCGCTTTCAGGGTGTCCATAGGTTTAGGTTCAGGGTCTGGGTCACTCACTGGTGCCGGCAGTGAAGCCCAATCTGTGGATCCTGGTGTAGCCTCTCGTTGTCTCTGATGATCCTTAGAGCCTTGTGGTGGTCAGGGTAGCGTTGGCATATCCCCGGGGCTGGGCAGTGGTCCCGGGGGCCAATCCAACTGTACTTCAGATGGCATGGCAACCAGGCCTCCCTCCTGGGGAGGCCAGGGAAAGTGTCTGGCCTGCTCACCCGCTTGGCTCTAACTGAGCTCTCTGCCCCTGCTCTTATAGTCCTAGTCCCGCCCTTCCACTTATGGAGGGTAAGGAAGTTAAGTAAGGGTTAATGGACTGGTTTATAGACACTTCCTCTTTCCTCCTTTGAAATGTACAAGAACTCCAGTTGGTGCTCTTGTATATTTCAAAGGAGGAATGTGGAACTATGTGTGCTGTCCAGGACCAGTGGAAAGTCCTGCTGATTCTGACCTGCATGTGGTGTGCCAGTGG
Source organism: Pelodiscus sinensis (assembly GCF_049634645.1). Taxonomy (NCBI): domain Eukaryota; kingdom Metazoa; phylum Chordata; order Testudines; family Trionychidae; genus Pelodiscus; species Pelodiscus sinensis. The sequence continues at coordinate 105,798,504 of NC_134716.1, read as the reverse complement.
TGTCCCCTGCTGACCCTGGGCTCCATGCTGCGCTGCCAATTTGAAATGCCACATGGAACTGGCTTTACTGGGGGACTCCCCACCTGATCGTGGATTCTGCAGAAATGCCACACACAGCTGATCCTCTGCCTTAGTGATTCAATCCTGGACTCATCTGTGTGGTGCTGTTGCTTTGAAATACCCCTTCTTCTCTACCTCTTTCCCCCCTTTGCTGCTTCTATCTGATAGAGGCAGCAAGAGGGGCAGAAATCAACTAGTTGAAGAGTGACTCACCACAATGCCTCTTCATGCTTTGACTATCATCCCAGAGAATGCTTCCATGCTGATGCAGCTTGCTTAAAAAAAGTGCATTAATTAAATTGTGACTGAGCTCATGGAGTGGAAGGGGGGGGGGGAGGGTTTCCTGCTCTGTGGTTTTACCCACATATTGCCATATATTTCATTTTATAGGACTCTCGAATAATGGCCAATCAAATATTGTTCGATTTTTAAAAACACTTTCAGTTCAGATTTAATGAAAAGAAGTTACCAATGTGAGACTTCTAAAGATAACTATAGTACACAGCCCAGGTGAATCTGAAGTGCGGTCCAAAATCTTAGAGGGATGAGTTATGGAATATGCTGTCAGAAGTTTAAAGAGCAACACACTGATGCAGAAACTACAGGACCTCACCCACTAAAAAAGAAAATCTGATGGTATCTGACTTGGATCATGAAAATGAGTTCAGTCCTCATTGCTGTGGATTATTATGGAGCAGAACTAGTTTGCATGGAAACATGTTCTCTTCAATGGTGGCTAAAGCATAAAGGTGCATAGAAATTTTTATCATATCAGACATGTCCGTACCTTGCAATGCCAGCTACAAGAGTGCCATGAAAACACCTGTTTTCACTTTCAGGGGATGGAAATAAGTGGGTAACATTATCTCTTGTAGGAAAACTTGTTTGTTTTAGTGATTGACTGACTGAGTGGACCTATAGGTGCTAATACAGGGATGGGCAAGACAGCGTTCGCAGGCTCGATGTAGTCCGCCAACATAGTTGATCCGGTCTGTGGCCACCCTGCTGCTCCCCTATCCCCAGGCCAATTGAGACTTGGGGTGGGAGGAGCGCACAAAGTCTCCTCCTGCCACCAGGGGTGCTTGGTGCCTAGAGGGAATCACCAGCTGTTAAGAATGTCTGGCAGTTCAGTCTAGGCACTACACGCCCCTGGCAGGGCACAGATGGAGGGGGCGAGACACTTCACATGCTCCCCTGACCCCAGGTCATGATTGACCTGGGTGCAGGAGGAGCAGGCAAAGTCTCCTGCCACTGGGGAGTGTGGCATCTAAAGGGGACCGAACAGCTGGTGGTTCTCATTAGATACCATGTGCCCCTGGCAGAGTGAGATCGACAAAAATACTTCACGTGCTGCCCCACCCCCAGGCTAATCAGGATCTGTGTGTGAGGGAGCACACAGTCTCCTGCCCTCACCCTTTCAGGGTGTCCTGTGATTATTTCTGAAATTTGTGAAGTGGCCCCCCTTTCAAAAAATATTGCCCACCCTGTGCTAAACTTTTAACTTGTTTTATTCTTTAATGCAAAATACTGTTTTACTTCTGAACAGTGTGACTATTCGTAATGAAAATAATATTAAGTAAGCATTGTATACTTTCACAGTGCAATTAAAACTGTGATTTAATCACAATCATTTTGAAATTTCAGAGTTAATTTTTAATAGTTTGACTGCCCTACTAAAAAGCCAGAAACTTAATGTGATCTAACATTCTGCCTATCCTGATAACTCTCATAATCTACTCTCCCTTATTAGTGAGAAGATATTTCAAGCCCTAAATAAAATATTGTTTCTTACTGGGACTCTTACACATATACCACTCTGTGTGCAGCCTCTTGTTCCTCATCCCTCTAATGTGCCATGATTGCAGTTAGATTGGTGTGGGAGAACATTGCTCTGGCATGGTACATTGGCATCAATGGAACTGTGTACAAATGCTATTGTTTGCCTGGGCAGGTCTGGTTGCAGGATCAGGGCCATGTACAATATCAATATGCATGTTTGTATTTCCAGGTTCCGAGGTGAGACAGGACCAGACGTCATTTTTGAAATACAGTAAGTCAGTGAAATGCTTTGAAAATAAAAATATAGACTATTTCCTAATTACCCTTTGTTTTCTGGCTTGTACTTTTAATTCTCCACTGTATTTTAGCTCTTTTGATAACTGCTTTTCTAAAGTAGGAAATTTGTAAATCTGTCATTTGTAGTGTTTACATTTTTCCTCCCTTGGCTCTTTCCTTCTGTCAAAAGCAGTTAATGTTACTTGGATGCCATCCTTTTTTTGTGAGAGTATTCTGTATTTTTTTGTTTTGTATCATTAATTTTTTTGAAGTCCATCTGAGCAAGAGTGTCATGACAACACTTTTGTTAAGAGGGAAGAAACTCTATTTGAGCATTGAGATTTAATAAAAGATTTCCTTGAGCAGAGTTCTTGAGGCCTTCTCTGGGGTTTGGAAGGTAGAAAATACTGAATGTTGCAGTTGTGGACAACTAATAGAAAACTGGAATGTATACCCTTCATTTCAGAATATGCTAAATCTGCAAACAAAGTCTAATCATGCACATCCTGAAAATTAATTTACAATTCTATTGCAAAGTATTGTATGCTTAAACAGTGGAATAAACTGAAATTATAGCCTCTTTTTGCGGAAATAGTTCAGTTATTTGCACTTTTGCTCAAGGAGCAAAAGAAGTCAAATGTCTGTTCATGGATAGTGACTTTTGTTTCTGTTTCTGCAATCTAAAATTTCATCCTATTTGGCTTCTGTAATCTGGGATTGTGTTGGTCCCTTAGCAGAAGGGTATAGTTGTGTGATTTCTGTATACTTGACAAGAATGATAAATCTGTGCCTTGAAAGATGGCTTTTAAAAACAAGTTTATATATAAATGGTAGGTGGTATTCTTTTATGGAATGAGAATGATTATCATTTATTGGAGATTAAGAAAATGAATCTAAAGAATCATCAGGAATGCAAAAACTTTTGGTTTGGAATTAGCATAAAGCATGGTAATTGAATTCCTCTTTTGATAAGAAGTTGAAAGAAGAAGGAAAATTGGACCAAAAGGAATGTAAGATAAAAACATTTCCAGCCAAGCCCTGGGTTGGTCTGGAAAGATTCTTTAGTACAGGCATAAGAAAAACTTCTGATTAGCCTACATAAGTAAAGAAAGGTTTAGAACAAGCTATATCCTAACAAACCTATTCATCAATGATGAGTGAGAAACTCCCTAATAAATGAAGAAAACTTGTGCAAAATGTAAATCTTCATGCTAATATTAAAAAAGACTTCTAACTCTTGTGTTTGCTAGGAAAACCTGTCAGGTGTGACATGCTGGAAGTGCTGTCTTAATGAGTCTGTACAGCTCCAGTGTTTCATCTAGTGCTTAGAGCTGCTCAGCAGAGTAAAGTTGACATTAATTTAAGCTTAGCAATAGTAAAATACTCATTGTGCTGTAAAACTGAAAATTTCTCACGAGCAAAACCCTTGTTTTGTATAAATTAAAACTTGTTCAGAGTTCAGAAAGTGTAACAAAATTAGCTTATAGTCTACAGACAGGTTAAAGGAAAGGTAAAGGGAATGAGTTCAACAAATATGCAGTATATTTTAAATTTATATAAGTAGGTCATTCAAATTGTGCCTCAGATGTGACAATCAAATCAGCAGGTTTCTCATTGACTTCAAAGAGAGAGGTAATTCTTTGGCCACATGTACAACACAGAGTGTGGCTGTCATATGTTGGTATATAGCTGCCAAAGTTTGTGTGTTCCTCGTGTGTGCATTACCTGGTTGTTTGTGTTTGGTGCTGCATATACACATGAGTAAATGCAAGGAATAGTGTACTGTGGGTATATAGTCCAGAGTGCCATAAGCCACCAACCATCCTGTGCTGTTTCTTCTGTGAAATTTTCATAACATTTTGTGGCATAGAAATTGCTCTCCTAGAGATCTCTGGAAGTTAGAAGTCAAGTTCCCAGAAAGTGACTTTCTTCATCCCATAATGCCATCCATATTCTATACTTTTTTAAATCTTTTTAAAAAAACCTTCATATGGAACTTTTTGGTGTCTGCCACCTTTGTCATGAATATTATAAATACAGGATGAACTATTCTCCTCTATTTGCAAATCCACAGGAAATACCACAATATGACAATATCTTGGAGGTGCTCCCATCAGGGAGTGGGATCAGAGGGTTTCCCTGCTCTGTCTGTCCAGTGCTCCTGCATGTTCAGAACCTCCATGACAGGCAGAGGACACACGTTACTTTGGCTACAGAACCCAAACACACCACCTGCACCTTGAGAGCCTGGCACAGGCAGCTCACATGCCTGTTGTTTGCTGGCTTAGGCTTTCCTAGCACCTAGAGGTGACTTGATTTTTGGCCCTCCATACAATTTCCAAACCTTGTTGTGGCTCTCAGGCCTATAAGTTTGTCCATCCCTGGTGTAGAACCATGCCTTACAGGTTGATGTAAAGCCATTTAATTCAGTCTATCTTTGTAATGTAGCCCAGGTTTTCAGCTGAGATTTTAAGTGTGGAGGATAGTAGACTTAAGGATGAATCCAGGAAAAACATTCTGTGCATAGGGGACAGGACCGGGCAAGTCATGAAAGTGGTTTATGTAAAAAGATGACAGGTATGAATTAGGCTGGAAGCATTCATGGGAAAATAGGAAACAGAATGTGTAAGCGGTACTTAATAGGGAGAGACAGATTTAATAGCGTTTTGAAGACTGTGTCATGAAACTTGAAGGGAAGAGGGTGGATGAGACTGAATTGAAAAAGTGAGATTTCAAAATAGTGGGTTAGGGGGATGCTCTTATTACCCTGTTTGGTGCAGACTGGAGGGAGAAAATGTGGCTTAAGGGGAAGAGTCCGTGCAAGATGTTGCAGTAGGCGAGACGAGATATGGAGGCTGTAGTAGAATATTTGAGGTGGGGACAGAGGGGGGAAAAAAAGGATTGATCTTAGACTTGGTCTTGACACACCTTTTATATTGCTCTAACTTTAAGTTTAAGTTTAGAAACCAGTATGGTTAAAGCAGTGCAGAGTTTGAGAATAAGCTACATTGTTATGAACACTTTTGTACCAGAATAACAATGTTCACATTAGGGATGTCATAGTATAGTTGATTAACCGATAAGCAAAAGTTTATAGGTTCATGCTATAGACTACACGCATTTCCCTTCCCCCTTACCAGTACATTTTTTAGCAGGCTGGCCAGCAGCCCGGCTCAGTTCTGGCTCATGCTGGGTCTGGGACCTAACTCTGCTGTGGCTTTGCAAGGCAGCCCTGCTCAGTTCCGGTTTGCTCCAAGTCTGGGAGTTCAGACCGGTCCTTCCAGACATGGGCTGTTGCCATCCCACACTGCTGCCTCTTTATAGGAAGCAGCAACACAGGGTGACAAACAGCTGGTCTGCAAGAGGAGCTTCTAGCACCCTGCACTGCCACTGGCCCTGCCCGCAGGGACTATAGAATAGTCGACTAACCAATTAGAATTCATGATTATTCAATTAACTGATATTTAACATCCCTAGTTCACATGAAGGGATTGCTCTGCTAAAACTGCATTACTTGCTAAACAAGGAGAGTTAAAGCATTACAAAAACTGTTTATACACAAGACTTTAGGTTTGTGGAGAGAAGGCAGCAGGATTTGGACATTACTTGGATGTGGGGCAAGTGAAGGGAGGAGATCAAGATGGGACTCATGTTAGTAGAATTGTATTCTTACCTTAATGAATGGCCAAATGGATTGAATTAATTTCAAAACTGAATTCTAAATTTAGATATTCAAAAAAGTGACTGAAGATGGAGCAGTACATTTATGTTCAAGAATATTATTTAAAAAAACCACAGTGTTGTTAATGATAGTTCACAAAATAAAACTAACACAAATTTCCTCCTAGTTCTGCAATATGTGAACCCTTCAACACTGAAGGCTACAATAAACAAAATCTTAATGTCTTATATGTTGGAAAATCCACTAGCCACAAATCCATGTGACAGCCATGTTTGTTACTGAATATCTAGCATTCTTGTAAATCTCACTACTTTTGCTTGCTTTTAAGATGCAGAAGATAGAATTAAGGGTTTGTGAGTGAGTGAGCTCATGACCTGAAACACAGGTTAACAGTATGCATTTATCAATGCTTTTGATGGCTTTCAGGTGCTAGTTTACTGAGAATAATTTCTGCCCATCAGCTAGATAATGTCTGAGAGGATTTTTGTTCAAGTTGGCTATCTTTATTGCAAAAAGAAGGTTGTTAAACATATACTGAATAGCTCAGGACTCATGATGAAATGTAACAGGACCAAAAATAAGTGTGTAAGTTAATATATGGTGTTTAATAGTTTAAAAAGTTTCATCAAATGATCTAGTTAATTAAAAGTGCCCTTTTAGGGACAATTAATGGAGCTAACCAATAAGACTTTTCTGTTGGAGAGAAGTTCTCAGTATTAACCTCTGAAGCAAAAGATGTTCACAAGAGCCTTTTCAATATCTTCTAAATCCACTGTCTGAATATACATGGTATTTACAATGAAAGAATTGGAAAGAAAATTTTGGGAAGAAGTTGCAAATTGTAGATGTGGTAAAATTAACATAATAAATAAAGCAAATTGTTTAAGCAACTGTGTAAATATTCACAATTGAAGATGCTGTTTTAAGTCCAAATGTAGGTGGTGTATGCAATCCTTGAATCCTTTGTAAATTCATGGAAAACAGTAGCTAGCTCAGTCTGAGGAAATGGGATGCGCCGGGCAGTGAAAGCTTACCTAATGCTGAATATGAGAGATTGCAGAGTATCAGTGATTATAGACCAGATTCTTTTATTTTCATGCCTGCTTCATCAGTCACTTCATGCCATAAGCCACTGTGATATTTGAAATCCACGTAACAAAACTCTTTATGGGATGTGTTTAGATTTGTTATAATATATGCAGATTAACCAAATTGTATCTGACTGCTACATGATGATTCAAATGCAGTAAGTTTACTCATCAATTTGTGTGTGTAGCATGAAGAGAAATAATTTTAAAATTGTACAATTTAGAGTCATTCTGCTGTTTAATCTTTGAAAAATGATTCTTATAAATGAGAATTTTAGGTGAAATTTTAGCAAATTTCAACCAATTTCTGACTTCTGGATGTTTAAACATTTTGTTTTTCAAAAATATCTAAAGTTCACACACAACTGACTGAAGAGATTTCAAATTAAAATTATTAGAAAAGAACATGCAACCAGTTAGCTTTCTTAACTTTGTGCACATTTTTTTTTGTTCACAATTACTTTATTCAGCTACAGACAGGAATTTAGAATAGAAGAAAAAAAGCTTCACACAAAGGACTCAATCTCCTTATGAAAGAGTGCTGTAAACTAGCATCCCAATAACCTGCTCCATAAACCATTTTAAACCGTGTTCTACATGTTAACATATCCCTAACATGTTCAGATGATCTCTCTCTAGAATGTAAGGGAGAACAAAGGTCAGACAGTTTTTACTGCAGTGTAATTAGGCATGGTCAGCTGCAGGTGAGGGAGCAACAATGTCAATCTCACCTAGTTACATTGCATTAAAATCTATCTGCACCATTAGGATTTTAGTGAGAAAACTGACAGGTTAGCTATTTCTCTGTTGTTGTTTTTTTTTAAAGACCTCTTTTGGCATTGAAGACTTAGCTACTTGTGGTTTCTTCTTAACACCTCAGGTGGTAGTGGTTCAACGATAGGAACCATTTAAAATACTTTCTAAGCTTTTAGAAGAAATACGCATTCAGTTGCAGATTTACTACCTGAAGTTTAGATAATTTCTTATTCAAACAAAGTTTAGGTATATCTAAAGGGTGATGGAAGATAGGGATGTTAGATATTGGGGTAATTGGATAGTCATGTAACCACATGAAATCTTAGTGGCTACACTACTGTTTGATAGTCCTCAGGGGTGGACCAGGCAGCCAGTAATACAGAGGCAACAGTGTGGGATGGCAGCAGCCCCTCTCTGAGGGGGTCCAAGCTCCCTGCAAACAGAGGCTGTTGGGGGGGAGGGGAGAGGGAAAAGACTGCCACAAAAAGTAGCTTCTGTCTATGGCAAGCCTCTGTTCTGACTGCAGATCCTGTCTGCATGGAGTTCGAGCTCTCCGTGGACAGAGGCTGCTCCAGCCTTAGTTCAGAGGGAGCTTGGACCCCCCGCAGACAACTTACTGTGGACAGAGGAGGCTCCCTGGGAGGTGGATCAGCCTCTGTCCACGGGGAGCTGGGATCCGCTGAGTACAGGGGTTGCTTTGTGGCAGGCCCCGCTCCCTGCTGCTGCAGTCGGAGTAAGGGGGAAGAGGGAGGCAGCATCACAGAGCTGGTGCTGGAATGAACAAGCTTTTAAGCTGTCTCCTCCCCCTCCCCCCCCCAGCACTAGCTCTTACTCCCCCCCTTGCAGCAATGGGGGGAGCGAGTGCGGGCAGAGGCAGCAAGGGGGGGAGGAATGCGTGTAGTCAACAAGATTAACCGATAAACCTAGGTTTATCAGTTAATCATATAGTTGGCTACACATTGACATCCCTAATGGAAGATGCTTATGTTTTCTGGCAATGGGACAGATTTTGTGGGCCTTATGGTCTCTCGCTTTTCATGTGTATATGAGAAAGCAAAATTAGGGGACATTTCCAGCTCTGCAGAAGGAGTGAGGGGAACCTGTTGCAATAGCAATATTTTCCTTCTCTATCAAATAAGAATCCTTTCTGCTGCGTGGAGGGATCAGTCCTTCTATGAGAGGATGGATTTCTCTAGGAATAGGCTGAGAAATACCATAATTAACCTAATTCTTTAGAGACTTCTCAGAGCCTTTTAGTATGCTGGTTTTACTAACCATGGTCTCTTCCTCATCAGTTCTGTACTAGACTTTGTAACATAGAAGAATTAAGGCTCTTCCATCTCTGCAAGTGTTAATACAGTGAATTTGGAGTGTTTGTTTTACCATAATGTGGTTTTATTTGTAGCAGAGTGGAAAATGAAAGGACACCTTCATTATTCATTGCACCACTACTAAAAACTGATGATGGCAATCTCTGTGGCACTTGAGAGTAAACGGGAGAGACATTTTAAGCAATATTTAGTAAAATAAGGAAATAGTTTTATTTTTGTATTTGAGGAAAACCTATGATTTTTTTAATTTAATCTGTATATTTGCAGCAATGTTAATTTGTCACCTGTGAATATTGGCAGTACATGGACTATATTTGAATGTGAGACTGGCCATATTGAGTCAGACCAAAGGTCCATCTAGCCCAGTGTTCTGTCCTCCCGACAGTGGCTAATGCCAGGTGCCCCAGCAGGAATGAACAGAATAGGTAATCAAGTGATTCTTCCCCTACCACCCATTCCCAGATTCTGACACACAGAGGCTAAGGACATCATTCTCACCCATCCTGGCTATTAGCCATTGATTGACCTAACCGCCGTGAATTCTCTAATTCTTTTTAGAACCCTGTTAAAGTCCAGGTCTTCACAACATTCTCTGGCATAGGTTGACTGCATTGCATGAAGAAATACTTCCTTTTGTTTGTTTTTAAACCTGTTGTGCTAGTTGCACACATGGAGGAGGGGAAGGGCTAGAACCGTGGTCACCAACAGGTCGATCGCGAGCTACTGGTCAATCGCGAGGCCTCAACCAGTCGCTCGGGAGGCGTCCTGTCCGCCTCGCCCCCATTTCCCCCCCACCCCCCCAGAAGTCCCACTACTTACCTTAAGACAAAACGGAGGTAGTGTCGGTTTCAGAAGTCATAGAATCATAGGACTGGAAGGGGACCTCGAGAGGTCATCGAGTCCAGCCCCCCGCCCTCAAGGCAGGACCAAGCTCCGTCTACACCATCCCTGACATATGTCTATCTAACCTGTTCTTAAATATCTCCAGAGAGGGAGATTCCACCACCTCCCTTGGCAATTTATTCCAATATTTGACCACCCTGACAGTTAGGAATTTTTTCCTAATGTCCAATCTAAACCTCCCTTGCTGCACTTTAAGCCCGTTACTCCTTGTCCTGTCCTCAGAAACCAAGAGGAACAAATTTTCTCCTTCCTCCTTGTGACACCCTTTTAGATATTTGAAAACCGCTATCATGTCCCCCCTTAATCTTCTTTTTTCCAAACTAAACAAGCCCAGTTCATGAAGCCTGGCTTCATAGGTCATGTTCTCTAGACCTTTAATCATTCTTGTCACTCTTCTCTGTACCCTTTCCAATTTCTCCACATCTTTCTTGAAATGTGGCACCCAGAACTGGACACAGTACTCCAGCTGAGGCTTAACTAGTGCAGAGTGGAGCGGCAGAATGACTTCACGAGTTTTGCTTACAACACACCTGTTGATACATCCTAGAATCATATTTGCTTTTTTTGCAATAGCATCACACTGTTGACTCATATTCAACTTGTGGTCCACTATGATCCCTAGATCCCTTTCCACTATGCTCCTTCCTAGACAGTCGCTTCCCATCTTGTATGTATGGAACTGATTGTTCCTTCCTAAGTGGAGCACTTGGCATTTCTCTTTATTAAACTTCATCCTGTTTACCTCTGACCATTTCTCTAACTTGCTAAGGTCATTTTGAATTATGTCCCTATTCTCCAAAGAAGTTGCAACCCCACCCAGTTTGGTATCATCTGCAAAACAGACCCTTGCGGAACTCCACTTGTTATCCCTTTCCAGCAGGATTTAGCACCGTTAACAACAACTCTCTGACTACGGTTATCCAGCCAATTATGCACCCACCTTATCGTGGACCTATCTAAGTTATATTTGCCTAGTTTATCAATAAGAATATCATGCGAGACCGTATCAAATGCCTTACTAAAGTCTAGGTATATGACATCCACCACTTCTCCCTTAGCCACAAGACTCGTTATCTTATCAAAGAAAGCTATCAGATTAGTTTGGCATGACTTGTTCTTCACAAACCCATGCTGGCTATTCCCTATCACTTTATTACCTTCTAAGTGTTTGCATATGATTTCCTTAATTACCTGCTCCATTATCTTCCCTGGGACAGACGTTAAACTGACCGTCTGTAGTTTCTGTATTTTCCTGTAAGTCCTGCAGCTTAGCGCCACTTCCGGTGATTCCAGAAGTGCGCTAGCTGCTCTACCGGCCTGGTGTGCTGCGGGAGAGAGCATCGGCTCCCTGCACCACACAGGAGGCGTGAGTCAGCCCTGCGGGAGGTGCGCAGGGGGTTTCCCGGCGCATGCAGGGGGGAGAGGGTTGGCCCCGGGTCAGGCGCATGCGGGGCTTTCCTGCGCGTGCGGGGGGGGGGGGGGGTTGGCCCTGGGGCAGGCGCGCGCACGCAGGGCTTCCCTGTGTGGGGGAGGAGGGTCGGCCTCCTGGGCAGGCGCGCGCTGGTTTCTCGGGGGAGGAGAATCCTGGGAGGAGGGAGATGCAGGGGACTCTCTGCCTCCACTGGCACCCCACTCCCCAGCCACAGAACGCTGTCCCCACTCCCCGAACTCTGTCCCCATTCCTGTTCCCACTCTCCGAACTCTGTCCCCACTCCCCTGGCCCCAGCCACAGAACTCTGTCCCAATTCCCTTCCCCACTCCCCAAACTCTGTCCCCACTGGCACCCTGTCCCCAGCTACAGAACCCTGTCCTCTGCCCTCCCAGCACCCTGTTCCTTCTCCCCTGCCCCAGCCGCAGTACTCTGTCCCCACAAAATGTATAATTCTCAATGCTTCATTTTAGATTTAAATAACATGGATTAAAAAACAGACCATTTATTTCCTAAGTATAAACACTTGATTTTAATTGTATGTATCGCATAATTTAAAAATAAACTGTTGATCAGAGTGTGTAAGTAAGGGCTGGGGATAACAAGTGATGGTCAGGAGGAGAATAGAGAGGGCGGGGCTTCAAAGAAGGGACGGGACGGTAGATCTGCGCCTGTTCTGAGATTTAAAAAGTGATCTTGGGTGTAAAAAGGTTGGAGACCACTGGGCTAGAAGTAGAGAGAAATGGAGGAGGGAGAGTAATAACATTCTGTGCTGTTAATGTACTAGAGTGGGAGAAGTTGGGATGACTTCTCAAAAGATAACGTAAAGAGATACCACCTTATCATCACTCATTTGCTAGTTAGGTCTTCTCCCCTCCCCCTCCCAACCTGGCTTTGTAGGGCAAGACCTTGAGTAGTAGAGAAATTATGATATTAAGTGCACAGATTATACTTGATTGCGGGGAGGGATAGCTCAGTGGTTTGAACATTGGCCACCTAAACCTAGGGTTGTGAGTTTAATCCCTGAGGGGACCATTTAGAGATCTGGGGCAAATCTGTCAGGGATGGTACTTGGTTCTGCTGTGAATGACCTCTCAAGGTCACTTCCAGTTCTATGAGATAGGTATATCTCCATGTTAAATTGATTACTTGTAATTATTGATGCATCTATATGCCTGCCATACAAGTTAGCCATTTGAGAAAGTAACATGAAATTTTGGATGTAAGATCCTTGCATTATTTATCATTGATTTTGGGGAAATATACCAACAGATTTATCATATAACTTTTCTTGGTTCATTTCTCTTCATTTCCGTGGCTTTTCTTTGTTTTATCTTCTATCATTTTTGAAAAACATAGTAATAAATTTGGTGTGAAAGATAAAGAACTCACTTTAATTACTCAGAGGGTATACTGTACAGTATATGTTTAGTGTTTTACAATCATTACATTAATGGCAGCTTGCAAAACATGTTGAACATTGTCACTGAATTTACAAAACTGATACTTTAAAATAGGTGCTTTTTAAAAACACTAAGCTGCTAAAAACTCAGGCCTTGCAAAAATTTGCTCATATGCTTAACTTTGTGCCATGTGTAGAAATTCCATTGAAGTCAGTTGGACTACTCATATATGTGTAATGTTAAGCACATCATCAAAGTCTAGGGTTGCAATTATTTTTGTTTGACAGGGGAAAAGAACCCTATTCTTGTGAAATCACGAGTCTAAAGGCAAGCAATCTCCTGCTTTGGATTATAGTCTCATCCCATTCCTTTCTAGTTCTTTTTGCAATTTTCAGAGTTCTGTCTTTGCTTTCCAGTTCTCTGTATGGGAACACTGCCCTTGCTGCTTCCACGTGGTTTTTTTTTCTGTTAAGTCTCATGAAAGAAGTCCTGCCATGTCTGAGAGTTTGTGTCTGAAGCATGTGAACTACAGACTATCAGTATAGTTAGAGCTGATTTTAGAGTGGGGTGAGAAAAGGGGAGTTGTACTTGACATTCTTTGGGGGGGGGGGGAAGAACTTTGAAATTTTTAAGGAAAAAATAGCTGATTTCGGAATTTATCAAATTTTCTCCATTAAATATGCACAGTGGTACCATCAACTGGCTTCCTGACTCCATCTGACAGACCATAACTGTATACACAAATGAAGTTTGATAACTCTTATGTTTATTTTTGTTTACATTAAAGTTGAGCTATAGTTTCTAATTTAAATGTATGCTCCTTTTCAGTCTTGTTAACTCCATGCCTCAGTCTGCTGTAGCAGTGCATTCTTGATGTTAAGTATGAATTTAATCAACTTTCCAATTATTCACTTGAATCATATGTTGTATTTTTTTTGTTGAAAAAATGGGAATTCCTGTCTTTCTTTTTAAAAATCTATATTATCTAGACATGTCAATGAAGGTGCATCTGTGTATCTCTTGTCTCTGTCCATACTAAATTTCTCCTCATAGAAACTCTACTTCTGATTGTTTTCTTTTGTCTGTTTTGACTTTTTTTGTTTACATCTTGTTCAATTAGGTGTCCAAAATTGAATGTTGTATTTAGGGATGTAAGCAACTAGTTGACTATCTGATAAGCAAAAGCTTATTGGATAGTCGAGTAGTGATTTGACTGGTCACTCCCTCCCACCCCGTTGCCTCTATCAGAGAGAGGTGGGGGGAGGAGGAGCAGGAGCTAGTGCTGAGGGAGCCGGTTTAAAAGCTGTCTCCCCCCCTCCCCCCACTGCCTATGGGGTGCCACTTGTGTGCCCCCCCGCCTTTTAAGGGAACTTTGGCCTGGCCCTCTTGCTCCCAGCCTTCAGGGTGTTGGGCTAGGCCAAAACCATGGCCAGGCCTGGCCCTCTCCTCGCTGGTCTTTGGGGGGTGGGGTGGGGATTGGGCTGAGCCAAAGCTACGGCTAGTCTCAGCCTTCCCTCGCCCCCTCTCCTGCCCCCTACTCCCCTGGAATTGGAGGGGTTGGGCCAGGCCGAAACTGCAGCCAGGCCTGGCCCTCTCCCCCACCGGCCTTCAGGGGGTTCGCCTGGTCCTCTTCCCCCAGTTGCTGGGGGTTGGGCTGGGCCAAGGCTGGCCCAGCTCTCCCTGCCCCTGGCTGCCAAGAGGGGCAGGCCAGTCCCAGCTCTATCCCCCAGCAGTGTGGGGGAGTCGCCGCTGTGAGGCCTCACCAGGCCCTGTGCTCCTTTTCCCCCTGTCACAGCAGCTCCCGTCCCTCCCCTTGAGCTCTGAGGACTGGGGTGGGGAGGGGCTCCATGGATTGCAGTTTCCTCCCCATCCAAGCACAGGGTAGATGAGGAGGGTAGGTCCGGACAACTCCTGGTGCTGTGTGGCTTCCGCCACCCCCAGACCGGAAGAGGGGAAGGGCCACGTGGCTCTTGGCACCTGGGGCTGTGTGACTAGCGGCTGCTGCCCTGGTCTCTGGAGCTCTGGGGAGATCTTGTAGGGAGGGGTGTGGTGGCGGATGGAGCTGCGCCGGCCATGCTTTCCCCTGCCACTAGAGAGGGGAGAGGAGGGCCTGGCCTTGGACAGCCCCAGCCCTCCAAGTGACTGTCATCCAACAGGAAAAACTTTTTTTTTAGGTATATAGTAAGAAAAATCTGATTCATTTTTTTTAAATCTTTGCCTTTTTATCCACTGTTTTCTTGGCATGGAAGTAAGATTTGCTGGTGCATAATTCCTAGGATCACAGTCCATTTATAGAAAGATCTCTATAGAACTGGCCACCATACGATCGCTTGAGAGAGTGGCTGTTTTGATAACTTGCATATTTCAGTTAATAGTTTGGTGGTAGCTCCAAAGCTACCAGATAAATGCCATCCAGTCCTAGTGATTTATTGTGACTTAAATTTAAACCAGCAATAGAAAAGTACTTTAGCTCTCTACAAGTAACAAAGGTACACACTTATAAAGATGAATACCGGGGTTGGTATTCTGCTTATTCCTCTGTAGCATGGACTGAAACCAAGAATTCATTTATCTTTTCTGGAGTTCCTTAACCCTTTTATTTATTCCCATTACCTTTGACTTCCTACTTCTGATATGCTTAAAAAGACTTTCTTATATTTTTTTTGACTATTTGTTCTTCAGATCTCTTAATTGCTGCTGTATAATTTAGCTGCCAAAACTTGTTCTGTTCTTTTCACATCACAGAGGCTGTATTTGCATTTCTCCTTTTATGCATTTAAAGAAATCTTCTTTTCTTTGTTCTGCTGTGTGGGGTATTTATGCTCTCTAACCTGTTTCCATGGGCTTTGTCTCAAGCAGCCTTTTCTTTGTAAACTACCCTTTTTATAAAACCTTTTCTTGCATGGTGGAGTCAAGGTACAGTACTACCTCTTTTTTTTTCCCCCCTCAACCATTTTTTGCCCAGCACACCAACCTACTGCTGCAAGAATGTTCAAACCTAATTATAGTCTTGTCACTATTAGTTGATATTTCTGTATATAGAATTAGTTTTGGGAATTCAGAAATAAGCTGTATGGAGAAATAATCATTTGTGATACTGAGAAATGGTTTTGCCAACCCTTGATTCAGCTCTTGTCACTGTCTATTTCAACTGTTCATAATAAAGCTGATCTCTTATTACTGAGGATTTTGTTGCCTTTCTTATATGTCTCAGTGGTCAGTATTCATGATCACTGTTCTCGTTTAGAGACTATATGCATTTATAGAATCATAGAATACTAGGACTGGAAGGGACCTTGAGAGGTCATTGAGTCCAGTCCCCTGCCCTCATGGTAGGACCAAATACTGTCGAGACCATCCCTGATAGACATTTATCTAACTTACTCTTATATATCTCCAGAGATGGGGATTCCATAACCTCCCTGGGCAATTTATTTCTGTGTGTAACTACCCTGACAGTTAGGAATTTTTTCCTAATGTCCAACCTAAACCTCCCTTGCTGCAGTTTAAGCCCATTGCTTCTTGTTCTATCCTCAGAGGCCAAGGTGAACAAGTTTTCTCCCTCCTCCTCATGACACCCTTTTAGATACCTATTAAGCCTATTATTATTTGATTGTATAATTAGACATGCATATTTCTAATTTATCTTATTTATACTGTGCAAATCAATTAAAAACTGTCTCGATCTCTAATAGTAGTCTGGCTCTCTAATATTACTTCCTCATTTCTGTAAATTAACATAATTTTTCATATACATTTTACAGCAAAGAATTGCAAAATTTCACTAATTCTTATCCCTCACATTACAAAACGATATCTATGTGCTCTTGTATTTCTTGGTGCTCTTCCATATCACCTATATTTACTTTAAAGCTTATTTTTTTGGCTTTGGTTTGTAACAGAGTAACTCTACTTTTAATCTGAGTTTGATCAAATTATTAATAAAATTAATTATATCTTCTTATTACTCTAGTACTCTTTCTCTGAGGCTATCGCAATTAACTTGGTTGCTGGAAACATTATCTTGTATTTCTGCTGTTTGTAACAGGCTCTGTTATGACCTGAGTGCTGTTTAGATCCTATTTTCTTCCTAGCTACCAGTTTAAATAGTTTCTCATAGATTTTAAGGTCAGAGGAACCATCATAGAATCAGAGGGCTGCAAGGGACTTCAAGAGGTCATCTAGTTCAGTCATTTGCATTCATGGCAGAAATGTTTTATCTACACCATCCCCAGCAGGTCATTGTCTAACCTGTTACTCAAAATGTCCAGTGATGGAGATACCACAGTCTAGGCAATTTATTTCAGTGGTTAACCACTCTGATAAGAAGTTTTTCCTAACATCCAACCTAAACCTTCCTTGCTTCAATTTAAACCCATAACTTCTTGTCCTATCCTCATAAGTTACAGAACATTTTTTCTCCTTCCTCCTTATAACAGCCTTTCAGATAATTGAAACCAAATAATTGTCCCCTCTGTCTTTTCTCTTTCAGACCAAACAAGCCATTTTTTAAAAAAAAATCCTCATAGATCATGTTTGAAAATATTGGTTTTGTTCATGGCTGTTAAGGGAAGATCTACCCTCGGAGGCCTCTCAAGTCAAATAATCCCTTTCACTAAAGGTAATACAGTCTAGGGGCTGAAGTCCATACACTAGTTCCATTACTAGGGGTAATACGGCTCAGTGACCTAGTCCATACACAAATCCCCTTTACTGGGGTAATACGACCTAGTAACCTGAGTCCATACACAAGCCCCGTTTATGAGGGGTAATACAGCCAAGTGGCCAGAGTCTGTACACAAGCCTAAAGGAAAATTCCCCCCACCTTCACCACCACTCACATGGGCTAGCCATGGAGAGAGTAAGGGGATCCTGGCCCTCCCATTCCACCGGGTCCCAGCCCAGGAATACAATCCACTGCCCGCTCAGCAGAGAATCCTGCCACAACTCGCTGAGCGCCCAGAGAACAATTCCCCACCCGAGGCTACTACCTACTGTCACCTGGCAACTGCATTCTACATAGTCTCATTCTGATTCTTGGGCTCCTCGGGTAGCTCCTCTTGGTCTGGCTGCTGCTTTGTGTTCTGGTGTTGCTTCTTTCTCCATCTCTGTAACTCTCTCAGCGCCTCCTTCCCCTTCAGCAGTCAGCCCTGACTGAGCTGATCCAGAGGCTTCTATAGTCTGTCTCCAATGGGAACATGCTCAGCAAGGCTGTCGGGGTGGGGCCTTCTCAGGCAGCTTAGTTTCAGTGCGGGGTTGGTACACCCCATCACAATGGCCATCCTCAGATATTTATTTTGGTTAAGTAGATACTATCATATAAATATATAGGTCATCATCTTTCCTCAAAAGATTGTCCAGAGACCATGTAAACCACCTTGAAACTCTGTATTCCCTCTGTTGAACTCTCCCTTTAGATCAGAGATACTCAGGTAGCCCATGAATCAAATCAGTGCTTTCAGATACTTTTGGACTCCAAAAATCGTATTATTTACTTATTATGATTGTTGTGGTTTATTATTTGCTGTGAGGTGTGGAACTCAACTACACCTTCACCAAGAAATTTGGACTTTTATAAAAAGAGAGAGACTACTTGTGTTCTGTTCTAGATCAAAATGGAAACATTTAATAAAAACAGATATCACAAAGGCTGGAGATTTATGTATTCTGTCTTTAGAACATACCAGGTCTCTACAGTTGTTCTTATCAAAGGAATTTCTTCTAAGGGAAATATCCTTCAGTTTGTTTTTTGGAGTCTTTCTTCAACATAAGACGTTTTATGACTAGAAGTTTGAAGGTGCTTTTCCTAAGATGACCATATTCTGTTATGTCAGTCTTTCAGTCCTAGTCTCTCAGAGTGGGTTGTGTGTGGGGGGGGGGGAGGGGGAGGGTTCTAAACATTTCAGCTTGAGATTCTTTAATTTCCATTCAAAACCACTGTAACATTTCTGAAGGGTGATCTCTATTACAATAGAGTGTCAGCATTGGGTGAGTGCTAAGTTCTGGAGTTGGAATTGAATAGGCAACTCTCTGGCCCATAGGAAAGAAATTAAGATACATTGACATTAAGGGCCATATTCTGCCACTATTGCTCCTGGTGAATAGCTCCTCTGAACTCCAGAACTGTTTTGTACATGGGACAGTTCAGGGTGACCACCCGAGGCCCTGTGCATTTAGGGGCATTGCGGCGGGGGCGCAGGGGTTGCCCCAAGCCCTGTGCCTGGGGCAGTCAGAGGGGGGTTGCCTCAAGTCCCACACCCCCCTTGGGATAGCTCTGCTGAACTTAGTGGGGTTTCTTATACTAAAATACTATTTAATATGAGTAATATTGGCAGAAATAAGTGTTCATGTGGCAGAGAAGACAGTGTTGATTAGTTAGGTATGGAATGAATTGATAGAGCAAAGAATCACACTCATAGGTAAAACTGGGTGGTTCTTCAAGAGATGTCCCTTTTGGTGCTCCACTGTAGATGTCAGTGCGCTCCTGCACTATCGGAGGATTTTAGAACAGAATCCTCGTGGGCTGTGCAGGCATGGTACCTAGCTTGTGCGTCTCTGTGCCTTGATATCATAGAATCATAGAGCTGGAAGAGACCTCAGGAGGTCATCAAGTTCAGCCCTCTGCCCAAGGCAGGACCCACCCCATGGAGTCCGGAGTCACCAGGACTTTGCACTGGCCCCAGGCTGCAGGTGGCATTCCAGCTTGGAAATGTACAAGAGTCCCCAGCACGGGCTCTTGTGCATTTCAAAGCAAGAGCACCCTCATGGAGCCTGGGGTCAGTGGGGGATTCAGAGTCCCCCACTGACTCCAGGCTCCATGCTGCACTACTGCTTTGAAATGCCACGTGGAGCCTGGGATCAGCTGGGAGTTCCCAGCTGATCCGAGGCTCCACGCGGCATTTCCCGAGAACCCAGGGTTAGCTGAGGACTCCTCAACTGATCCTGGGCTTTGTGTGCTTTGCACGTTTCGTGCTGGACATTTCAAAGGAGCAGCACCGCACGCTGTGAGCTCCATGTGGTGCTGCTGCTTTGAAGTTCCCTTCTTCCCCCCTCCCTCCCCCTTTGCTGAATCTATCTGATAGAGACAGCTGGGGAGCAGGGGAAATTGACTAGTCGACTCAACTATCCGATAAGCCTTTGAATGACTTATAAGCTTCCCAGCCCCATCTGAGAGGGGCAGTTTCAGTGCGTCTGCTGTGGGCGGTGGAGGGGGTGGGGGGAGAAGCCCATATCTCCTTAAAATGCATCCGCTTCAGCAAGCTGAAGGCTGGGGCTCAAAAGGGCAGGGATCTAAGACTGAAACTTATTCTGATGGAAAAGTTCTTTTGCCC
Organism: Pelodiscus sinensis; assembly: GCF_049634645.1. Taxonomy (NCBI): domain Eukaryota; kingdom Metazoa; phylum Chordata; order Testudines; family Trionychidae; genus Pelodiscus; species Pelodiscus sinensis. Next base: position 105,778,466 of record NC_134716.1, on the reverse strand, counting down.
TGCCTCAGACCTGGCCTCCAAACCTTCCATGGCCCACTCCATGCCTCAGCCTTCCAAAAAAAAAAAGACACCTTGCTTGTCCCCCAGCACTAGCTCCACAGTGATGCCTGCCTCATGCGCTGCTGCCTCCACCAGTGTTCCCTCTATTTTTTTTTTTTATGTCCGTGTGCAGAATGACATCCTTACAAAGCAGTATCGTGGTCATAGTATACATGTTTGTTTCTTATTACACTTGTTACAGATGTTAAGGACTTGTCAATTGACCAGTCAATTTTCTCCCCCTTGCCTCTCTCAGCTGCACAGCTGATCCCGGGATCAACTATGTGGCTCTGCCGCTTTAAAATGCAGAGGAAAATGCTGTGCGAAACCCGCTGTCAGCTGATCCCAGGTTACGCTGAAATGTCGCACAGGCCCAGGGGTCAGCTGGGGAGTCCCCAGCTGACTCGGCTCCACCCGGTATTTCAAAGCTGGCACAGGCTTCACATGGATTTCTGCATTCCTCCTTTGAAATGTATAAGAGCCATAGCAGGGGGGCTATTATACATTTCAAAGGTGGAATGCAGAAGTGCCTATCAACTAGTCAAGTAGTTAATAGAAATTCCATTGGCTACTCGACTAGTCAGTTAACGGTTACTTAACATCCTTAACACTTATATGTACAAAGATTTGAGTTCTGGTCAAGGGAGGATGGTGAATCCTCCATTTAAAAAAAAAATTCTGATGTTTTGCTATTTTAAAAATAATGAAGAGTACTGTAGCACTTCACAGACTAACACATTTATAAATGATTTATAGGCTTTTGAAAGGTTTGAATCTCCTTATGGATTTAATCTTTTCTCTACTGTAACAAGGAAATGCTGTATCCAAATTGTATTTCATAATTTTCTTAACTTCAGATTATATGCAAATTTGATATAAGTTTTTTATAAAAATATTTAACAGTATTGGACAGTGTATGTCAGTAAGACTGTGACTTTACTAGGGAAAAAATTGTGTTCTTATCTCATATTAGTTAACTTGAGGTAAAATCTTAGTGAAGACAAAGCAGTTTGTACTTTTGATTACAAATAGCTGATTGAATTAAAGACTAGTCTCCTCTCCCCCCAGTTTTAAACACAAATTGTTTATTTTTGTCAAAAGTTCAAACTTCTTTGTCTTCACTAGGCTTAAAAGCCAGCTCCTTTTGAACACCCGGTGCTGTGGGGCTGCCTGCCTCCCGTTGCTGCTGCCTCTAATAGATGCGGGGAGGGCAGGCAGGAGTTGGTACATGTGGGAAGTCAGCTTTCAAGCAGGCTCCCCATGTGTACTGGCTCCCATGGAGCCCCTTGCCCCTTGCTCTGGAGGGAGGCAGTAGCTGGTGATCAAGAGGATGTGACTTAAAAGCTGGCTTCTTACACACATCCTCCCCCTTGCGTGCAAATATGTAACCTCTGAACATTTCATTGATTACACATTTACAAAAATAAATGTATTTTAACATTCCCAGTGAGCATTATTTTTAGTAGTTTACACTTATGAAGTCATGTACCAATCCGGAAGGGGGGCTATGAAAACGCCGCAGCGTGGGAGAGGGTGGCGCTGTGGAACTAACCCAGCAGCACCCCAGCTGCTCTGCCCCCGGCTTCCCCAAGTCCACTGCTGGTCAGTTTCAGAAGCGGCGGACTTGGGGAAGCCGGGGGCAGAGCAGCTGGGGTGCTCTGTCCCAGGGCTTTCCCCAAGTCCACCGCTGCTGAAACTGACCAGTGGCGGACTTAGGAAGCCGGGGGCAGAGCAGCTCCAACTGGCCGGCTGGCCAGAGCATTTCGGGTTCCAGTTGGTGCCGGACTATCAGGAGTGCCGGACCACTGGATGCTGGACAATTGGAATTTTACTGTATTCTGAATAAGGACCCTACCTACACTACAGCAAGTGGGACTTAAATTCTACATCTGACTTTCTCCACTCCTTCGTTATTTGGCATGCCAATACTTGATTCTTTATAAAACTGCAGTTTTTCTAGTGGCATAGAATAGTTTGAGCAAGAAAGAAATGGGAGTAATTGAAGTTAGGGTATTTCTTGGTGTTCTTATTCAAGTTTCTTTTATTTCAGGATCTCCCATTGGCAAGAGTCATGATGACCCCTTCTTTTCCTCGTTCTATATCATTGGGACTCAGCAGGTATAGGGCATGTGTAGTCCGTTTCACAGTGGCAGTCATAACATTTGTGGGCTTCACATAACTCAAAGTATACAAACATAACTTATCTGATTAAACGGATGTTACAAAATATCTAGCAATGCACAAAACTTGTGCTCTTAACAAAAGGAAAAAAGTGCATTTTTCATAAGTGTGTTTTTACATCTGGAACATATATTTGGCCTATTTTACCAACAGTATAAGAAGAGTATGTCCTGTTACCTAACGATAAGTACTTCTTTAGAGTGCATCTCTGAAAATCAGAACTCTCTGGTCCAGAAACATCCATGGTCAGGTATAACCATGGATGCTTATGGACCAATAGAGCCTGGGAACCTAATGTTAGGAGGACTGGCTGGAGGCAGTAGGGCTGACAGCCCAGCCAGGACCAGGGTCCCACAGCAGCGTGGGGCCAGGGCCTCGCAACAGGAGCCCCCGACAGCTTGTGGCAGTTGCAGGACTGGGGCCAGCGTTCTAGGCAGCCCACAACAGTGTGGGGCTGGAGCCTGTGGCAGACCAGACAGGCTTGGAAGCTGGCAGCAACTGGGTAATCAGCCTAGCTGGGCTGTCATGAGGAGTGGGGGGAAGAGGCAGAGTGTTGGTGGGGCAGTAGCGATCAGCCAGGGCGTGCTGATTGGGCAGCAGGTTTGGAGGCCCGTGGCAGGAGACCTCCCTATGTCCAGCTAATTCTCTCATTCAGGACTGTTCATGTCCTGAGAGTGCTGGATCAGGGAGGTCCAATCTGCAGTGTGATATGATCCTGGCTTGAAAATTCACTTGTCCAGCATGAGTAGAATACTTTCCTAGGGAAATGCCATTAATTTAATTTACATAGCATGTAAGTCACTATCATTTAAGAAGTAAGTGACCTGCCTTTATAGTTGTAAACACAGTCTTCATATGCAACAAAGATTCAACTGTATACTACATCAGTGTTGTGCTGTTTTCCTAAAACTGCTGGCTGGCAGAGCTCCATAACATTGAAAATTGACAAAAGTCTGATCATACTTCTCTTTCTAATCCCTGTGTGCAGAAATTAAACTAAGATTTATTTTATTCTGCCAGGGTGTGTCTATACAGTACCCTAAACTTGAAATAAGATACACAATTTGTGCTATGCAAATTGCATATCTTATTTTGATTGTATTTCAAAATAGCTTATTTCAAAATTTGGTCCATCTATACTGTCAAATTTCAAAATAACACACTATTTTGAGACATCCCTTAACTTTTGTGGAATGGGGGTTACAGGGATGCCAGAATAGCATGCCTGTTACTTGGAGAAATAGTGGGCGTGTTTCAGAGATGTGGGGAAGCTGATTTAAAGGATAGGTTACAAACCACAGTTAATAGTTCCACAATTTCACTTTTGAGTTCTTTCAGAACTCTTGGGTAAATGCCATCTGGTCTTGGTGACTTGTTATTTTTAAGTTGATCAATTAATTCCAAAACCTCCTCTAATGACACTTGAATCTGTGACAATTCCTCAGATTTGTCACCTACAAAGGAGAGCTCAGGTTTGGGAATTTCGTTAATATCCTTAGCCGTGAAGACTGAAGCAAAGAATTAATTTAGTTTCTCTGCAATGACTTGATCATCTTTGAGTGCTCCTTTTATATCTCAATTGTCCAGGGGCCCCACTGGTTGTTTAGCAGGCTTCCTGCTTCTGATGTACTTAAAAAAACATTTTGTTACTATCTTTTGAGTTTTTGGCTAGCTGTTCTTCAAACTCCTTTTTGGCTTTTCTTATTACATCTTTACACTTAATTTGGCAGTGTTTATGCTCCTTTCTATTTTCCTCACTAGGATTTGACTTCCACTTTTTAAAAGATGCCTTTTTATATCTCACTGCTTCTTTTACGTGGTTATTAAGCCACGGTGGCTCTCTTTCAGTTCTTTTACTATGTTTTTTTTTAATTTGGGGTGTACATTTAAGTTGGGCTTCACTTAAGTTGAAAAGTGTCCATGCAGCTTGCAGGGATTTTACTTTAGTCACTGTACCTTTTAATTTCTGTTGAACCTCCTAATTTTTGCATAATTCACCTTTCTGAAATGAAATGCCAGTGTTGGGCTGCTGAGGTGTTCTTCCCACCACAGGAATGTTAAATGTTATGGCCACTATTTCCAAGACCAGATACTGCACTCCCCTCAGGACTTAATCGAGAATTGCCTCTTCCCTTGTGGGTTCCTGTACCAGCTTCTCCAAGAAGCAGTCTGTGATGGGGTGCGGTCACAGACGACTCCTTGGGGGTGCCTCCTGGGGTGCTGACACGGCCATGGCCACTCACCTTCCTGCTCTCTGGGGCTCCTCACCACCCGGTCCTGCTAGGCCAGCTCCGTTGGTCTCCCCCAGCCAAGGCCCCGAACTGAGGTCCCTGCCCCCACCGAGAAGCAGCCTAAAACCTCTTTTCCAGCTGCCACTCTAAACCAGGGCTGTCTTCCCCGCCATGGGGTCCCTGGCCCCTTCCTTCAGGTGCACCCTGGCCAAAAAGACCTAGGCCTCTCCTTTCCTATTCTATTTGTTAAGGATTTGAGAACCCCTCCCTACCAACCACTGCTCAGACTTAAGGACAAAAGATTGCTTAACAGTGGCTCATCTAGAAGTTGCAGGTAACACCCTCCATGTCTAGGGTTACCAGGTAGGACCCCCCCCCCCCCTCAAAATACCAGACACATTTGATCATGGGCAGGTGGGGGGTGCAGGGCTGGCCAGGAGGAAGGGAGGCGGGGCTGGTAGGGGGTGTGTGTCGGGGCCCATGGGGATGGTTGGGAGGAAGGGGGCGGTGGGAAGCAGGGCTGGGGCAGCGGGAAGCAGGACTGGGGGAGGGATCGGGGGCCTGAGGGGCTAGATGAGAGGAAGAGGGGTGGGAAGCAGAGCTCGCGGGGGGTGGGGGTGCAGCCACTAGCCACAGCCGGAGTCCAACAGGCCGCGCCCCTGGGAGGTGCTCCCTCTAGTTCAGTGGTCTCCAAGCATGAGATCACTTTTTTAATTTAAGCGCAATCCAAGAGCTACCTCAAACCCAAATACCTTTTCCCTACCTCCTTTATACCCTTTCTCCAAGACCCTGCCCCTGCTCACTCCATTCTCCCTCCCTCCCCCATCCTCCTTCCTTTTCACCAGGCAGGGTTAATGAGTTGAGGTGCTGGCTCTAGTCTTGGATTAAGGGATTTGGAGTGTGAGAGGGGCTCTGACCTGACCTTGGGGCCGACATTTGGGATGTAGGAAGGGGTTCTAGATGCAGGCTCTGGAAGGGTGTTTGGGTGCGGGGGTGCTTGGGGCTGAGGCAGGAGCCTGGAGTGCAAGAGGGGGTTCATGGCTGGTGTAGAGTTTCAGGATGTGGGTTCCGAATGGGCACTGCTTACCTCATATGGCTGCTGGGTGGTGGTGCAGTGAGGCTAGGGCAGGCTCCCTGTCCTGGCCCTGCACCACTCCCCAAAGCAGCCAGCACTCTCCATTCCAAGTCCTGATATGCCCCTCTCTGCTCTGTGGTGATAGGATACAGGGTAGGAGAGGGGGCAACTTGAAATCAGTGCCTCTCTTCTCCCTTCCCTGCCCTGCACAGAAAACAGACAGCAGAAAGCTCCAAGGGGTGGGGGAGGCAGCTCCAAGGCAAAGGTAAGGAGTTGTGAGGCAGTGGGGGGAGGGGCTGCTGAAGTGCCAGCACTTGATAGCTTCTTGGCCAAACCAGTCAGGATCACCTCTCAGAGGCTCCAAGATCTACCAGTAGATCCTGATCTACTGTTTGGTGACCACTATAGTTGCTAGTAGAAGCTGGGCGGGGGGAGTGGCTGTGAGCCATTCCCCCCGCCCAGCTTCTGCATGCAACCAGAGGCTCCCAGGTGGGAGGCAGTGCCATGATTGGCGCTGGGAGCCTCTGGTTGTGCGCAGAAGCCCTGCGTAGGGAGTGGCTGGAAGTCCTAGCCACTGCCCCCACCCCACCCCGCCCCGCCCTGCCCTGCCCCGCCCCATCCGGCTTTTGCACATGACCACAGGGCTCCCAGCTCCAATCGCGGCCCCGCCTCCCAGTTGCTCCCCCGCCCCTGCCAGGCTTCTGTCCGATGCCCAGCTGGAAATTCAGAAAATACCGGACATTGCACATGTCTGATATTTTCTGAATTTTTCTACCGGACTAAAGGCACAAATACCGGACTGGCCGGTAGAAAACCGGACACCTGGCAACCCTATCCATGTCTCCCATTCATACATTCATACATTCCCTACTCCATGTGTCTAATTTTCCACATACAAATGATACATACAACAGAGTAAGATAAACAGAACCAGCAGATCATTACATGAAGATCAATGGGTTACGTTAAATAATTTGCTCAAACCGCCTTTGAGTTATGTATATTCATGTCTGAGTTCATTTCCAAAAGCATGTGGGGGGGGGGGGGGGGGGTCCGTGTCACAGTCATTTAAAGTATCAAGAAATTTTGTGTCTGCATTTTGTCCTGAGGTGACGTGTACCCAGTCAATATGGAGATGATTGAAATCCCCTACTATTATTGAGTTTTTTATTTTGATAGCCTCTCTAATCTCCCTTAACATTTTATAGTCACTATCACTGTCCAAGTCAGGTGGTCGATAATATATCCCTACTGTTACGTTCTTATTAGAGCATGGAATTACTATCCATAGAGATTCTATGGCAGTGGTCCCCAACCTTTTGGGGCTGTCTGGGCGCGGGGCCATCCATACGTTGCATGCCCTGTGCTGGTGCCACCCATGCGCTGCACTCCTGGGGCCAGCACCGCTCCTGTGCCGCACACCCAAGAGCCGGCATCACCCACGTGCTGCACACCTGGGGCCGGTGCCGCTCCTGCGCTGCATGCCCAGGGGTGGGAGACGCCCATGCACCGCATGCCTGGGGCCGGCACAACCCATGCACCGCGTGCGCGGGTGGTGGGGCCACCCATGTGCTGCGTGCCTGGGGCTGGCGCCGCCCCTGTGCTACGCACCCCCCCTGTGCTATGCGCCCAGGGGCCGGCATCGCCCATACGCCACGTGCCCGGTGCTGGCACAGCCCTTGCGCTGTGCACCTGGGGGTGAGGCTGCCCATACGCCATGTGTCCGGTGCCACCCATGCGCCACATTCCTGGGACCGGCACCACTCCTGTGCCGCATGCCCAGGAGCTAGCAGCGCCCATGCGCTGCATGCCTGGGGCCAGCACCACTCCTGTGCCACATGCCCAGGGGTGGGGATGCTCATATGCCACACGCCCGGGGGCGGGGCCGCTCATATGCTGCGCGCCCATGGGCCGGCACCACCCATACGCCATGTGCCTGGGGCCAGCACAGCCCTTGCGCTGTGCACCCGGGGGCGGGGCCACCCATGCACCACGTGCCCATGAGCAGGGCTGACCCCGATCACTCGGCGGGTGCACAGAAATGGCTCCGGCCGGCGCCATGGCGCCCGCGGGCACCACATTGGGGACCATTGTTCTATGGAATATGTTGATTTATTTAAGATTTTTACTTCATTTAACTCTACCATTTCTTTCACTTATTGTCCCCCCCACTCCTCAACCATACCTGTTTTGTCCTTCTGATATATTTTGTACCTTGATATGACTGTGTCCCATTGATTGTCTTCACTCCACCAGGTTTCTGTGATGCCTATTATATCAATATCCTCCTTTAACACGAGGCACTCTAGTTTACCTGTCTTATTATTTAGATTTTTAGCATTTGTGTACAAGCACTTTAAAAACTTGTCACTGTATATTTGTCTGCTCATTTCTAATGTGTCAGATTCTTTTTTTATGTGAACGTTTCTTGTCTGATCTGGCCCATACTTTATCCTCGTCCATTATCTTCTACTGACTAAAACCTAGAAAATCTCTATCAGTAGACTCTCCTCTGCACCAATTGGCTTTCCCCCATCTCTTAACATTAAAAAGGTCGCAGAGCAGTTTTTAAACTAAGTGCCAGCAGTCTGGATCCACTTCGGTTTAGGTGGAGTCCATCCTTCCTGTATAGGCTCCCCCTATCCCAAAAGTTTCCCCAGTTCCTTATAAATCTAAATCCCTCCTACCTACACCATCATCTCATCCACACATTGAGACTCTGAAGCTCTGCCTGCCTACCTGGCCCTGTGCGTGGAACTGGAAGCATTTCTGAGAATGCCACCAGAGAGGTGCTGGATTTCAGTCTTTCGTAGCAGCCTAAATTTGGCCTCCAGGACGTCTCTCCTACCCTTGCCTATGTCATTGGTACCTACATACCTACATGTAGCATGACCACTGGCTCCTCCCAAGCACTACGCATAAGTCTATCTAGATGCCTTGAGCGATCCCCAACCTTTGCACCAGGCAGGCAAGTCACCATATGGTTCTCCCGGTCATTGCAAACCCAGCCATCTATGTTTCTAATGATTGAGTCTCCCATTACTAACATCTGCCTTTTCCTAATGACTGGAGGTCCCCCTCCTGGAGAGGTAACTTCAGTGCGAGAGGATACCCTAACATCATCTGGAAGGAGGGTCCCAACTATGGGAAGGTTTCCCTCTGCTTCCATTGACTGCTCTCCTTCGCCTGAGCCTTTTTTCTTTCTTAACAGCGCAGGGGCTGTCTGACCAGAAGTGGGACAATTCTACAGTGTTCCCAGAAAGCCTCATCAACATACCTCTCTGCCTCCCTTAGCTCCTCCAGTTCAGCCACCCTAGCCTCCAAAGCCCATATGCAGTCTCTGAGGGCAGGAGCTACTTACACCAAATGCACACATACGCCACCCGCCCACAGGGCGTGTAATCATAGGGTACGTCTAGACTACATGCCTCTGGCGACAGAGGCATGTAGATTAGACTATCCGGCATAGGAAAATGAAGCGGTGATTTAAATAATCGCCGCTTCATTTAAATTTAAATGGCTGCCGCACTGAGCTGATCAGCTGTTTGTCAGGTCAGCGTGGTAGTCTGAACACTCTGCGGTTGACATCAAAGGCATTTGTCAACCTCCCAGGTATGCCTCATCCCAGGAGCTGATTGGCTCAGCGCAACAGCCATTTAAATTTAAATGAAGTTTAAATAACAGGCACATTTTCTCTGTCACCAGAGGCATGTAGTCTAGACGTACCCATACATGCTACATTGAGTGCAATAAACAGGATAGCTCCCTTTTTGCTACTGGGCTTCTGCCTGCATTCTCTCCTGTATCTACCTAGGTTATTGATAGAGTTTTTATTTAAATCAGAAAGTTTTGACTATAGTTTAGTTTAAAGGTTTTAAAGAATGGCAAATGTACCTCACCCCTTTCCCAACTCCCTCTCGAAACTTCCTGTTAGCTGCCCCTGTTCGCAAAGCAACCTGATTGCTGACTCAGTGATTTATAAAGCCCTGGCCCTCCTGATAGTCCCGCCCCCGAATAAGGGTCAACCAATGAACAGAGGCTTTTTTATTTCAAATCTTGTTTACAGGCTCACAGCTTCCAACTGCCGGCCACAGCACACAGACAGACAAACACAAGCTCAGCACACAAAGTAATTCACAAACACACACTACAGACAGCCACTTTCCTCAAGGGTCCCCTGTGCTTTTGCCTCTACAGAGGCAGCAACATTGTGGGAAGAGGGGGAGCTTGGTTGTAATTGTGAAGGTTAACTGATTTTCCCAGGTTCATCAGTTAACTGTTTAACTGTGTAAACTACCACATTTCTAGTATGAGAAGTTTTCACTGATTTAGCACTCACTAATGCATGCTGTCAGTGTGCATTTGCAGAATCTATCTTGAACTCTTATTGAAAGTAAGTAACCTTCCCCTTAAATTATGAGGCCCTAGTAGAATAAAAGATCTGCCACTAATTATAGAACTGTATTATTGGAAAAGCTTTAGAAAACAGAAATCTTATAGTGTAGTGACTTAATTCTGGTGTTAACTGCTGAAATTCAGGTGTTCCTTTCGCTTCTCATGGTGTATTTCACCATTTTTTTGCTATGTAATCAATTTAGTAGAAGAGATATTCAGTATCTAGTGAATATTAGCATTTCAGTGAGTGAAGCATTTTTTTCTTTATCCCCATAAAGACCCTATAGTGGTGAACATACAAGCATTGAATCTGATGCTATTCATAAGTTAAGGTCTAGATGGGTTACATGCAGCGGTTCTTTGGCGCATCTGTGATAAAAGTACAGCAGTTGCCCAAAAATGAAGCAAAAATGTACAGATTATGCTATAAAAGTTTAAGCTGTATAATGAAATACTTAGTGGCATGTCTACATTGCTGTTCCCTATTTATTAGGAATTTATATTTCTGTTGTAAACATTGATGAATGAAATGTTAAGAATTTACCCCCTCTCATTTTGAAAAAAGATTCTATAATTGTTAAACATCTTTTCATTTAAGACTTGTTCTTTAGTTACTCAACTAGTGTCATTTTCAATAAATAGCTCTAATTAATTTAATTAGAGGCAATTAAAATGTTAAGCACTGATTTTTGAGAGAAAAAGATACTGAGATGTGCAGAATTCATTTAAAGTCAAATCCATTGATGTAATTGTAATGGCCATTTATTTTACAAATCTTTGATTAACAGATAAGTTGCAGTGTTTTGTGTGTGTGAAGTCTTGTGTTTTCTGCTATGGGACTTTAACTTGAGTGGACACTAGAGGGCATTGTAGAAATCAGTGGAGATTAGTTGTAAGGATAGCTACATGGTAATTCTCAAACTAGCTAAATTCAACAGTGTTTGCTTCTTGTTCATCTAGTATTTCATACTGAAAAACACCTTTTTGGTACTGAAGGGTGACTCTGTAGTATTTTAAAAAAATCTTTAGGGTGATGACCATGATATAGGGGAGAAATCGGAGTGATGGCACAAACGATAGGGAGAAGAAAAATGATACACCACTGTGGCATGAGGAAAAGAGAGGAAAAAAATACCATTATAAGGGGTTGCTCCTAAAAGAAAATAATCATAGAATCTCAGAATACTAGGACTGGAAGAGACCTCAAGAGGTCATCGAGTCCAGTCCCCTTCCCTCATGGCAGGACCAAATACTGTCGAGACCATCCCTGATAGTCATTTATCTAACCTACTCTTAAATAGAGATGGGTATTCCACAACCTCCCTGGGCAATTTATTCTAGTGTTTAAACACCCTGACGGGAACTTTTTCCTAATGTCCAACCTAAACCTCCCATGCTGCAGTTTAAGCCCATTGCTTCTTGTTCTATCCTCAAGGGCCAAGATGAACAAGTTTTCTCCCTCCTCCTTATGACACCCTTTCAGATATCTGAAAACTGCTATCATGTCCCCCCTCAGTCTTCTCTCTTCTAAACTAAGCAAACCCAATCCCTCCAGTTTTCCTTTATAGGTCATGTTCTCTAGACCTTTAATCATTCTTGTTGCTTTTCACTGGACCCTCTCCAATTTCTCCACATCTTTCTTGAAATGCGGTGCCCTGAACTGGACACAATACTCCAACTGAGGCCTAACCAGCGCAGAGTAGAGCAGAAGAATGTCTTCTTTCTTGCCCACAACACATTAATGCATTCCAGAATCATGTTTGCTTTTTTTGCAACAGCATCACACTGCTGACTCATATTCAGCTTGTGGTCCACTATAACCCCTAGATGCCTTTCTGCCGTACTCCTTCCTAGACAGTAGCTTCCTATTCTGTATGTATGAAACTGATTGTTCCTTCCTAAGTGGAGCACTTTCCATTTGTCTTTATTAAAATTCATCCTGTTTACCTCAGACCATTTCTCCAATTTGTCCAGATCATTTTGAATTATGACCCTATCTTCCACAGCAGTCGCAACCCCTCCCAGCTTGATATCATCTGCCAACTGAATAAGCGTACTTTCTATGCCAATATCTAAATCGTTGATGAAGATATTGAACAGAGCCGGTCCCAAAACATATCCCTGTGGAACCCCACTTGTTATACCTTTCCAGCAGGATTGAGAACCATTAATAACTACTCTCTGAGTGTGGTTATCCAGCCAGCTATGCACCCACCTTTTCCCTTTTCCCAGGGCTTCCAGTTGTCCTGCAACAACCAAACTCTGACCTTGCTTTAAGTTAGGAGAAGAGGTAGCTTCATACAAAATTTGGTGGCCCTAGCTCTTAGGAGGCGTTCTTAAATGTATTCACAGACAGACACACTCATAAACATGGCTCAACAAATGCATTCGCCCGCTCGCGCGTGGCGAGTAGATTTTGCCAGCTGGCGAGTGCAGGGGCGGACTGGCCCGGTGGACCGTTGTAACGGACTGGCCGAAGCCCGCACTACGGGCGGCGCTGCCCCATCCAATCTGCCAGCCGGTGGAGGAGCAGAGTGCTGCCGGGGAGGGGGAACTGCGGCGATACTCAGCGCCGGGCTGCCCGAGTGCAGCTGTGGCGCGAGAAGGCGGGGCGCCGGCAGACGCCAGGACACTGGCGTGACATAGCCCCGCCGATTGTAAAGGGCCGCAGCAGCTCGGCTCTGGCTGCGTGTCCCCGGCAGCTAGCTGGCTGCGGTGTGCAGTGGAGCCAGGCTCCGTCCTGCCCCACCGGCTCCAGTCCTGCCATGGCCCCAGCCCGTCGCCGGCGAGAGACCCTCCTTACCGACCACCCAGCTCGCTGTGCCCACCCTGCGTCCCTTCTGGCTCCCGCCGTCCATTCCCCATATCGCCCCTGCAGCCTGGATCCCCTGCTCTCCCTCTGGCTCTGTGCCGCCCTTGCACCCTGCTCCCCCCGATTCCTGCTCCCCCCCCCCAGCTCTGTGCTGCCCGTTCCCTGCACTGCCCCTAGACCCCGATCCCTCTGCCCCTCCCGTTCCTTGTGTGCCATTCCTTGTGCCTCCACCGCATCCCGCACACTGCTCCCCCCGATCCCTGCGTCTCTGTGCCTCCTGTTCCCCGCGCCGTCCCGTCCCCACCCCCGTTCCCTGCACCCCTCTGACTCTGTGCTGTCCCTGCACTCTGTTTCCCCTGTGGGTTGGGAGTTAGGGGTGCTTACCCATAGGGAGGGGCTGGACAGAGCAGGGAAAAGGCTGCTGTGACCCAGCAGTAGTGAAAGGGGGAGTTCGCTTGAAGCACCTTTGCCTTTATGGAGAAAAATGAATGAAAATGCTATTTGCTATTTATAGGGCTAAAATGCTGGAACAAAAATGAAAACAAACAAAAAAAAAACCATTGCTAAATGCAAATGTGTAAAAGACAACAAAAAAAGTGTGGGGGGAAATGTTTGGCTTGGCCCTGGGGGTGGGGAAGTGGCTGGGCTAGGCTGTGGGGATGAGAGGGGAGGGGAAGGGAAAAATATGGGGAAGGGGCTTGTGCTGAGGGGAGGGGAGGAGGTCAGGAGAAGAAGAAAGGGGAAGGCACCAAGGGACAGGGGTGCAGGAGAGACAAATCCCAGGGGGCCAAGTGCAGACAATGAGGAAAAGGGCAGGAGGGGAAGTGTCAGTGGGAGGGGGGGGGAACAGGATGATGCTGGGAGAGGAGAGGGTAAAGGCACTGGGGGCTAAAGGGAGGAGGGGAAGGCTTGAAATAAGGGGTGGGCATGAGGAAGGTGGGGATGGAGCAAGGCATGTGTGAGGGCACAGGGGCATGAGGGGAATGGGGGCAGAGGGTGCCGAGGGGGTGGGTGTCAGGGAAAAAGAGGGCAAAGGGGGCAGTGAGGGAAGGGGGAGGCACCAGGAGGGTGCAGGTGCCAGGGGATTCTGGGGGTGAAGCAGAAGGGCAGACATCTACAGGGGAGGGACCAGCACCAGAGAAGAGAGACAGGGCAGGTGTGTAGAGGGAGGTGATAGGAGAGGGGATGAGGCGGGGTAGCTCACATGATCAGAGTGAGGTTACTGGAGGAGTGGGCACAGGGGGAGAGAAGGGCTGGTGGAGGAGTGCAGGTCGCAGGAAGGCTGAGGGCAGCGAGAAGGGCAGGAGTCAGGACAGCAAAGGAGGGTGAGGGGTTGGGAGGCAGCAGGCACCCGGGGAGCTGATGGAGCAAGGGGAGGAGACATGGCAGCAAGGGAAAAAGTAGAAGTTTATAAGATATTTATTAATAACTTGGGTGATATTTATTAAGTACGTATTAGCAATTACTGTTCTTATTCTTATTAGGAATTTATGCCATTAAAAAAAGAACACTTTTTTTGGGGGGGAGGGTGGCGAGTCCCTTTTTTGTCCCGCGAGAAGGATTTTCCGTAATTTGTTGAGCCCTGCTCATAAATATAGGTATGTAGAGATACAGAGATATAGATGTGTGTGCTTTAAGTATTTGGCAAAGTAGCTATGTGCTGTTTGGTGGAAAGATGATTGTCTCCGTTATCAGCTGCACTTGTGGCATTTCAACGTTTTTAATTAAAAAATTAATACATGGAAAAATTTCTTTGGACATATCCACGGTTGTTACATACGACATAATTGATACAAGCCCAATGATGTAAAGAAATGGGATTTAAGTTATCTCAGAATATATATTCTTCTTCAAGAGATGTCCCTGTGTGTGCTCCACATTAGGTCGATGCACTTCTGCCAAGCCTTAGATCAGAGATTTCAGAGCAGTGTCCCTGGGGCCTTCGGCTACAGATGGTCCTCAGCAGTGCTCCATAGCCTCTTTGCGTATAGATACTTATAGCAACCTTAACTGCTTCTAAACAATTTTTTCTGTGCATTAATTTATCAGCTTTTCACAAAAAGGGTTAGCCCGCTAGCTATCCAGTATCTGAAACAATTTCCAAGTCCTTGGGAGGAGTTGCAAAGGAGAGATGAAGAGTTGATATTTGTGTTTTTAGCACAATATGGAGAATATATGGCAGTGGAGATGATGGAGTCAATACAGGGGCAAGAAAAAGCAAAAAGGTTGAAGAGGGTGGGAGGGAGAGAAAGAAGAGGGAAAAAAATAGATTGAAAAGATTATGTGAGAGATTCTACCCTGGTTTAATATAGGAAGGAAAAAAATTCAGGTGAAGGGAAATCTAATGAGAAATGTTTATCAAACCCATGAAAGATGTAATAGATTGTACTTCTAAAACGTGGATTGACAATATTTTAAAATTAAATGCAGTACATAATATAGTGCACAAGTGCTTCAGTCCTTTAAATGTTATAAGAGTTTGTGGATTTGACTGCATGCACACTGGTCCACTTACTCTCAGGTACATATTTCCAGTCCAAAACAACTGCTGCTCTCTCTCCCTTTTATTGTGTGTATAAATCAGTTCCTTGAAAAGAGTGGTATCATTCCAGATAGACATGTCTGTATTTTTTTTAGTCTTCAGTTTGCAAATGATGTTTATTTTCTCTTTTCTCCAAAGTACTCTTGACATAGTAATAGTGATAAACGCTATGAGTAACTCTTTGAATTCTACTTGGCTAAAATGTTAACTACTTTTTATAGGTTGTACTCTACAAAACTAGCTAGCAAGAAAACTCATTAAAATATGTCACATTTTATAGCAGTTTACTGCTGTCAGCTGCAAAAAGTGGGGAAAACCATTTTGAAGCACAGTTTAATTTTAAGCAGATGGATTTTTTTTATTTAAGCTGCACTTTTAAGTTACTTAGGTGGATTTCAGATTTTGCTATTGGTATTGGCTTTCTGATGTGGAAGCAGCTTGCTTATTCTGGAGCTAGGGGTGACTTTTATCATAAACACTTAAGAATCACCACAGAAATAGGGATAAATTTAGGTGCATTATGGAAAAAAAAAATGAGGTTGTCAAGTGAAAGTTTTTAAATTTTTTTTAATAAATTGAGATCTATAAAATGGAGAAATAGCAAGAAAGGTTGCTGTATTTGAAAAGGAGGAGAAGACTGCCTTAACTAAGTGGGCTTGTGATTTTTGATATAAGAGTAAAGGAAAAAAAATTCCTTTGTTTTCAGGAAACTTTAGGTACTGGTCTGTTTTTCGCCATTTTATAGTTACTGGGTAAAAAGCACACAATGTGTAAAATTGCACATTTTATGTCGGATCCACTGTTGGTATAAATTAGAATTGCTCCATTGTCCATTGGCTGTATTGACTCTTATGTAGTCCTTCGTTTTCTCAAAGTTCGTTTGCTTCCCTGGTTTGTTTTTTTTCTTTTATTGTGTGCCATTTATTGTGGGCTTTTGTAAGGTGACTAACAAGTTGCTATTGCAGTTGTTTTTAGGTAAGCTAGGTGTTATATTGGTTTAGAAAGGCTTCTAAACCACCTTAATATTTTTATTTCAAATTCCTTCATTTTTTTGGTTTCATAAGTTATGTTTTGTTTGCTCTGTTCAGTTTTCCCATGAATTAATCACTTGGAGATCTGAGCGTATTGGGCTCATTCAAATACCGGGTTTGACCTTTATCTGTACTGTAGCGAGAATTCATCATCTTTTGGCTGTTGCCACAATATGAATCCTTATTCTGATTCCAATATTTATCAATTCTGTGTCTAGTATTCATAGAAAAGTACTACTCTCTCATATACATAACTAGGCATTTTAATTTCTGTAAGTGCTGATTGGTTTGTTCTACTATATTGTGTCAGGTGAGGCTTCTCTGAGCTTTTACATTTTTTAATGGAATGTTATTACTTAGAGTAAGGCGTTAGGTACACATAAGACTGCTCTGTCATAGTTTATCTGTGATCTTTGCTAATAGCCTGCTACTTCAACCAGGAAGGATTTGATTCTGTTATTAATTTGGTATTTGTAACTTGTATCCCATAAGAGGTATAACTTTATGCTTAATTTATTACTATGCCTCAGGAGACCCTACCTCTTTACTTAATATTTTACTTTTTGAATTCAGAACTGTGACATAAGGATTGCCATGATTGGAAACAGTTGCTCTGATTTGGGAGATGTTTGGAAATTCTCCCTCTTGTGGATAAACTGGATTGATCATTTGGAAAATCTTGACTACCATATTCATAGATAAGAACTAGAGCAGTGGCTCTTAAGCTTTACTTATTACTGGACCTCTTTCAGGAATCAGATTTGTCTTTTGTAACCCCAGATATCACTTCACTTAACTGCTTGGTTACAAAATCAGAAATAATAATACAAAAGTGTCACAGCACACTACTACTGAAAAATTGCTTACTTTCTCATTTTACTATATAAGTATACTACGCTTTTCATATATAATAGGCATCTTCTTTAAAGATCTTGCAATTTAAGTGGACAGTGTACAGGAGATTGGAGAAAAACATTACATTGTGATCCCTGTATACAGGCTCATTCTTCTTTGAATGCTTGCTCATGTCTGTTCCAGTTAGGTTAGGAGTACGCGCTCAGGTTTACCGGGGCCTGCACAGGTGGGCACGGTTGATTCCGGTGCCTGTAACAGGGGCTGTCGACTGTCCTCCCCAGCCTGTGCCAACCCTGGTGCCGAGGTGAGCTCCATTAACTCCTGTGCAGCATCGAAGACCTCCAGCATCAATGGTTAGAGGATCTCCGTTTCAGATGTGGGGCCTCCTGTATGCTTCATGCTCAGCCAATGCCATTTGTGTGGCTCAGGAACATTGTGTCAGGAGGTCTCGGCCTGCTGCCCATCTGTGTGGCACACCTTCAGGCCATGTCATTCCAGCATCCTTTCCCTATGCTTGCTCTTTGTATGCACTGGAGATTGAGATGGGTGCCTTGGTGCTGCTGGCCTCGATGCTACTGATGCCTCTCTAATGGACGCCGGTGCACTGTGAACACCCGGTGCCACCTCTGGCACTGGAGGTTGCAATTCCGATTTCATTGAGGCGCTTCAAATGGGAATTGTGTTCCCGCTTTGTCCTGAGCTTGACATTTCTACAGATAGGGCAGCTATCAGTGCAGTAACCTTCCCCCAGACACTTCAGACAATCATCATAAGGATTGCCGCAGGGCATCAGCTTCAAACATTTTACACACGGTTTGAAGCCGTGCAGCCCCAGCATTACCTCCCCAATAGGCCGGTTGAGAAGAACTTCTCCAACAAACACAATCTTAATTATTTACAACTAACTATAAATAATCACTATCTACAAGTTACCTAACACTAAGGGAAGAACACAAGGAGATGAAGCACTCCAGCTACCATCACATGCACCTAACCTAACTGGAATGGACATGAACAACACACTTTGAAGAACAACAGTTATGAAGTAAGTAACCTTTTCTTCTCCTTCAAGTGGTCCCCGTGGGTGCTCCACTCTAGGTGCTGGTGCGTCCTCGTGCCGGCGACCGGAGACTTTTTCTAGCTGTTTCTGCCGCGGTGCGCAGGCACCGTGGCGCCCTCTAGTGTCGTTGGGACTGAAGGGCGCCTGCGCGCGTGTGGCTCCTCAGTTCCTTCTCTACCGTCCTTGGCAGTAGACGGAGCCCTCTCTTTGCCTTATTCCTGTGGGGAAAAAAACAGTTAAATTCTTCATTTTACCCCCTAGTTACCTCATCAACCAAGTTTTCGAAACTCCCCCCCCCCCCCCCCCAACTAGTTCTTAAAAATCAAAACAAAACATTTTTCTCTCGTTGCGGCTTGCCGCTTGTTCCCCAACCCTTCATGCCCGGCTCGCCGGGCTTCAAACATTGCAAGACATGTCGGGATGCCATGCCGGCGTCCGACGGACATTCCGCCTGTATTAAGTGTCTTGGGGAGGCACACCAGACGCAAAAGTGCCTGCATTGCTCTAAATTGACAGCGAGGACGCACCGTGACAGAGCCAATAGACTGACGACTCTCTTGTATGAGAAGTCGCTCCGTCCCTCCTCAGAGGACTCGCCTCCGCCGACTAAGGGTATGGAAAAAGACCAACCCCCTATCCCCTACCCTCTTCCTCTGCGGTGTCAAAAACCGCACTCTCTCCAGCTCCAGCTATATCCTCGGCACCCTCAGCATCGCGGGTGAGCACTGAGGACATGCCGGGAACCTCTGGTGCGCCGCGATCTAAGACGCAGGCACCGCACAAGAGAGCTCATTCTGAGCCAAAACAAAAATCAGCGGCACCGACCGCTACGGCACCTAAGCCGTCCTCGGCACTGACGGCGCCGCCTAGAGAGCGCTCGGCACCGAAGCAGCACCAAACGGCACCGGGCTCGGCACCGAAAAAGGCCCGCACCGATAATCCACCTCCTAGCACTTCGGTGCTGGGATGCACGTCGGCACCTTCATCTCCACCGAGACCACAC
Organism: Pelodiscus sinensis; assembly: GCF_049634645.1. Lineage (NCBI taxonomy): Eukaryota > Metazoa > Chordata > Testudines > Trionychidae > Pelodiscus > Pelodiscus sinensis. The sequence continues at coordinate 105,759,242 of NC_134716.1, read as the reverse complement.
CGCTCGGCACCGTCCCAAAGCCAAAGCTGGTACCGGTCCCCGGTGCGGAGCCACACCTCTTCGGCACCGCCGACCCCGGGTTCCTCTATCCACTCAGCGATATCGCACCATTCCTCTGCTGCTTCTCGTTCAGCTAGTGACATCGGCACCGAACCCAGAAGCAGGTTCTCGTTGCAACATTCTAGCCCGGCTCACAGACCTCCATCCTGGCAAATGCCTGCGGTTCAATATGCATACCCTCCCCCTCCGCATCTGTGGTATCCACACCAGTATGCCTATCCACCCCCGCCATATGCCACCCAATGGCAACCGTGGAACTCACATCCAAAGAGGTCTCACCATCGACCCTCTTCTACCGCTTCCAGGCCACCTCCGGCCTCTCCTCCTGCCACCACATCGGCCACAGAGCCGAATTCTCCAGCTCCTTCAGGCGGCCATGACTCCCTTTCTGAGGGCGAGACCAGATCTCTGCTACACAATTCCTCCTCCTCCTCCCCAGATGAAGCGGTCACCACCGATGCCCCACCATCGGGAGACGATACAAAAAAGTTGCAAGAGTTGTTTAAAAGAGTTGCCGTAGCGCAGGAAAAAGATCTTCAAGAGGTGCAGATCAAACAATATCGACTCCTTCGCACACTTCAATCTCCAACTGCTTCCAGAATTGCCATCCCTGTGGATGAGGCCATTATGGACCCAGCTGACAATATTTGGCAGACCCCAGCATCCATCCCTCCAACAAATAAGAGAGCAGACCTCAAATACTTCATCGCTCCAAAGGATATGGACTTTCTTTTCACCCATCCACCCCCTAACTCCCTAGTAGTGGATTCTGTACATCACAAGGGTAAACAACCTAACCTAAGAACAAGCCCACAAGACAGGGACCACAAAAAGGTGGACATTATGGGCCGAAAGGTTTATTCTTCGTCCACATTGCTCCTTAGGGCAGCCAATTACATTGCTATGCTCGCAGACTATGATAATGCCAATTACTCTAAGCTCCAGGACCTCCTCCTACATCTTCCGGAGTATAAACGGCCAACCCTGCTTAGTATTATGCAGGAAGGCCTCACCATTTCCCGCACAGCTTTGCAGTCCGCTATGGACATGGCAGACACCGCGGCTCGAATCACGGCCTCGGCGTTAGTGTTCTGCCGACTGTCATGGCTACAAGCCTCCGGCGTACCTAGGGACCTCCAACAAAAGGTCGAGGATTTACCCTTCAATCGGACCAACCTATTTGCAACCAAGACCGATGAGGTGTTGCATTCTATGAAGGACTCCCGTACAACCCTTAGGACCCTAGGAATGTATACTCCTCCATTTAGAAGGACCAGTTACCAGCCTTACCAACGACCGAGAGACCCGTTCCGCCAACAACCCAAATATGATTTCCGCAGTCAGAGATCCCAGCGTCGTAGACCACAACGCCGCCAACAACAACAACATGCCACGCTTCATCCCCCAGCCGGCAAGCAGCAGGTTTGAAGGCCTGGTCGAGAGCCAGGAAGCCAATCTGCCGACCCTCCCAACTGCTGCCCTTCATTTCCACCACCCCCTCCGAGCGTTTTTCCACCAATGGTCCCTCATTACCTCGGACAATTGGGTTTTGAACCTAGTCCAATCGGGCTACGTCATCCCCTTTACCTCTACCCCGCCCAACCACCCTCCTACCCCATCCCTTTTCAGGGACCCTCTCACGAAGCCATACTCCTGCAGGAGGTTTCACACCTCATTCAACTGGGAGCAGTAGAACACGTACCAACACAATTCCGAGGCCGGGGATTCTACTCAACGTACTTCCTGACTCAGAAGAAGACAGGAGGTTGGCGCCCCATCTTAGACCTCAGGCGCCTCAACAAATACATTGTATACCACCGTTTCAAGATGGTTACCCTGTCAACTATCATTCCTGCACTCGACCAACACGATTGGCTTTCGGTTCTCGACCTTCAGGACGCATATTTCCATATTACAATTCATCCTGCTCACAGACGCTTCCTCCGATTTACAGTGGGTACCCAACACTACCAATACAGGGTGCTCCCGTTTGGCCTCTCTACGGCTCCCAGGGTATTTTCCAAAACCCTATCGGTAGTAATGGCCTTTCTTCGACGCCAAGGCATCATAATATTCCCATACCTGGACGATTGCCTCATAAAAGCTGCGTCTTTCGACGAAACGAAGGCCATGACAGATACCACTGTAGCCCTTTTACTCAGTCTCGGGTTTCACGTAAATTACGCAAAATCCACTTTACGCCCAACACACAGACTGGAGTTCATAGGCGCCCTCCTCGATACAATCGCAGCAAGGGCCACTCTTCCCGCACACAGGTTTGCGATAATACGCGAACTTGTCCGAGCAACACAAGCGGTACCTACTGTCACGGTCCGCCACTGCCTCAAAATCCTCGGACACATGGCCTCCACGACTTACGTCGTCAGTTTGGCCAGACTCCACATGAGACCTCTTCAGTCCTGGCTCGCTACGGTGTACAGACCCTTCAGGGACCAAATCTCCAAGTACGTCGCTATCCCACCACGCATTATCAATTCCATGCTCTGGTGGACAATTCCTCGAAACATGCTACACGGCATCCCCTTTCAACGTCCAACTTCCACTCTCATGCTTATAACAGACGCCTCACTCATGGGATGGGGAGCCCATTTGGGAAGCATCACAGCCCAAGGCAAATGGTCATTTGTGGAGCAAACACTCCACATCAACCTCCTCGAGTTACGGGCAGTCAGATATGTATGCCAATACTTCATTCAGCATATAGCCCACAAGACCATTACCATTATGACGGACAATACTACCTGCATGTACTACATCAACCATCAGGGTGGCACCCGTTCCCCTTCCCTATGCTCGGAAGCCACCAAATTCTGGACCTGGTGCCTCTCACATGGGGTCACCCCTTCCACTGTATATCTTCCCGGAATACTCAACGTCACAGCAGACGCCCTAAGTCGCATGTTCATGGACCAACACGAGTGGGAGATCGACAGACATGCCCTTACTCCGATCTTCCTTCACTGGGGCCAACCGGAAGTCGACCTCTTCGCCACAAAGAACAATCGAAAGTGCCACCGCTACTGCTCCAGGGGAGCCCTGGGCAGAAGTTCCTTCGGAGATGCCTTTTCCATCGCATGGGACGCCTCCCTCCTCGATGCCTTTCCCCCCTCCCACTCCTACACAAAGTCCTGAACAAGATCAGATCGAGCCAGGCACGGGTGATTCTGGTGGCACCTGCTTGGCCCAGACGAACATGGTACCCTTACCTCCTCAAGAGGTATCCCTTCCCTCCACATCGCGACCTCCTCTCACAAAACCACGGTCGGACCCTTCACCCGGACATCCCCAAGCTGAAGCTCCACGCCTGGTTCCTTCATGGCTCCAAGATGCCGAAACTGCCTGTTCAGAACAAGTGAGACACATACTAATTGTTGGAGACACTCCACCAGGAAAACCTACCGGTACAAGTGGACATGTTTCTTCCAATGGTACGCTCAAACCCATGCAAGCCCACCACATCTTGCTCCTATACATACCTTATTGGACTACTTACTCTCTAAAACACTCCGGCCTAGCACTCAGTACTATCAAGGTCCATGCTGCGGCCATAGCGGCTTTTCACCGTTCTCTACGAGGCACTTCTTTTCTCGCTGACCCACTGACGAAGCATTTCTTCAAAGGCCTGCAGAACACCTTCCCTCCGGTTCGGCCACCAGTCCCCATTTGGGACCTGAACCATGTCCTTAAGAGCCTCACAAAACCCCCGTTTGAACCAATAGCGACCTGCTCTGTGTCTCATCTATCCATGAAAGTGGCTTTTCTCGTCGCCATTACCTCCAGTAGGAGGGTGAGTGAGCTTGCAGCCTTAATGGCTGACCCTCCATACACCGTATTTTACAGGACAGGGTGGTACTCTGACCCCACCCTAAGTTCCTACCTAAAGTACCCTCTCCCTTCCATGTGAATGAACCCATACACTTACCTGCCTTCTTTCCGAAACCGCACACGGAACCGATCCAGACCATGTGGCACACTCTCGACGTCCGACGAGCATTGGCGTTTTACATAGATCGCACGAGACCCTGGCGAGCCTCGCCTAGACTTTTCATCTCCTATGCTGATAGATCTAAGGGACAAGCAGTCTCATCTCAGAGAATCTCTAAATGGATTACATCCTGTATTAAAACCTCTTATACCTTACATAACAAAGACTTACCTAGACTTATCACAGCTCATTCCACTAGAGCGGTAGCTTCCACGACCGCTTTTCTTCGTAATGTTCCATTGCAGGACATTTGCAACGCTGCTACCTGGTCATCTGACCACTCGTTTGCGCAACACTATGCTCTCTCCACCTCGATAGCATCTTCTATGGCGGTTGGACAAGCGGTGCTATCCACAGTTACTACCACACGGCTCCAAACCCACCTCCGTGAGCCGACAACTGCTGTGTAGTCACCTAGAGTGGAGCACCCACGGGGACCACTCGAAGGAGAAGAAAGAGTTACTCACCTTGTGCAGTAAGGGTTGTTCTTCGAGATGTGTCCCTGTGGGTGCTCCACTACCCTCCCTCCTTCCCCTGCCTGGAGCCTGATACTCTGATGGGTAGAGAAGGAACGGAGGAGCCGCACGCGTGCGCGCAGGCGCCCTTCAGTCCCAACAACACTAGAGGGCGCCACGGCGCCTGTGCGCCGCGGCAGAAACAGCTAGAAAAAGTCGCCGGCGTGAGGACGCACCAGCACCTAGAGTGGAGCACCCACGGGGACACATCTCGAAGAACAACCGTTACTGCACAAGGTGAGTAACTCTTTCTTCCCTTTCCATATTGAGTTTTCCGCTGTCCACTTTATATTATCTTTGCTCCACTCTCCCTATTAATCCTTAAAAACAAGCAAACCTCAATATCCTAGTTTTTATGATTTACCTAATTTGTGTGTCTGAATCTCTTTCATGTCTGTCTAACCCATCTTTGCTCTCCGTCCACCCACTCATACACAGACATGAGTAATTTACTGGTAGACACCCAATAACCAGAGGATCAAATTAAAATGAGACACCTCACTATCTTGGGACAATTTGTAAACTCTCACCAAGCTAATACAAGAGATCACATTAGATTACTACAGTGATTTCTGGTTCTATGATCTATTTATCTAATATTCCTATCAGAACATTGTCCTTAATTCCTTCTCAGTGAATCAGTCTCTTGGTAGGGGACAGTGGAGATTTCTGGCACTTTAGAAGAGATGATATGCCCTTAAATATTTCGGCAGAAGAACGTGACCTAGGTGTTTTTACTAAAATGATCAGCATTTAACAAACAATGTTGACATTTAAATTGGCAACCTAGGTTCAGATTTCTCAACCAGTTTTCAAAGTATTCCCAATTCCTTACCCATATTTTGGCTGGATCAAGAACATAATGTGTGCTTCTTTTTTGTTAAGTGTAAAAGCTGGATCACAATTTTGAAGAAGGAAAAAGTAAGAAGTTTTGCAGCTTATGGGACTTGCTTCTTCCTAGTGAGTGTTTGAAAAATAGATTCTTCTTTGAGTGATTGCTCATGTCCATTCCAATATGTTTGTGCACGCACATGTGTGCGCGATTGTTGGAAGACTTTTCCCTAGCAGTACCTGTGGAGTCAGCTGTAGTGCTCTCTCCGGTGATGCCTCACAGCATCATATATATACCCCTGTTGACACAACTCCTGCTTTAGTTCCTTCTTTGTGCCAGTGATAGTTGTTGGATCTTCAGACTTCTTGCTTAGCAAGTCATTCTTGCCTAATGTGTAGTTGGAATTCTTTGTTGTGGAGATACAGGTTTTATCAGTTAGCTAGATAGTCCTGTATTTTGTTTTAACTATGTAGAACAGGGGTGTCCAAACTTTTTTCAAAGAGGGCCAGATTTGATGAAGTGAACATGCGTGAGGGCCGACCATTTTGCCTGACATTCTTTGAACCATTAAAATAAAATGCAAATTAACTATTTTATGCAAAGTTTATTGCAAACGGCATACTTTTCATTTCGTCACATGGATGACAAATCTAAACAGGTGTTAAATCACTCTGCCTTTCATATCTGAAGGCCAGATGAAAAAAAAATCCAGGAAGCTGAAATATATGTCAGGAACATTGTAAAGTACATTACATATTATTGGTAATAAAGGTTGTCTGTCACCTTTTAAGTTAAAAAAATATGAACAGGAACATAACACCAAGTATACATGTTGTGTCCAAATATATTTATAACTGATTTAGACCAACTGATATTAACTGAGATTTTACAATGTATTCATCTCAATACATACGGATTTGTTGGGGGCCATAAAAGATAGATATTGCCAAATTACCTGTGGGGCCGTATTAAACTGGAACACGGGCCGCAATTGGCCCGCGGGCCGGACTTTGGACATGCCTGATGTAGAACTTTAAAGACTGACAAGATGGTTTATTAAGTGATGAGCTTTCGTGGGCCAGACCCACTTCCTCAGATCAAATAGTGGAAGAAAATAGTTACAACCATATATACCAAAGGATACATTTACAAAAATGAACACACATGAAAAAGACAGTTAGTAGATAGTTAGTATATCTGTGGGGGTTCTTCCCCTCTCTCTCCTTGCTTTCTGCAAAGCCTGTAGTGCCTGCAGTGGCTCCAAGGGTTTAAACAGTGTGTTAAGTGCGGGATCGTGAATGCCTACGAGTGACCTGCATGCTGTTTACAATGTCTTGGAGAAAGTCATCTTCAAGATAAATATAGCATTTGCAGGGATTTCAAACCCTGTACTAAACATGACAGAGACCAGATAGTTAACTTCCTGCTGCTGGAGTCAGCACTTTGATCCCATGATGCAGATTTCACTCCCTGGGTGTGGAATATTTCAGCACTGAGATAGGAGGAATGCTGGGACCATCAACACTGGACTTTCCCATATCAGGTGAGCTCCTCAACATGGCAATGCTCCCATTCACTAGTGCCTAAAAAGACCACCAACAGAGGATGCTCTTCCTCCACAAGGCCTCATAAGGCCCCAGAGGCTACCTACATGGTACCGAGCCTGACGAAGTTGGGTACTTTGGCCCTGGCACTGTTAACTCCTGCATCCAGATTGAAGCTGATGAGTCTGGTGTTGGCTGAGTCACTGGAGCCTGTGGTGTGGGGGAAGATCTGGACTTGCCCTCCATCCCTCACATCGTTAAAGCCATGTGGGACCTCACTGAGTTTACCATGCCGACATCAACAGCACTGAAGTAGCCCCATCATCTGCTGACAGCATCACCAAAAGCAACGGCACCACCCATGGCACTGCTGCCAATAATGGCCATGGCACGGCATCTGACCCTGCATCTGGGGCTGGCTTCAGCATCACAGATGGCTACTGCTGTGGCAATGACTGTGGCCCCACATAGCACCCTTCTATCAACACCAATGATGGTTCTTGCAGTGCCTTATGTCCCCTAGTGTAGTTCCCTCAGTCCCCAGCACTGTGCTGCCAGCACTGAGGTACTGGCACCACTTCCCAGCATCATCAGGCTCTGTCTGTCCCCCCCTGGTTGGCATTGGATTACACATCAGGCTTGAAAGCTGAGTCTCATAGACATTAAGGTCAGAAGGGACCATTATGATCATCTAGTCTGACCCCCTGCACAGTGCAGGCCACAGAATCTCACCCACCCTCTCCTAGAATAATCCTCTCACCTATATCTCAGATATTGAAGCCTTCAAATACTTTGAAGACCCCAAGATGCAGAGAGTCCTCCAGCTGTGATCTGTACCCCATGCTACAGAGGAAGGCGAAAAACCTCCAGGGCCTCTGCCAATCTACCCTGGAGGAAAATTCCCGACCCCAAATATGGCAATCAGCTAAACCCTGAGCATGTGGGCAAGACTCACCAGCCAGACACCCAGAAAGTTCTCTATAGTAATTCCTATCATCCCTCCATTGACCTATTTCCCACTGATAACGAATGGTCAATTAGTTACCAAGATCATGTTATCTCATCAAACCATCCTCTTCATAAACCCATCTAGTTTAATCTTGAAGCCAGATAGATCTTTTGCCCCCACTACTTCCCTTGGAAGGCCATTCCAGAACCTCATGCCTCTAATGGTTAGAAACCTTCGTCTAATCTCAAATCTAAACTTCCTACTAGCCATCTTATATCCATTTGTTCTTGTGTCCACATTGGTATTAAGCTTAAATAATTCCTCTCCCTCCCTGGTATTTATCCTTCTAATATATTTAAAGAGTGCAATCATGTCCCCCCTCAGCCTTCTTTTGGTTAAGGTAAACAAGCCAAGCTCCTTGAGTCTTCTTTCATAAGACAGGTTTTCCATTCCTCGGATCATCCTAGTGGCCCTTCTTTGTACCTGTTCCAGTTTGAATTCATCCTTCTTAAACATGGGAGACCAGAACTGCACACAGTATTCCAAATGGGGTCTCACCAATGCCTTGTATAATGACACTAACACCTCTTTATCCCTACTGGAAATACCTCACCTAATACATCCCAAGACCGTATTAGCCTTTTTCACGGCCATGTCACAATGGCGGCTCATAGTCATCCTATAATCAACCAGGACTCCAAGGTCCTTCTCCTCCTCCATTATTTCCAACTGATGTGCCCCCAGCTTATAACTAAAATTCTTGTTATTAATCCCTAAATGCATAACCTTACACTTCTCACTATTAAATTTCATCCTATTGCTATCACTCCAATTTACAAGATCATCCAGATCTTCCTGTATGAAACCCCGATCGTTCTCTGAATTGGCAATACCTCCCAACTTTGTGTCATCTGCAAATTTTATCAGGACACTTCCGCTTTTGGTGCCAAGGTCAGCGATAAAAAGATTAAATAAAATTGGTCCCAGAACTGATCCCTGAGGAACTCCACTAGTAACCTTCCTCCAACCTGACAGTTCACCTTTCAATATGACCCGCTGTAGTCTCCCCTTTAACCAGTTGCTTATCCACCTCTACACTTTCATATTAATCCCTATCTTTTCCAATTTAACCAATAATTCCCCATGTGGTACTGTATCAAATGCCTTACTAAAGTGGAGGTAGATTAGATCCACTGCATTTCCTTTATCTAAATAATCTGTTACTTTCTCAAAAAAAGGAGATCATGCCAAACCAACCTGATCTACCTTTTGTAAAACCATGTTGTAATTTGTCCCAATTGCCATTAATCTCAATGTCTCTAAACTACTTTCTCCTTCAAAATTTTTTCCAAGATCTTGAATACTACAGATGTCAAACTAACAGGCCTATAGTTACCTGGGTTGCTTTTTTTTCCTTTCTTAAAAATAGGAACTATATTAGCAATTCTCCAGTCAAATGTACAACCCCTGAGTTTAGAGATTTATTAAAAATTTTTGCTAATGGACTTGCAATTTCATGTGCCAGTTCCTTTAATATTCTTGGATGAAGATTATCTGGGCCCCCCGATTTATTCCCATTAAGCTGTTCAAGTTTGGCTTTTACCTCGGATATGGTAATATCTACTTCCATATCCTTAGTCCCATTTGTTATGTTACCATTATCCCTAAGCTCTTCATTAGCCTCATTAAAGACTGAAGCAAAGTATTTGTTGAGATATTGGGCCATTCCTAGATTATCCTTAACCTCCACTCCATCCTTAGTAATTAGCGGTCCTACTTCTTCTTCTTTTGTTTTTTTTCCTATTTATATGGCTATAAAACCTTTTACTGTTGGTTTTAATTCCCTTTGCAAGGTCCATTTCTACCTGACTTTTAGCCTCTCTCACTTTGTCCCTACATGCTCTAACCTCAATAAGGTAGCTTTCTTTACTGATCCCTCCCATTTTCCACTCTTTATATGCTTTCTGCTTTTTCTTAATCACCTCTGAGATGCTTGCTCATCCAGCTTGGTCTAACACACCTGCCTATAATTTTTTTCCCTTTTCTTGGGATACAGGCTTCTGACAGCTTCTGCAACTTTAACTTAAAATAATTCCAGGCCTCCTCCACCTCAAGATCCATAATTTCTTTAGTCCAATCAACTTTCCTAACTAATTTCCTTAATTTATTAAAGTTTTTGAAAATCAAAGCTTTTGAAATCAAAAACCCTGGTCTCAGATTTATTTTTGTTTATCCTTCTATTTAATTTAAACTGAATTAGCTCATGAGTCCTTTGTGTTCTGCAACTCTCAGCACCATTCCTGCCCTTGGCACCGCTCCTGGCTCTGAAATTCCTCATTCTTTGGCGCTGGCTTGGCACCCCCCGTGGCAGGTGCCAAGCCAGTGGCCCTTCTGGAGTGTGGATATCAGAGTCAAAGACATGGCCCATTTTTGCAGGATTGCCTTGGCACCATCAGCCTGTGTGGTACCATTGGTGACATCTTTTATGTCAGTCCCCCTTTGGTGCCAGTGGCGCAGGCCGGGACAGGTGAAGGGGCTGTACCGACCCAGCAGTACATGCCGCAGGATGGGGAAGAGGTGGAGGGAGGACCACCTACTCCTGGTAGCATCTTCGTTGTCCTCACCAGACGAGGGGGTGGTGGGCATGTCCCTATCCCCACCCTTAATGGACTTTCATGTCCATCAGGACATTCTGTGGTAAGTGGCCCAAAACCTTAGTTTCCAGGCAGAGGAGGTAGTGGAAGAGGCCGACCCCATCATGGATGTCCTCTTACCCGAGGATCCAGCAAAAGTCACCCTTCCTATTATCAAGACCATTCAGACTACTACCAAGGTTTTGTGGCAGACACTTTCATCCATTGCACCAATGGCCAGAGGTGTGGAGAGGTATTACTTTGTGCTGCAGCAGCACTTCAAACAACTTTCACTCACCCCCAGCAAGGATTTCTGGTGGTGGATGCAGTGAACCATAAGGAAAGCTGGGGCAGCCAGGGCCTGTCCCCCAAAACAAGGAGGCTAAAGTGCTAGACCTGTTTGGGTTCAAGGTGTACTCCACTGGGAGGCCTACATCTCAGGGTCTCAAATCAGCTGGCTGCCTTAGCCAATGTGACCTTCAACTCCTGAAACACTCTTTCAAAGTTCCAGGAACTCCTGCTCTCAGAGTCGAGGTAGGAGTTTGCAGTGGTGGTGCAAGAGGTCTGCATTGTGTCTAAAACAGCACTGGATGTAGTGTACTTGGCAGCCCATATAATGGCTTGCCATGAGGTGCAATTGATGGCTGTAGGTGCCTGGCATCTCACCGGAATTTCAGTGCACTGTCCAGAGCTTGCCCTTTGATGGTTTTGGCTTCTTTGCAGAGAAATCAGACTCTTGTCTTCACAGTTTGAAGGACTCCAGGGTCACCCTTTAAATCATTGGGGAATCTACATGCCTGCCCAACAGCACAAATATTTTAGGCCTTAGCAACCTGCCCATTTATTTCCCTAGTCCTCCCAGGCAAGTCTGTGGGAGCCATAGGGGTCAGCGCAATAACAGGAGGGGATTTCCTTGCTCCTCCTCCAACCAACACGAAGGTACCCCAAAACCCTGGGTCCAAGCCCCAATTTTGAGGGAGCACTCAAGGACAGAGCACCAGACCTCGTTCCAGACACTGTACTTCCCTTTGGGAACTGTGCATGGTTGCAGATCATCTTGGACTGGTGGATCCTGAGCATGGTGTACTGGGAATAATCTGTCCAGTTCCATTTTCTCCCTTCCTACCAACCGCGTTGCTCTTCAGAGATCTGTCTCACGAGCACCGTCTTACACAAGAGGTCCTCGTGCTACATGTGATGGTGGAGATTGCTCCAGAGTTCAGAGGTAGGGGTTTTTACTCCTCATACTGCCTTATCGCTATAGCAGAAAGGATGCAACACCCCCTCCCCCTATCTTGGACTTCAGGAACTTGAATGAGTACATATGAAAATTGTAGTTCTGCATGGTCTCCCTGGCCTCCATTATTCCTTCCTTGGACCTAGAGGACTGGTATGCTGCCGTCTATCTCAATGTCTTGCACTTTCACATTACCATGTCATACAGACAGTTCCTGCATTTTCTGATGGCAGGCAGACATTACTAGTTCATGTTGTTGCCTTTCAGCCTGTCCACAGCACCTCAATTTCTTACAAAATCAATGGCAATGGTGGCTGTGTTTCTACATTGTCAGTGAGTACAAGTGTTCCTGTATCTGACGATTGGTTGTTCAAGCGAGGGCTAAGAAACCAGGTGCTCAAGCATGTAGACCTGGTCAAAGACATGTTCGCTTGCCTGGGTCTTCTCCTCAGTGTACCAAAATCTACTCTTGTACCTATGCAGAGAATCAAGTTCATTGGGGCCCTTATTCATTCTACCTGAGCATCAGTGTCCCTTTCAGAGTCCTATTTTCAGACCATGGTGGGCCTCATCTTGGGCCTACAGAGGTATCCACTGAGGGCATTGCGGAATTGTATGAGACTCCTTGGGCACATTGCCTTATGCACGTGTGTGGTCTCTTCAGGCATGACTGGCATGAGTGTTCACGCCATCCAGGGTCCCAGTTGACTCTGTGATCACCATACTGCTAGCCATCCTGCACTCCCTATAGTGGTGGACACAACCCCAGATTTTATATGTGGGGATCCCATTCGCGGGACCACAGCCAAAGATAAATTCGGTGACAGACACCTCAGACATGGAGTGCGGAGTGCGCCTGAACAACCTGTGGACCTAAGGTTTATGATTGTCTCTGGATGTGGAGTTTTGCATTTCAGTGTCAGAGAACTGAGTGGTCCAGGTAGCCTGCCAGGCATTCCTGCCTTGATTAAAGGGCCGGTTTCTGATGGTGATGACAAACAACACCATGACAATATTTTCTATCAACAGATTAGGTGGTGCTCGCTCCTCTCTCCTGTGGGACTGTGCATTTCCTACAACGTTCACCTGCTGGCCTCATACCTTCTGGGGGAGCACTCCCTACAGGTTAGGCATCCCCTTGCTTTTTGTCTGGAGTGCACTAAACCATTCTGGTTGTTGTAGCCATAGACATTTTTCACAGGTGGTATTTTCCTCACCTAGACTTGTTTGCTACATGCAGCAACGAGAAGTTTCCACACTTCTGTTCATATCTGAACCACAGTCCGGGGTCAAGTGGGGTCGCATTACAGATAGCCTAGCTGTCTCACCTCTTGTATGCCTTCCCCCATTCCCTCCCCATATACAAGGTGCTAGTCAGGGAGTGGAGATACAAGTCCACCCTAATCCTGGTATTGCCAGCATGTCCGCACCAGCTTGGTTCATGACACTCTTGGATTGATCAGTAGAGGAGCCCATAGCGCTCTCAATGCTCCCAGACTTGATCACACAGGAGCATGGTCAGCTCTGCTAACTCAGCCTCTGCTCCCTACATCTCATGGCCTCATACCTTCTGGGGGAGCTCTCCCTACAGGTTAGGCATCCCCTTGGTTTTTGTCTGGAGTGCACTAAACCATTCTGGTTGTTGTGGCTGAAGGGATTGGAACATCCGTATTCTGAGTCAGTACAGAGGGTACTCTTAAGAAGTAGAAAGCCTTCCACTAGACCAATTTTTTGGTCAAGTGGAAGTGCTTCTCCATCTGGTCTCGCCAGAAGGAAGTGGCCCTAGGGAAGACGCCTCTCCCATTCATCCTTGAATACCTATTGGATCAAGGATCTCAGGACATAGGGGCTCTTTATTTCCACAGTGAGGGTACACTCAGCAGCTATATCGGCTCTCTACACTGGTGACTGGGATAAGACAGTATTTGCCAGTGTAATGGTTCAGAGTGTCTTGAAGAGGCTGGATAGGCTGTACTTACAAGTGCATAGCCCCTGCCACTCTGGGACCTCTACCTGGTCCTCACAAGACTCACAGGATCACTGTTTGAGCCCCTGGCAATGTGCTCCCTTTTGCAGCTGTCGTAGAAAGTCAACTTTCATATCAGCTAGATGGGTGTCCGAGCTAAGAGCCCTTACATTAGAGCCCTTGTACACTGTTTTCTTTAAAGACAAGGTCAAATTATGCCCTCACCTGGCATTTTTGCCTAAGGTGGTCTTGCAATTCCATGTTAACCAGGACATCCTCCTACTGGTGTTCTTTCTGAAACTACACACTACATCTAAAGAACAATCCCTGTACTCCTTTGATGTGAGACCTGCTTCGGCTTTTCATTTAGAGAGAACAAAACCATTTTGTAGATCCCCACAAAATTGTGTATCAGTAGCGGAAAGGATGAAGGACCTTCCAGTCTCTGCCCAGTGTATGTAGACTTGTTATAATCTTGTTAAAGTACCAGCTCTGGCTACAGCCCATTCATCTAGATCAGTGGTCTCCAAACTTTTTTGATCGCGCACTCCATCAGTAAAACATTTTTGAGCATGTACCCCCAATATATGTAAATTTATTTATTTATAAATTATATACATGTACTGCAGGCAGTCCCCGGGTTACGTACAAGATAGGGACTGTAGGTTTGTTCTGATCAGTTTCAGCAGCAGCTGACTTGGGGATGCCTGGGGTTCTTAAGTTGAATCTGTATGTAAGTCGGAACTGGCGTCCAGATTCAGCCGCTGATTCAACTTAAGAACCCCAGGCATCCCCAAGTCAGCTGCTGCTGAAACTGATCAGCGGCTGATTCCAGGAAGCCCGGGGTAGGGGCTTCCTGTAGTCAGCCACTGGTCATTTTCAGCAGCTGCTGACTTGGGGACACCTGGGGCAGAGCAGCTGGGGTTCTGCTGGGTTGGTCCAGTGGCGCCCAGAGCGGCGCTACGGGACCAACCGGCAGCGCCGCAGCTGCTGTACCACAGGTGTCCGGAGCAAAGCCGCGGAGCACGGGGGCAGCGGGACAGCCCAGATGCGCCGTGGCTATCCTGCTGCCCTCGGGCTCCGTGGCTTTGCTCTGCTTTGCTCCCCGTCCCCCTGGTCTGCAGACCAGGGGGACGGGGAACAAAGCAGCGGAACATGCGGGCAGCGGGACAGCCCAGACGCGCCGTGGCTATCCTGCTGCCCTCGGGCTCCGCGGCTTTGCTCTGCTCTGCTCCCCCTCCCCCTGATCTGCAGACCAGGGGCAGGGGGAGCAGAGCAGAGCAGAGCGGCGGAACACGCGGCCAGCTGACAGCCCAGACGCGTCTGGGCTGTCAGCTGGCCGCGTGCTCCGCTCTGCTCCCCCTCCCCCTGGTCTGCAGACCAGGGGGAGGGGGAGCAGAGCAGAGCAGAGCGGCGGAACACACGGCCAGCTGACAGCCCAGACACGTCTGGGCTGTCAGCTGGCCGTGTGTTCCGCCGCTCTGCTTCCTCTCCCTGGTCTGCTGGAGACCAGGGAGAGGAAGGGCCCCGTTCGTAACTGCGGATCCGACGTAAGTTTTGTATTTATTAATGGCACAGAAAACCTTTTTGCTCTTACTAAAAAAATTATTATTGATAATATTTTTAGAGAGAGCAATGTGATTGAATATGCTTAATTATTTTTTAAAATCTTGGTTTAACACTTTGTGACACAGCGATTCAAAGGTCTGGTTCTAAGTTCAGTTTATTTCGATACTTGGTTTTAATGGCTGTCATAGCTGAAAAAGACACCTCATAAAGATACGTAGATCCAAATGGATGAAGTGCATCGTTGGCTGCCCTTACTAAATCATGATACTCATTTTTCAATCCCATCCACCCATGCAAGGTTTTTGTTGAAATTCGGCTAGTAAATTTCCATCTTCCCTGATGTCAATCAGTTGTTCTTGCAAACTAATTGGAAGGTGTTGCATTTTTATATTTTTAACAAATGGGTTCAAAACCCACTGAAACTCTTCGTTTGGAAGATTTTTAAACAGGTTAGAAAATTATCTTTCCAATTTTAAGTGTGCAGATATGAGAGTTTTTATAGGTAAAACATTTACATCATTTTCGACAACAAAGTTACATAACAATGGAAACCTTTCTAAACATCCGTTTTCAAAATGCTCTCTCCATACCACAAGTTTCTTTCAAAAAGCAGTTACTTTCTCACTCATTGTTAAAATATCACCTTTACCTTGAAGGGACAGATTTTTTTTAAAATATCTGCTAGGTAGCATACTACTGATAGCCACTTGCCATCACAGAGAAGGTCAGGAAATTTGGAACACTTGTCTTTTTGTAAAAGAAAAATGCGTAACTCATCTTTAAGTTTGACAACTCTGTTAAGCACTTTGCCACGAGATATCCAGTGAACCTCTGTGTGGTACAAAAGATTTTCATGGTCACTTCCCGTCTCATTACAAAATATTGTAAAGATTCTACTATTTAAAGGTCTTGTTTTTATAAAATTAACCACATCGATGACATCCTGTAGCACTTTTGTTCACTTCTGGCTCCAACTTCTTTGCTGCAATAGCTTGCCTATGAATGATGCAGTGAATGAATTTCATGTGTGGTGCTATATCTGTAACCTTACCCCGAATCCTTTTTTTACCCCAGTCAAAGCAGCCGCTCCATCAGTGGTTACACTTACACAGTTTTTCCATAGAACATTGTTTTTATTAAAGAAGTCATTTACTGTTGAGAATGTATCTTCTCTAGTACATCTTTCCTTTAGTAGCACACAAAAAAGTAGTTTTGTGTATTTCATTATTGAAACAGAATCTAGCAAATACCATAAGCTGTGACATGTTAGAAACATCTGTACTTTCATCCAACTGTATAGCAGACCTCCCTCACTGTATAATTTGTTCTAATACTTGTTTCTTCAAATCTTCAGCAATGTTTTCTATGCGCCTTCCAACAGTATTTGCTGACAAAGGAATGCATTTTAGTTTGTCGCCATATTGTTTTCGGTGTATTATTTCAACCATTTTTACCATGGCAAGAAGAACAAGTGTTTCCCCAATGATATGTGGCTTTTTGTCTTTCACTATTAAGTAAGAAACCTCAAAAAAGGCTTCTACACATTTATCATTAAGTTTAGTGAAATTTGGTAAAGTACTGGATTGAGTATTGCATGACTTGAAACATCGCTGAAAAAATTGTCTTCATGTGTTAGATGCTTAGTTTTTAAATGTCTTGCTAATCGTGATGGCTTCATACTATCATTAGCTAATATCTCAAGGCACAATATACACTTAGGGTGAGGTTCATTGTTAACGATAGTGGATGTAAATCCATATTTCAAATAGTCTTCTTGATAATTAGTTTTTTTGGCCCAATTCTTGTCAGATCTGATTAGATCATCATTGTTTTTACCTCGTAATGTAGCTGATGAAGAGCTCATACTAGGAGTAGGAGAAGTGTCAGCTCTGCCATTTTCTTGTTGTTCGCTTGTGCTCGCATTATTAGTATTATCTTCAATCTGCGTTTTCTTTGCAGGAATCTTTTTAAGCCATTTGTCCATTTTGTGAGGGTTAGTTTAGTTAAAACTAGATAATATAATCCATAAATCCACTTAACTGGGCACTTGTAAACTGCAATACGTCGCAATATGGTGAAAGCGAACGAACGAGTGAGGGCGCCACTGTCAATCCTTCCGCATTGTGGAACTCCCACTATTCCCTCAGGATACCTCACGTCAGGGGCAGACTGGGAATCAAAATAGGCCTGGGAAATGGGTTGAGGATGGCCCATTTTTTCACATCAAAGAATTTTTTTTTTTAATTTCCTCTTTGACCCCCATTAGCCACATCCCCTGACTCCAATTAGCCAGGCCTCTGGAGGTAACACTCTCGGGGCAAGATGGACACATGACCAGAAGTAAAAGGTGTTATGTGACCCCTCTCTAAGGACTTTTTCCATCATCCTCCTACCAATAGGGATTAGTTTGGCCCCCACCAACCCTCCCTCATGCAACTATCCTTCAATTGCATTAACCCAATGTGTGTGACATTAACTCGGGGGCGGAGGGAGTGGGAAGGTTGAGGGAAGTGTTCCCTCTAAGAGTTTTCTCCCATGAACAGAATTAATTTTGTGTTGTGAACCAGTACTGAGTTCATGGAGCTTGTTTGGATGTATCACTGTGGCACCCAAGTTATTAATAAATAACTTATAAACCTCTACCTTTTTCCCCTCTGCTGCCATGTCTCCTCCCCATGCTCCATCAGCTCCTCTGGTGCCTGCTACCCCCAACCCCTCACCTTCCTCTGCTGTCCTGACTCCTGCCCTTCTCACTGCCCTCAGCCCTCCTGAGACTTGCCCCCACCACCAGCCCTTCTCTCCCCCCTGTGCCCACTTCTCCAGTAGCCCCACTCTGATCATGTGAGCTACCCCTCCTCATCCCCTCTTCTAACACCTCCTTCTACACACCTGCCCTGCATCTCTCCTCTGGTTGTGGTCCCTCTCCTTCAGGTGTCTGCCCTTCTGCTTCATCCCCAGAATCCTCTTGCCACTTGCACCTTTCCTTACCCTGCACCCTCCTGTTCCCTCCCCCTTCCCTCACTGCCCCTGCCCCCTTTGCCCTCTTTTTTCCCTGATGCCCACCCCCTCACCACCCTCATGCCCCTGTGCCCTCACATGATTTGCTCCATCCCTGTCTTCCTCATACCCACCCCTTCTTTCAAGCTTTATCCCAGCACCTCTCCCTCCCCCTCTTGCCCCCAATGCCCTTACCCTCTCCTCTCCCAGCATCACCCTGTCCCCCCTCCCACTGACACCTCTCCTCCTGCCCTTTTCCTCATTGTCTCCACATGGCCCTCTGGCATTTGTGTCTCCTCCTCCACCCTGTCCCTTGATGCTTTCCCCTTTCTTCTCCTGACCTGTCCCCTTCCCCCTCCCCTCAACACAAGCCCCTTCCTCTCCCATCACTTCCCCCTATTTTTCCCCCTTCCCCTTCCCCATCTTCTGCCTTCCAATTTCATAGAATCATAGAATACTAGGACTGGAAGGGATGAGAGGTCATCGAATCCAGTCCCCAGCCCTCATGGCAGGACCAAATACTGTCTGATCATCCCTGATAGACATTTATCTAACCTACTCTTAAATATCTCCAGAGATGGAGATTCCACAACCTCCCTGGGCAATTTATTCCAGTGTTTGACTACCCTGACAGTTAGGAACTTTTCCTAATGTCCAACCTAAACCTCCCTTGTTGAAGTTTAAGCCCATTGCTTCTCGTTCTATCCTCAGAGGCCAAGATGAACAAGTTTTTTTCCTCCTCCTTATGACACCCTTTTAGATACCTGAAAACTGCTATCATGTCCCCCCTCAGTCTTCTCTTTTCTAAACTAAACAAACCCAGTTCTTTCAGCCTTCCTTCATACGTCATGTTCTTTAGACCTTTAATCATTCTTGTTGCTCTTCTCTGGACCCTCTCCAATTTCTCCATATCTTTCTTGAAATGCGGTGCCCAGAACTGGACACAGTACTCCAACTGAGGCCTAACTAGCGCAGAGTAGAGCAGAAGAATGACGACTTGTGTCTTGCTCACAACACACTTGTTAATTTGCGGGGCTGGAGTCTGTGATCGGGCCCCAGAAGTCCCCGTAGTCCTAGCCGCAGCTGCTTCTGGGGCTCCAGACCGCATGCTGGGCTGGGCGGTTTTAAAGTCCCGAGCCATGACATCACACCATGGCTGGACGTCTCCCCTCTCAGCTGTTGCACGGCGTTTGAGCATGCCGCGTATGCGCTCCCTTGGCCCCACCTCCCTCAGCCCCACTGTGCCCTATACATGGCCGGCGCCGGGGAATTTTCTTCCCGCACCCCAATGGATCATCTTGCGCACCTCCTGGGGTGTGTGCACCTCTCTTTGGAGACCACTGATCTAGATCCCAGGCTTCATCCTCAGCTTTCATGGCCTCAGTGCCTATTGTTGACATTTGTAGGGCAGCCACTTGGTCTTCAATACATACATTCACGAATCAGTATTTAATTGCTCAGCAAGCTAGTGACAACACAGCCTTTGGCAGAGCGATGCTGCAGACCATATTTACTCCTTTTCAATCTCTGAACCAACTTCAGTTGGTTTGGCTGGAGACTCACCTACATGAAATGGACACAAGCAATCACTCGAAGAAAAAAGTTACCCATCTCTTGTAATGGCTGTTCTTCTTCGAGTGGAGTCCCTGCGGCTGTTCCACCGTAGGTGCTGGGCTTGCCCTGGTGCTGCAGAACAGAGACTTTGTGTAGCAGAACTTGGCCGGACCGCTCATGCGTGGCAACGTTCTACGGCGTTCACGCTCTTTTCTGTGCTCACACAGTCCGGCCCCCGGCCTCAGGCTGCAGACAGAGTGAACTGCTCTCCCATGATCTTTTCTCCTATTTGCGTGAGCCTGTTCCATTCCTAGTCATTCTCCTCACTTTTCTCCTAAATACTTTCTTGTTAATCTCCTACAAAAGAGAGGTTTTTTTCTCCCTTGTTTATAACCCAGTTATAGTCCCGCTATACTTTCCCTCCAGTTACCCCATAGTAGAGATGTACATAGTTTGAGTTTTAACTAGTTTAAAAAAATAAAAGGAGAAAGAAAAGACAGAATATATATATTATTATGCAGTCGCCCTCAGGGTTTAAGAAGTGCGACACATGTCGCAAGGCAATGCTTGTCTCAGATGATCACTCCTGTTGCATTCGCTGCCTGGGAGAAGCCCATGTCCCGCAGAAATGCCCTCATTGTTTAAAACTCACTGCGAGGGCCAAGCCGGACAGAGAGATGAGGCTCTGCATGGTTTTATTTGACAAGGCACTTCAGCCAGCCTCTTCTGATAGCACGGCCTCCTCTACCCAGCCTCAAAAACTTAGGGCCTCTTTCCCTACCACGGCGGCCTATAAGAAGCATAGGGCATTGCCTACAAGATCTCTGCTGGTTACAACATAGAGCAGAGTTAGCTCGGGAGATAAGCCGGGGATGTCCTGTACCTCATAACTGCGCCCCAAAGCTCTGACGGTGCCAGAGACCAAGAAATTGTCTAAACCAGCACCAAGATCCACATCAGCACCTACCGCGTCCTCGGCACCGAGGGAATCTGCCCCGAGAGCATCATCGGCGCGGGCGGCACCCAACTCCCCATCGGCACCGACTGCGCCAGGATACTCCATACCCTTCCTCGCCATTCCCCCTACTCC
This sequence comes from Pelodiscus sinensis, assembly GCF_049634645.1. Classification (NCBI taxonomy): domain Eukaryota; kingdom Metazoa; phylum Chordata; order Testudines; family Trionychidae; genus Pelodiscus; species Pelodiscus sinensis. The sequence goes on along the minus strand of NC_134716.1, from coordinate 105,738,290 downwards.
CCTCCCTCCCTCCTTGCATCCCGTCCCTCTTCGGGGACCCATCTCATGAAACCCTGCTACGCACTGAAGTTGACTACCTCCTCTCCATTGGTGCATTCCAGCACAGTTCATAGGCAGGGGATTCTACTCCCATTATTTTCTCACTCAGAAAAAGTCGGGCGGATTGTGACCGATATTAGGCCTATGGAACTTGAACAAGTTCTTGTGGAAACAAAGTTTCAAAATGGTGACCCTTGCTTCAATAATACCTGCGTTGGACCTACACGACTGGTTTGCAACCCTCGACCTCCAGGACGTGAATTTTCACGTCCCAATCCATCCTGCGCAAAAGAGATTCTTACGATTTATAATCTGAGCAAGCCATTTTCAATACAGAGACCTTTCCATTGTTCCCAGGGTATTCTCAAAAATCCTGGCGGTTGTAGCAGCACACCTTCGTCGGCAAGGGGTTACCATATTCTCCTATTTAGACGATTGGCTTCTGAAAAGTCGTTTCCATGCCGATGTTCTCGACATGCTCAGAATCACCATATGGACCTTTCGCATCCTCGGGCTGCTCATAAACAATCAAAAGTCTGGTTTTCAACCGACTCAGCGGTTAGAATTCATTGGTGCACACCTAGATGCTACCATAGCAAGAGCATACTTACCTGTTCAGAGATTCCAAGCCATCCAGGACCTCATAGCAGTTGTCCGATACATCTATCCAGATACTTACCGCCTTAAAGCTCATGGGTCACATGTCCACTATGTAAGATTACACCTTCACAGCCTTCAGTATTGGTTAGCGACCATGTACAATCACACCAAATACGCCCTTCACAGGTCAATAATTGTTACACCTTCTGTTATCCAATCTCTCCAGTGGTGGACGAACTGTGCGAACCTTCTTACTGGAGTGCCCTTTCACGCACAACAACTATCTCATCACATATCTACGGAGGCCTCTCTTCTGGGCTGGGGAGCACAAATAGGCGACATTTCAATCCAAGGTCGCTAGTCACGTTCCGAGACAAGGCTCCATATAAACCTCTTCGGGCTCTGCGCACAACAACTATCTCATCACATATCTACAGAGGCCTCCCTTCTGAGCTGGGGAGCACAAATAGGCGACATTTCAATACAAGGTCGCTAGTCACGTTCCGAGACAAGGCTCCATATAAACCTCTTGGGGCTCTGCGCAATCTTCAATGCATACAAATCTTTCCTGAATCACATCCGCAACACCACAGTGAGGATCCTCACGGACAATGTCCCCTCAATTTATTATGTAAACCGCCAAGGTGGAGCTCGCTCCCGCTCCCTCTGTACGGAAGCGATTCACTTTTGGAACTGTTGCATTCGCCACGGTATAACACTGGTAGCCTCTTACCTACCTCGGGTCACCAACATCCAAGCAGACTTCCTTAGCAGAAATTTTGCACCGGAACACGAGTGGGAACTACACATCGGAGAGCCCATATTCTCTTCCGACAGTGGGGCACTCCCGTAATAGACATTTTCGCTATACATCAGAATACAAAATGTCAGAAATACTGCTCCAGAGCCAGTCTCGGTCTGGGCTCTCTCGACAATGCGTTTCTTCTCAACTGGAGTGGACCTCTCCTGTATACATTCCCACCTACAGTCTTCATTCCCAAAGTCCTTCAGAAAATAAAAATGGATGGTGCCAAAGTCATATTAATAGCACCAGCATGGGCTCGTCAACACTGGTTCCCCTACCTAGGCCGCATGTCACCTTCCAAACCATATCAGTTACCAGCCCTTCTGAACCTTTTCACACAGGATCGAGGGACACTACAGCATCCACAAATACACACCTTACGATTCACAGCATGGCTCCTAGTCGGTTGAATCCTGCCTAATCCCTCTGTTCTACTTAGGTTCAAGACATACTCATCCACAGTAGACGGTAGGCAACAAGGAAGACTTACTTCTCGAAATGGTGCAGATTTGCCTCCTGGTGCACCACCCAGCAACTGCTCCCTTACTCTGCTCCACTTCAGCAAGTCCTCAATTACCTTTTACACTTAAAAGACACAGGCCTAGCTTTACTGTCTCTTAGAGTTCATCTAGTGGCAGTTTCAGCCTATTCAGGGGATCTCCCTTTTCGTCCAGCTGATTACCAAGAGATTCATGAAAGGACTATCGAATATAAGTCCCCACCATAAACCTGTTCCTCCAGCATGGAACTTGGACATTTGTTTTGAGTACCTTAACTACACCTCCATTTGAACCATTTGCTACCATACCTTTACGTATGTTAACCATAAAACTCGCCTTCCTCCTCGCAATTACGTCAGCATGCAGAGTTAGTGAACTATCAGCACTCATGGCAATACCACCTTACACCATCTTTAACAAAGACGGAGTAGTCCTAAGACCTCACCCAGCATTTATACCAAAAGTCTCTTCGTCCTTCCATATCAACGAGCCCATTGTTTTACCATCTTTTTGCCCAAAACCTCACTCTTAACCATGTGAAATGTCCCCCCACACACTGGACATTCGTAGAACTCTTGCCTTTTATATAGACAGTACGAAATATCTTAGAAAGACTGACCGGCTAATTGTCTCCCTAGCCGGCAGAACGAAGGGACAACTGTTACCTTCCCAACATGTTTCTAAATGTATAATCTCATGTATAACATAGTCTCACGCTTCTAAGGGGCTGCCACTCTCAACACAGCCCCGAGCACATTCCACACGAGCTGTAGCAGCGTCAGCAGTCTTTCTTAAATGCTTTTCTCTAAAAGACATTTGCAGAGCAGCCACGTGGTCTTCACATGACACCTTTGTCAAACACTATGCAATTCGGCAAAAATGGCTTTCAGACACTGCAGTGGCATCAGCGGTGCTCTCATCAGCAGACAAACAGGGACTCCGTATCCCACCTTTCAACTCATGAAGGCTCGGCTGCTTAGTCACTACGGTGGCGCACCCACGGGGACTCCACTCAAAGAAGAAAGCGAAGTTACTCACCTTGGTGCAGTAACTGTCATTATTCAAGACAGTACCCGTGGGTGCTCCACTACCCACCCTCCTCCCCGCTTCGGAGTCTGTCTCGTCCCTTTTGTTTCCTATTAACAGATTCTGAGGCGGTCTTGAGGAACTGGCAGGGGCCAGACCGTGCAACCACAGAAAAGAGCGTGAACGCCTCCAGCTGATTACTGCCATGCAAAAGTCTCCGTTCTGCGGCGCCGGGGCAAGCCCAGCACCTGTGGTAGAGCACCCACAGGGACCATCTCGAAGAATGACAGTTACTGCACCAAGGTGAGTAACTTCGTTTTCTTCGAGATGTGTTGCTCTTGTCCGTTCCAAATCCCACCTGGCTTCCCTTCATTGGAGAGTTCAAAGCCCAGGCTACCAAAAACCTCACCGTACTGCCTCCAGTGAATACTGCACTGAGAAACACCTGGCAGCTGTCAGAATAGCTGTATCCAGGTCAGGAGGAAAGAGTGCCAAGCTGGGCTCATCACTGACCAGCCCACATGGTTCTACTTTACCCCTTTTATAACTCTGAGTTATTGCTATTTTTCGTGTGGTAGGTACAGGGTGCTGTCTTACTAATTTCAGCCCCAGGCTCTGGCCCCACTCCACCTCTTCCTGCACCCCTCTACCCCTCCTTTTCCTACCCTACCCTACTTCTTCTTGCCCCTGTGCTCCTGCAGCATTTTCTGCGTGCTGCAGAGCAGCTGAATGCAGTGAGCAGGAGGCACTGGGAGGGAGGGAAAGAAGTCAGTCGGTGAGGCCACTAGTGAGCAGGAAGGTTGGGGGATAGAGGGCCAGTTGGCTGCTGCTCGATGCAGAGCACCTTCTAATTTTTTTCGCATGGCTGCTTGAGAGCTGCTGCACCCATTGAGTTGGCACTTATGGCATTAGGTTTGTCCTATAGTGCTGAAGGCTCAGAGTTCCAATCCTGCTAATGCATGAGATCTGTGCATGTGGTGAAGGGGGTTACATTTGTACACAGTAACATTTATTTTTCCTCTCTACTTTTAAAATAGCCTAGGAAATTACGTTCTAAAAATCTATGTTAAAAGGAAATAGCTTGAGTTTCTAAAGTCAAGCACTCTAAAATTGTAAAATTCCAAAACTTGAGTTGCCAAAGTGCAGTCTTAGTTTTGCTCTCCTGGTCCATCTGTATTGTGATACAATCTTTAATTACATGATAACATTCAATTTTTTCCCATAGAACCATCTTAATTCAGGGCTCAGGATGGAAACACAAGGCAGAATTCAGGTTGTACTGGAATCCTTTTAAATTTGACGTTTTAAACTTTCATTTTGCACCTCTATAAACCAGGACTTTCTTGTTTTAGCAACATCTGTGGTCTGGCAGGACCATGGATGTTTCAGGATCAGAGAGTCTTGGCATTCTGTGGAGGTTGGGAGCCCAGGAACCCAGTGCACTGGCGGGGAGGGTAGTGCAAAGGCCCTGGTGCGCTGTGGGGTGAGGGAATGGGAGACGGGCATGTGGCTGAACTGGGCTGCTCAAAGGGCAGAAGCTGCCACTGGTCAGCTGGCCTTGGGGAGAGTGGGAGCTGATGCTCAGCATAGCTGGCCTGCTAGGGAGCTCAGCACTGAGGGGGTGGTGGGAGCTGGTGTAAGATTCACCTGAGCTGTGAGGGGAGGGGAGCCGGGACGGCTTGCGTACAGCCCAATTGGGCTGCACAGGGGAGCTGGGAAGCCCGGTGGGGTTGGCAGCCAGGCGACCAGAAATGACCTCCTCTGCTCTGGCAGAATCCCTCCTCCGAGACCAGTTAGGTCCCAAGGGTGCCAGACACTCTTTTTTGTTGTTTCTTGGCACATCTTTTTTCTATTATTCTCAGTGTTTTCTCATGGATTTTTCTTACCCTCTTGATTACAGTATCATCTTCTCTTTTTTATATGTGCTCTGTCATTTCTTCATGCTTTGAAATATCTATCTATACCTCTAGTCTTTCTACAAAAAAAATATAGAAATCACTCAGGCACAGTAAGATTAAAAATAGCCATGCTAATTAAATATACACAATGTGAAAGAATCTAGGTTGATAGCGTAAGACTTAATTGCATGTACATTCTAGTATTTTGGCTGGTTTCTGATGGCTCCATTCTGCATACCACATGCTACACCTGATCCTTTAAGAAGCAAAAACTTGCTCAAAGTGGTCAGGAAATGAAGTTTGTTATCCTTGGATCATGGAATAGGGGAGGGTTTATAACTTTGTAGCTACTGAAAAGTAGGTGTCTGAAACATAAAGCTTTATAACCTCTTGTACATGCCCTGAATGATCTTATAGTGGCTGGGAAGGAGGGGTTGAGGAATGGTTACTGCTCTGGGAGGAGGGCAGTAACCATTTCATCTCTGGTCTTCACTCATACGGCAGAGTTGGCTACTATAAGAGTGAGAGAGCTACTATACTCTGTTCTGGGGTCATCTTTGCCAATTAATATCTATATTACACTTGGCTATTATGGTGTTGGTCAGGTTTGGGGGAAGAATCTAGGTTGATAGTGTCCTTCTCTGATACTTATAGCTTTTCCCAACCTCCAGTATTGTGAAAATTAAAAATTTGTTTAGTCTGGTTTTGTTTCAGTGCACCGTATAAGTTTCCTAGTAAAAGTAAGGAAAAAATGACAAAGCTGTGTCAATTTTTACATATGTGCATTTTGGGAAAGCAACTGGACACCAGGAGCTATCTGCAGATTTTGGAAGACAGCATTCTATTATTTGACATGTAGTTCACTTTTTAAAAGCCATTTTTGTCTACTGACTTAATTGTTGTAATGACAGCTAGTTTTTTAAATAGTTGATAGCATTTGCCTGGAAAAAGTTTGCTATTTATTATGGACAAGGGAATTTTTCAAGCCAGCTATTGTAGAATTATAATGCAAAGTGTAACCAGTTCAGTTCAAGTAACATTTGAGTTTAGAAGATTGTTGTACCCTGGTTAAAGAATGCCAAATCATAGCTGTATACATCAGTTTCCTTTACTTAAGTTTCTGTAGCTCTGCGGTATGGTACTTGTAATAAACAAGTGTAACTCAGTTGTAGAAAAAATGAGATGGTGACAGATGCAGTAAAGAAAGTTAGCTCGCTGTCAGTTATGTTTAACCTGATTGTTAATATTAAGAGAAAAAAATTCCAGGCACTATGCTAGAAAAAAATTATTACAATGAAAAGTGCTTTAAGTAAACTTCAGTTATAATATGAAATTTCTCTAAGAATGGAGAAAAATATGATAAAATACCATATCATTCCATTTCCTTACCTTACTCAGAATTTATGCATTCGTACTAGACAACCACAAAAGCTAATACAGTAGTTGCTACTGAAAATGAAAGTGTGGACATGATAAAATAACTAAATTAGAAATGGATTTATATGTATATAAAATACACAATAAATTTTTAAAAAATATAGTAACACCTAATTCATATTAAAAGATGGTGTTCTTGTTGGTTTTAAAATCCCAGTGTTCTCTTCCTTATTAAATTATATGAAAAAGGTCATAGTCATCCAAGTATTATGTTTACAGATCTGGAGGAAAGGGTAAATGGTGAGGTGGCAAAATTTGCAGATAATACAAAACTATTCATGGTAGTTAAGTCCAAAGCAGTTGCTGAAGAGCTTCAAAAGGATCTCAAACTAGGTGACTGGGCAGGAAAATGGCAGATGAATTTTAATGTTGATAAATGAAAAGTAAGGTATATTGGAAAACATCCCAACTATACGTGTAAAATGGTGCTTTTCAAAGTATGGTCCAGCCTGAGAGGTTGGAGCATCAGTGTTGGCTTCCCACTGCAGGAGGGGGAGCCAAAGCCTCATGGGCTGGATTCAGGTCACAAGGGGGAAAAGTGTCTCTGCATGCTTCTGCTACCTCTCCCACTGTGCGGGGGGGAATGGCAGTGCAAGAAACCTCCTACCTGGAGGCTTTCCCCACTGCTCCCTGAGAGGTTGGAGCATCCTGACCAATGGGAGCACTAGGGGGCGGTGCCTCAGAGCGGTGGAGGGCACAGAGCCAGGTAAGTGCCCTCCCATCCCCCTTATGCTCAGACTTCTTGCCCCATCCCCCTCACACACTGCTCCTGCCAAGACCTCACACCACCATGCCATTCCTGCACCCTTCCTCCTGCCCAGAATCCGCATGCCCCCCCCCCCCGTCCTGCACTCTCCCTTCCACACAGAGTTTTCACCCCAGCCCACTCCTGCACCCAGCCTTCTGTCCAGAGCCCTCAACCCAAGCCCAATTTGGCACCCTTCCTCCCTCCCGCCCAGACCTCCCCATCCTCAGTCTTGTTCTTTGTTCTATGTCCCATCCAGACCTCACACTCTTGTCCCCCTCCTGCACCCATTTTGTCATCATGGGTGGTTGGCTGGTGGTCAGCAGAGAGGTTTGTGTTGAATGGGGTGGTGCTGCATGCTGAAGAATTTGAGAGTGACTGGTATAAAATGATGGGGACTAAATTAGTGGTTACCACTTGAGAGAGATCTTGGAGTCATTGAATGGATGTTTTTAGAGAAATACCTAGTATGCAGCAGCAGCAGTCAAAAAAAAGCAAACAGTGTTAGGAATCATTAAAAGAGAGAGAGAGGGAGAGAATAAAACAGCAAATATTTCATTGCCTCTGTATAAATCCATGGTATACCCACATCTTGAATACTGCATGCAGATGTGGTCACTTCATGCAGATGTGGTTGCTGTATCTCAAAGATATCTTGGCACTGGAAAAAAAAACTCCAAAAAGGGCAACAAAAATGATTATGGGTATGGAGCGGCTGCCATATGAGGACAGATTATTAAAACTGGGACTTTTCAGCATGAAAAAGAGAAAACTAAGGGGGGATATGATAGAAGATGATAAAATGATGACTAATGTGGAGAAAGTGAATAAGGAAAAGCTATTTACTTGTTCTCATAACATGAGAACTAAAGGTCACCAAATGAAATTAATAGGTAGCAGATTTAAAATAAACAAAAGGAAGTATTTCTTCACACAACACACAGTCCACCTGTGGAACTCCTTGCCAGATAGTGTTGTGAAGACTAGAACTTTTAACACGGTTTAAAAAAAAAATTAGACAAATTCATGGAGGATAGGTCCATCATTGGCTCTTGGGCAGGAATGGTTTCTCTAGCCTCTGTATGTCAGAAGTTGAGAATGTGTGACAAGGTCACTTAATGGTTCCCTATTTTGTTGATTTCCTCTGGAGGACGGGATACTGAGCTAGATGGATCATTGATCTGACCCAGTATGGTCATTCTTATATTCTTTTTGTGTTGTGATCAGTGGAGTTTTGTACAGCATTCATCACATTTATGTTACATATAATGTCATTGGGACTTGGAGAACTGCCATGTGATGGCAAGCCAGTAATGCAAAGTAAGGAATCTTGCAATATAGTTTGGTGTGGGTTGTACTGAGAAATCCAAAGCTCACTGTTTCCCCGAACCACTGTGAGAGAACTTACATGTTGCACATCTCACTGGGGAGTGAATTTTTCTTTCCAACTTTTTTCCCCAACCTTTCCCCCTTAAATGATGACTGAGGGGCAGACAAGATTGCTGTCTATTTTCCTTGCTGTTATTCCCTTTTCCTTTGTGTATACCTCAGTCTACATGTCTTTATTTCCTAGATCAAGTGATATATGTGGATAGCCCAGGGAAGGGCAAGGTACAGCCTGTGGGCCAGATACAGCCTGCCAAGCCTTTTAATTCAGCCTGCTCACTGCTGTGGCATGGGGCAGCACCACTCAGTTTGGCTGGCTGCTCCCTATGAAGTGCTGCTCCATGGAAGCATGGGGGTGGCTTCATGTACTACCCCCGCCCCCAGCAAAATCTCTCAGCTCTTATTGGCCAAAAAACTGGAGGCAGGGGCAGGGCAACATTTCCCACTTAGCCTGCAGCACAGAGAGCCACATGGAACAGCCAGCTGGGGCTGCTGGCAGTCAGGAAAGCCTACTTGAAAGTGCTGCTGCCTGGGAGCTGCTTAAGTAAGAACCTCCCAACCCAACCCTGCTCTTCTCAGCCCCTGACACTCCCTTCTACACCCCTTCCCCGGGGGCTAACCCCTCTGCAGCTCTGCCTTTTAAATGTATTAGGAGCTGCTGGGCTTTTAATACATTTAAAAGGAAGAGGCGCCATGGAGGAGAAGGGGGGGACTGAGCACAAGCTGGGAATCTTCTGTCTTGGCTCCTGCCTGATCCCAGATGCTGCACCACTGCTTTTTAAATGTATTAAGAGCCGCCAGCCTCTCTTGCTCCACTGCAGAGACAGTGCTGGGAGGAACTGGCTTTTAAGACAGCTTCTCCCAGCACCTCCTGCCTCCTTTCCCCCATTGCTGCCTTTCTCTGATAGAGGCAGCGGAGTGGGGGAACCGACTAGTCGAATGACTACTCGACTAGTCACATCCCTAATGGCAATGGTAGATTGAAACTGGTGTAATCCTTGTAAATATTATCACTTTGTCTGTTGAAACTGAAATTGTTCCATGAGATTCTTCATTTGATTAGGTTTTTTTATGAAATCTCTTAGGGATATCTGAGTTCCATCATATTTTGTTGCTAGTGGATCATATAGCTAATGAAACTTAATTGAATTTAATTCATATTAAACATTGGCTGCTTCTTTGAGGAGTATCCCTGTGGGTCTCTGTAGCCCTTTGGGGCTCTCAGAGGGGTTCTTCCCCTCCAGGTTAGTGGGCGGCCCCTGTGCTGATGTCCCTAGAACCTCTTTTAGTCCTGGGCCTCGGGCCAATGGTAGCCCTGTTCAGCAGGCCATCAGAAGCCCTGGTCCTGGTTCGGGGTGGCCGATATACAAAGGGTCCACAGTCCAGCCCTGGGTCAGGGCAGGGTGACAACGCTAACAAAAAAATCACCAAAAACAAAAGGAAAAACTATGTCGCACTTTAAAGACTAACATGTCTGATTTGTGGGCATTAATTCTTTGGCGAAGTGTCTGAGAAGTCTGTCCAGTATACATAGCAGAAGGACACAGTTGGCACAAATTATATTTCTGGATGAACAGGAATATGTGTTCTTGATAATATAACTGACATAGTTACGTCCAGTGATGGTGTCGCCAGAGTAAATATGTGGACAAAGTTGGCAATGGGGTTTGTTGCAAGGGAAAGTTCAAGGGTTGGTATTTGTGTGGTATGTCCTGTGGTTGTTGATAAGAATCCTCCTGAGGTTAGGTGGTTGTCTATAGGAGACTATGGATTTGTCCCCTAGAGCCTCTCGGAGTGTAGTATGCTATGGTCAGATACTTCGCCAAAGAATTAATGCCCACAAATCAGACATCCTCACAAGGAAAAACCAGTTGCTTTTCATTTCAACCTACCTGGACATAATCTTAACGACCTTACTACACGCATCTTACTTCAAAGAGACTTTAACTCCAGATTACAGAGGGAAACTTCAGAACTTTCTTTCATGCTTAAATTTGACACTTTACAAATGGGCCTTAACAAAGAAGGGGGGAGGGATAGCTCAGTGGCTTGAGCATTGGCCTGCTAAACCCAGGGTTATGAGTTCAATCCTTGAGGAGATCATTTAGGGATCTGGGGCAAAGTCTGTCAAGGATGGTACTTGGTCCTGCTGTGAAGGCAGGGGACTGGACTCAATGACCTTTCAAGGTCCCTTCCAGTTTTAGGAGATAGGCATCTCCATTCATTTAATTTTCATTTAATTACCGTAACCATTACAAAGATAGCTTCCCCACTTATCACCCCTGATTAGCCATTCATTGACTCATAAATAGCTATACCCTCCTTCCCTCCCTCCCTTTCCCTCACCCCATCTTCTGTACTAAATCTGATTTGTCAGTTTAATAATGTGTTCACTTTTGTCATTGTATTCCTTTGGTATATATGGTCATGCCAATTCTCTTCCAGAATACGATCTGAGGAAGTGGGTCTGGCCCACGAAAGCTCATCACCTATTAAACCATCTTGTTAGTCTTTAAAGTGCTACATAGTTTTTCCTTTTGTTTTTGCAAGATCAGACTAACACGGCTACCTCTCTATTACTATTCAACAAAACAGTCACCAGTTACCATACAGTGGCCCACGCCCTAGCTCAGGGTATGGCAGCAAACAAAATACCAGTCATATAGTTCAGGTGCACCAGACTTGGTGCAGTGTGGGGCCACAAACAAACAGTTTCAAAGTTTAAATGGCCTTGGTGTGGGGCAGGGCAACAAATAAACAGTTCTAAGCCCCAGCCCTAGTTCAGGATGGGGCAGCAGGCAAACAGTCACAAACCCTGTTTGAAACACCCAGTTGGATCCCCCTTGCTCAGTCAGAGGTCCCACAAATGCAGCCTGCTGCTCGAGGACAGCAAAGGGGGGAGACTGCCACCCAAGAGTCAGGTGGCAGGGTGGACTCAGGCCTACCCACTCCACTGTGTCCCAGACCAGGGCCCTAACAGCAGCAGAGCAGTCTGCTGCTGGGTCAGTGGGGAACTGCACTGCAACATGCTTACCTCTTCTGTGGTCTAGCTACACTGTGGCCAGCTCTCCCTGGACTACTTCCATCTCCCCCTCCATGAGTAACTTAGGTCTCTGACAGGTCCGTTGGGTAGTTGGGGTTAGTCAGTGCTGGTAGGTCTACTGATCCAGGCTATGCCTCAGCACCCGGCAGGCCTGGGAATCCAGACCAGTCCTAGGCTTCTGGCAGGTGCAGGAGCACCAGGCAGACATCTGCCTCCTCTTCTGGCTGGGGCCTTACTGAACTCCTGGGCAGGCCTTTTATAGTCCTTGCCCCACTTCCTGACTTCCGTTCAGGTAATGGGGTGGGGCCGGGCTCTACCCAAAAGGGCTCTGAGGGGCTCCTGTCCCTCTGGGTCAGTGGGCGGCCACTCTGCCCCACTACAGTGTCCCACTTTAGATGACTCTGTAATAGGAGATATAGCAGTGTTATCTCACAAGCTCTGTCTTCATATTGTACAAATTCGAGTGGTTACATGGCGCTGTGCAACCAACTATCCCTCCCCCATTCCTTCTCTACCACCTCTGACTTGAGATGAAGCACTTAGCAGTGCCTCTTTTTACTTCAGGTTTCTCTAGTTTTAGCCTTATAATACTAATTGGTTATTAGTTAATAGTTAGTTACCCATAGCAATTTTTTTAAACCCAACAATCATCCCCATCACCATTTTTTCACTTATCTTAGGAATTTAAGTTTCAGTTGTTTGTACATCACTTAGTGTAGCATAAATACCCTCTCATGGGAGAAGCCCTTCTATGAGGATTCTCTGGGTTTTAAACATTTCCTCTTTAATCTTGTATCAGAGGGGTAGCCGTGTTAGTCTGAATCTGCAAAAGTGGCGAGGAGTAGCTTATGCTCCTACACTTCAGTTAGTCTATAAGGTGCCACAGGACTCCTCGCCTCTTTAATCTTGGTCTCTGACAGGTTCTCAATGCCTTGGTAACATGCACATTCCTCAAAAGTGCTACCTGTGCCATAACTTGAAAGCATGTTCCAGAAAGGCAAGGGACATACTGCTAACAATTTTCACGATGAAGTCTTTATTTCCTGTGTCTGGTCCAGGATCATGTATCTCTCTGGGGCAACTGTCTTCTAAGGTGGCATCTGACAGAAGTTCTCCTCTATGCTGTCAGGGAAACGTGCATTCTGTGAAGAAGGTGGCAAAAAATGGGTTCCAATCTCAACTCCCTAGGAATCTACCAATATGTGGCATTCCCTGACTTGACATACCCCTTGGTACTGACTGTACCAAGACCTTCCACCTGTGAGATAGCATGACCATAAGGTAACATGGGTTAAGCATGAACAAAAGATCCTCAGTGGGTTGGCTCAAAAAAAGGTAGGAAAGGGAGACCAATAATCCCTGCTTTGGTATTGCCAGAGATGTTCAAATATGCAGCACCAAGATGCTTAGCAACACTACAGAGTATGTCACCAATTTCTGCCCCAAAGTGCATAGTGCATCATCTCTGGTACCAAAGACCATGTCAAGGACATTGGTACTTCTGACAAAACCTTCTTCTATATCAGTGCTTTTAGTACTACAACAGTTTCTCCTCTACAAAGATCTGGTCTTATTGATACAGAATCTCCACTCCTTGGTACCAATCTCACTGCCGCATTCTTGAGTCCTCTTATTTCCCTTCCCAGATCAGCTCCCCCTTTATCTAATGAGGAGGATGAAAGAGAAATCTACTTCTCATTTATCCATGCAGTTACTAGACCAGATCCATGAGAAAATTGTGAATATCATGCAGGACCTGAAACTCAAGACTTGTAAAGACACTCTTGGATGCCACAACCCATGTCATTTCCACCACAATGGTCTTACTGGGAGAAATGGATAGGATATTGTTAACTACTGTAAGCCTCCTACTCCACCCACAGCTGAGGTCAAGATATTCTCCTTTACCCTCGGTATTTGGACCTTCTGAAGTTTCAGAAGAAGCAGTTGAGGAATTAGAAATTGTGGACTAGGAAACCTGCACCAGATACCAGCTTTTCTTTATTTTTTCTGGATGAAACCATGATGCCCTTGCCATCAACTATGTGGGATGATTTTCAGCAGTTTCAGGAACAGTTTGAGGATTGCAGATTGTGCTAGAGGAAATGGCAGACGTCCAACATAAGTTTCAGGACGTCTTCCAGACTTCAATCTCTTCCAAGATTGCCCTATCAATAAATGAGGCTCCTATGGATCTAGCCAAAGACAACTTGGCAAGTCCTGGTAGCAGTCCCACCCATTTGTAAAAGGACAGATAAAAATGTCCCTTCCAAGACAGCATAATTTTTGTTCTCACATACCACACCAAAGTTTCTGGTGTTAAAGGCTGTGATGTAAGGGGCAGTCAACATCACTCCAAAATCACTTTGTATCAGCGTGGAATGATTTAAATCAAGGCAATTCAAATAATTGATTGAAATAGTGATTTAAATCACCAAAAATTGATTTAAATCAAGTTTCTCTCTGATATTTCTTCACACATTTTTTTCAAATAATGGTGCAAATCTGATCACTAAAACATGTTAACTTACAGCTCAGTACTGCATTTTATATAATCTAAGATGGTATACTTTGCATAATTTTTTTAGATAATTTGTATTTGTATTAATTTAGGGAATAGTATGTAATATTCATTACCTGTGTCAAGCTGCAGATGCAGCAGCAGTACATTAGGAATGCTAAGAAGTAAATCATACATGCAAACACAATAGCGCTTATATTTTACTAAACTAAATCTTAAATGTTACATAAATGCTTCACATTTGCAATTGCAGCAGTCTCCTGAATTGCCAGTTGATAGCTGTCCAGTGAAAAAGTTAATCAGTTAAATGATTTAATTATAATCAGTTAATAAACCAGTTAACCATGTTCCTGGAGTCCTCATCGGGGGCGGGGGAGAGGAGGTGGAGAAGGTCAAGGGGTGTTTTCTCTTATCTGACACTCCGTCAAGGCCATGCTGTGGGTGATTGACTGCTCTGTCAGGCCAGAGTCCTTCCAGCTGATGTGCGGTGGGTGAGGGACTGCTTCCCCTACCTGACCCTCTGGTTAACTGGTTACCTAGTAAGCATGCTGGTTACCTACTAAGTATAATGCTTACCGGTAACAGATCAATCTTTTACATCCTGAACATATATGTTTCACATTTGCAATTATGGCAGTCCTCGGAATTACCAGCTGACATCTGTCCTTAAACACTTTTTTATTAATTTTCAGCAGGTTAAGTCCTCAGAACATTAAATGTATGGTGTCCTTAAAACTTCTATAACTTGCTCTCATCTTCCCCATTTTGGCTGTCATTTTGATGCAGATCTGATTCCAAGTTTCAAAAAAGCTGTCTGTGCTGAGAGTGCACTTAATTTTAGAGTAAACCCTATTGAAAACAAGTATAGAAGGGTGTTCCTTTGGGCGAGCTGAATATGCTGAAGTAAAATAGGGAATAGACTTATGGCACCGCTATTAGGCTGTGTCTAGACTGGCATGATTTAAAACTTGCTGCCTGCCTACACTGGCCGCAAGTATTTGCGCAAGAACACTGACTTTATAATGTACAAAACCAGTGGTTCTTGCGCAAATACTCCGACGCTCCCACTCAGGCATAAGCCCTCTTGCGCAAGTATTCTTGTGCAAGAGGGCCAGTGTAGACAGCCATGTTAATTTCTTGCGCAAGAAAGCCCAATGGCTAAAATGGCCATCGGAGCTTTCTTGTGCAAAAGAGCTTCTACACTGGCACGGATGCTTTTGCGCAAAAGTTTGTGCAAATCTTTTGTGCAAAGGCACATGCCAGTATAGACACTCTCTTGCGCAAATACTTTTAACGGAAAAACTTTTCCGTTAAAAGTATTTGCGCAAAATCATGCCAGTCTAGACACAGCCTTATGGTCTATGACCATGCTGTTCCAAAATAAGAGGCATGTATTATGTAATGGAAAATAAGAAAATGATACTCAGTAGCAATTGGCAACTCTGGATTTCTCTTATTGCAGCTTTCTGTAATGTATGAATGTGAGATACATTCTAAACCAAGTTAAATAATGAAACAAGCCATAAGGATGAGCTAAGCTGGTTTTTTTTTCCTAGCAACGTCCAACATAGCAGTCAGATTGGGAATTTACTCGTTAATCTTGAAGTCTTAGTCTTAAAAGCCAGCAAGCTCCCCATGGGCACCAGCTCCTGCTCCCCCTCCGCCTCTGATACAGAAGAAGGAAGCAGGGAGGGGACTATGTCTAACCATTAAGATTAAGTGACGAGCCCAGGTTTATCGGTTGATCATGTAACTGGGTACTCGCTAACATCTCTACTTGAGAACTTTGGCTGTGACAGTGCCATGTATTTTTTCATGATTTTGTTCACAAACTGTCATCATATTAGTCTAGTTCTTGATACAGTGCTCAAAAGAGTCCACTACTTAGTTCCATCACACATCTTGTGGGAGAGTTAGCATGGTTCTTCCCACTTTTTTCAGAGCAGCTGCTGCAAAGTGGTTGTTACAGAAATATTTTGCAATTTCAACAACAGTAGCCTTTATTTCTGGAACACTGAAGTCTTTAGCTAGGAGGTGCATCAAAAGCACTGCAATTGTATGTTGTTAGCTTGGGACGCTCTTCTAAATTTCTTCTAATCTTGGATACATTTGAGTACTAGATGTGATTTTTTTTCACTATTTGTTATACTGTAGTTTTTACTGCTGCTTGTAAGTATTCTGCTGTATGTGCATGTCATGATGTATCAATTGTTTCTATAAGGAAGACATTCCCTTCTTTTGTTGTCACACAAGCACA
Organism: Pelodiscus sinensis; assembly: GCF_049634645.1. Lineage (NCBI taxonomy): Eukaryota > Metazoa > Chordata > Testudines > Trionychidae > Pelodiscus > Pelodiscus sinensis. The sequence goes on along the minus strand of NC_134716.1, from coordinate 105,722,033 downwards.
TATAGCAGGATCATTGTGGACATTGCTCCAACCCTCAAGACTTGGGTTAACAATTTTACCCTTGAATTTTTGCACGCTGCTTTTTCCTTTTAATTGGTTAACCAGTTAAACAATGTGTTTAATCAATTAAATGGGATTTTACATCACTATTTCTCATCACTTTCACATCTGCACTACACAATATGAAAGGGAAGGAGGCTACCTCCCCTCTCCCTCCCCTGCCCCCCCAATTCTGAAAAATGCCTCAATCTAGACCTGAAGGAGCCATCTCTGGAGTTATGAGAATAACTCTCTTTTCATTCCCAGTGAATCTTTGGGATCTATGCTTTGATTGTCAAGAGATATCTGGAGTGATGGTTTTGGGTTTTTTGTTTTCTTTCTAATTGGTAAACATCTTTCTATACCTCATCTGTGATAATTAACTCATTTTATATGGGGACCCAATTAGCGTTCAGATGATAATTTTCAGTATTTACTGATCTAAATTAGAATTGAGGTAGTGATTTAGAAGTGAAAGATTTTACTAATACATTGATCTAGCCTCCTAAGTTACCATATATATTTGTATAAAAGCTACTTATTCATTACCACAGATCTGCAAAGGGGAAGTTTTCGACTAAAAGAGAATATTTGCATTAGCAGAACAATGTAAGGTTGAGGGAAGCATGCATTTTATTTAGCATGAGGTTCTTTGTGTTTTGTTATAATATATAACAAATTCATCTGAAAATGTTAACTCTCCCTCCCCGTATACATTGTTAAAAGCCTGTTAAGGCAATACAACAGGAATGCTACAAGCTAGTGCAGTGTTTCACAAGTCTCCTGATAAGTATTACTTTTTGCAAAGAGCTAGTATTAAAGGGCTACTGTCAATTAAAACTTGAAATCTAGTGAAAAATTCAGTGACTTATGATGCTTCTACTTTTTTCAGTGAAAGTCAGGCCCCTTCAGGTGTCTCAAATGAGGCATCCATAAATTGAGGCATCACAGATCACTGGTCACTTCCTAAAATTTAGGCCAGAACTTTGTAATTAGTATAAGGTGGTATATCTGCCCTGGATTTCCCTGCTCCCTGTGATTTTACACCACACTTTCCTGTTTTGTAATGTTGCTTTACCCTGTTATTACCTAGAACATCCCTATAAATTGAATCCGAATATAAATTCTGAAACAAAATAGGCATGAAGTTCAGTCTAGTGTAAAGTGAATAGATTTTTTTCATGAATCTTTCAATTACAGTTATCTTAGGTCATTTGTTACAAGATCAGATATAACTTTGTCAAATGTTTGATCGCTAAAAGAATACCAGCAAATGAAATGTTGACAATTTGTTTGACATTGTATAAATTGAGCAACATTTTCTTTGTAATAAAATCCTCAGAAGAAGCTTGCCTTTTTGATCATTGTTCAGTCACTTGAATAAGCTCATGTAAATTGTTCAACATGGTATTAAGATTCATTTGTGGTTTCTTACCCTTTTTACCACTGCTTCTTTATTGTTTATTAATACATTTTCTCCATGATGAGAAAAGTGCATTAAGAATTATATAAACTGTTCAGCCTTCATTGTAACTTTATAATGCTTTTGAATTCCTCCTAGTATCCTTAAGCAAATTGAATTTTTGTTTGCTTTTTGTTTGCTTTTTGTAGTGCTTGGGAGATGGGAAGTAATGATAGCTGGCACCTGAACTAAAATATCTGTGAAGGCACCCATCCCAGAGCTTCAGGATGAATGGGGATATGCCTCATGTTCCCATCACTACTCTTGCAGGGATTGCTAGTCTCACAGACCGTAAGTACTTTATTTAATACTTGTTCTACATTTTTTCAGTATTTTTAGTTTCTTTTAAAAGATAAATATATCTTAGGCCTTAACATAATTTATGATAAACTTACCTTAATACAGTAAAACATAAATAAATTAGAAGTAACATTCTGAAACTGAGATGAGAAAAAATCCTGGAAGAGGATAGTGAGGAGATGCTGAAACTTACATCAAATGAGTGGTATGCTCATGTGTTATATCTTTTAGCCAAAGATTTAAGTACTCCAACCTTAATGGAAAATGTTGTTGAAATTATTAAAAGCTTCTCTAACCAATTGTTTTGCTTCAGCTTCCCCAAAGATGCATGATGGAATGCAGTGGTAGATTATTTTGCACTGTTTTAAATTAAAAACTATTTGAAAAGAATATTGAGACAAAATAGATAGACTACCACAACTCAAGTAGTCCATGTTGGATTAAATAGAAATATGGAAGCTGTGCTGAATATTCTGAAACCTATTTCCATACATTAGGACAAATGGTAAAAAGATAGTGGCCTAATTACTGATGCTGTTGAAATTGGAAAGAAATTCCAAGAAACACCACAGAAGAAAATATCCCACAGCAGAGTTAAATTGCATGCTGTGAAGAAACAGATGGATCAAAATTCACCCTACCTCATTTTTTTTGCCATATTCTTAACAGAGAAAGTGCTGGAGTGTAGATTTTCTACTATCGGAGTGTAGATGTTCTACTACTGAACTGGAAGGTGCTGCAGTGACATGCACATCTAATAATCAGTCATGCCAACCATAATATATTTCAGGACTGGAGTTGAAACACTCAAGCATGCTTAAGCAGTACATGTTTGACGTTGAAGTTTTAAGGAGACTGACCACCTGGAATTAGAATTTTTTGATGTGTTAAGTCACCTTTTCTCCACGTGCAGAATATTTTCCTTAATTGGTTTAGTTTGTTCAGCGTTGACACCAATTAGAAATTTAAAAAAACAGGAAAGCTTGTTTTTCTTTCAGTATATGAATAAAAATGAGGAGAGAGAGAATGAGGTCCATTCTACTAACTTGAGGAACTTGATGACTAGAAACAGTTTAACAAATGAGTTTATTTTAAATAGTAAACATGTTTGGATACATTAAAAAGAGTGCCGAGTGTATTTAACTAATTAAAAACACATTTTAAAATACTGTTTTTGTGCATTTTTTATTGATTTCATGTATCTATTTGAAATCATGCTTGATGCAAAGTCATGAGTAAAAATTACGTTGATAGAAAAAGGCGAATACATTTCTTAACATAAAATATGTAAAAATTAACTATATGAATGCATATTGAGCTTTATAATTGTAGAAATAACTCACTATAGATATATCATGTCCTTCTGGGTAACAGAGTACCAAAATTAGTTCAAAGACTACATTTAGTTGCTAATTAACATGTTTCAGTGCTTCTCTCAATAAGTGAGATGATGCTGTTCTTTAGGAAAATAACAAGTAGAAATGCAAAACAAGATTAACATAATTTATTTAAATCAAGTTTTCCTCAGATCACACTGATTTTAAATCAGTTCATCTTGGAAACAGGTGACATTGAACATTTGATCTGTGCCACTGCAACTTACAGATGAAACAAGAAAATTGTAAGCAGATGTTATACACAATCACTGAATTGTGTGCACCCATTACGGATGTTAAATTTCAATTAATCAGCTAATCGAATTGTCAGTGAAATTTCCATCAACCACTCAATTAGTCAGGAAGGGGGGCGCTCACTGTCCCACTGCACCTCTCCCTTTAAAATGTACAAGAGGGTCACACTGCTCTTGTATATTTCCAAGGGAGAGACCCAGCTGGTTCCTGCTGCCTCTCCCCATTTGAAATGCAGGGGAGCCGCCCATGGCTTCTGTACATTTCAAAGAGAGAGATGCAGCAGGTTCCCTTTTGTGCCTCTTCCCTTGAAAAGTAGAAGAGCCGCAGGTGGCTCTTGTACATTTCAAAGGGAGAGGAGCAGCAGTTGGGACCAGTGCAAGTGGGACTGTTTCAATCCCCGATTGCTCTGTTTCCCTGCTGCCCTCTGCCTCCCCTGTCCCCCATGGAAACAGTGCTGGGGGGAAATCTGCTTTTAAGAGGCAGCAAGAGAAGGGGGGAGGAAGAGGCATTTGTTTATTGGGTAGTTGACTAGTTGCTTACAACATTAGTACCTATATTTATTTATTTTTTCTCCCTTTTAAATAATTGATTCAGTTCCAAGGGTACATTGTTTTGGCATATTAAATTATTGTTGTTTTTGGTTTATTTGAAGAAGGTTTTTTGAAAAAGAAAGGACTATCAAATGACATTTTTAATTTAAAATAATCCCATAATATATAGTCTGTGGATTTTAATCTAATTCAGTTTTTTAGTATAAAACCGTGGTGTCCAAATACTAGCAACTAAACATGTGGCTATTTGGCTGGTTATGTGTGGCAAGTTTGCTATAATGGCTACTGCTTCAGAACTGGTTGGACACCACGGGTTTAAAATATGATTCCAGATTTTCTTGATGTAATGAAAAACTCAGAGATCTTCAATGTGTTTCAAACTCTTTGTGCATGCTTGTGTGCTCGTTTAAAGGATTTGAGAGAAGAAAGTGATGCTGGTCTTACTGGTTAATTTGAGTTTCTTTTTTTTTCGAATACAGTTTTGAACCAGCTGCCTCTTCCATCACCTTTACCCGCTACAACTACAAAAAGCTTGCTCTTTAACGGACGAATAGCAGAAGAGGTGAACTGCCTTCTGGCCTGCAGGGATGAAAATCTGGTTTCACAACTTGTACACAGCCTCAACCAAGTGTCAACAGATCACATGTATGTACTTTTGTGTTTCTTCACACCAGAGTTTCAGAATTGTTTGTTTATTCTTTGTGAGATTAAAATGAGTAAAGATAGATGTAAGAAGTGGTTGTCAGTATTAAAAATAAAAATATGCAGCTACGTATCAAGTTTGTGTGTCACAGTACCAATTTATATTAGAGCAAAGTTAAATAGTTTTAACTGTCAAAGTGTATGTTTACTGAACAATTACATATGAATAACTGTGTATTTTCTTCCAGATATGTTGTCGCTTGCAATTTCATAGGTTGTGGCTGTGTTATTTGTATACTGTTTTTCATATCTCTCGTCATCAAGTCCCCCTCGTCCCTAGGTTCCCTAATGCCAGGTTTATGGTCCCAGTTCCCCTCTCAGATCCGTTAAGTTTCCACAACAGGCATTTTTGCTTGAGTTATGATCTTCTTTGGGACCTTTTTATTTAAAAAACATTACATAAATAATCCATAATAAAAGCCCCAAAACATAATTGGTTTATCATTCCTACAGCATATAGTCCTTAAAATCCCCCAATATCTAATTGGATTGACATGACACATACTACACTCCAGCATCTTCCACCATTGCTTTCCCTCACTCCTCGCATGTCTTTCAGTCAGGACATCACTTAATCCCTTCCAGCAGGTATGCAACCCTGCTCTTCCCTGTTGGAACTCCCACAGTCTCTGTACTGGGAGTTCATCCTCTGCAAGAGAACATCCATCATTCCCCTTATTCTATTTGCATCTCAGAAAGGCTAATGGCTAAACCCTGTTGTTGCTTCCCTGCCTTCACTCTTCTCTGGTCCTTAGCTCCAGCTTGGAAGGAGACAACTCCCTCTTCTGCTCTTATTCTTTCAGAACTCTAGCCATAGCTGTCCAGCTCAGGAAGACCAACCAGCAAACCCCTCTGCTGTTCTCCTCCTTTCAGTCTTTCCCTTGGGACTTCTTCCAGTTTTTTCAAGGAACTGCTTCTTCTCAAATTCTCCCTGATACTTTATGGTCCCAGGTGTTGCCCATACCCTCCACTTAATTGGCCAAATGGAGCACTTTTGCTGGCACAAAGTAGCTGGATCTGCTTTGTTTATAGGGATCAGAAACCCTGTAACATTCCTGTATTCTGACCTACATCCATTATTAGTCAATGATTGTACAGGAATTTGCATAATCGCTGCACAGTTATTTCTCTAACACTGCTATGAATATGCTTATATTTCTGTGGCAGCTCTTTTAACTCATCTGCTTTGATTGGCTCCTGTAGTCAGAATTTTTAGGATGTTGTCAAGTTTTTTTTTTTTTTTTTTTTTTTTTGTCTTGTGAATTGGCTTGTCTTTAGGGCTTTGCCTCCTACACTGCTCTCCAAATGTTCTAGTAATTTGCTATGGTTGAATGTGAAGCCAATCCCCCAAGATAAACCCATATTTTAAAATAAGCCCCTTTGTGGGTAGGATGTAAACATAGAAGCATTTTAAAGAAAATCCTGTAACTCTCATGGATGGATGAGAGACAGTCGTCTCCTATCAAGGATTGGGCAATTGACCGATTAAACAGGAACACGCTTAAATTGTTAGCTCAAACCTCACACCTTACTGGTGGCTTTACCATTAATGCATTGTTCTGCGATGGAGAAGATCAGGCTGTCAGAGTGAATATGGGAAGATTTATCATTAGTCTAACTGGTAAAAGTGGGGAAATTATTAATATGAAGATTAAAATACTCCATTCTGTTGAAGAAAGGAATAAGAATTTCAAATTGAGGAGCAAAAGAACAACATTTTAAACTTTTTTTCCATTTATTGTTGAGCAGTTCTGTAGCTTTAATCTTTAGCCTCCGATACTTTAAAAACCTTTTTTTTTTTTGTTTGCTTATCTCTTCAATCCCAGAGAATTGAAAGATAACCTTGGCAGCGATGATCCAGAGGGAGATATACCAGTCTTGCTGCAGGCTGTCCTGGCAAGGAATCCTAATGTTTTCAGGGAGAAAAGCATGCAAAACAGATACGGGGTACAAAGTGGTGAGGATATGTTTCTATTAATTACATTTTATACATTGAAAAAAAATAGTTAATGTCCTCACAAATGTACATGGATCACAAATATGACACGTTACAATCTTTGTGTTTTACCTTTGGGTAATGTCAGGATGCTGTGTATCTTGGTTATGCCCTGGGGATAAGCAGGGACACTAGAAATCTAATGGGAATTTGGCAAAAATAAGATTAGACGTTTACAAATTAGTGGGATTTTGTTTGGGAGACGGGAGAGGGGGGAGGGCATTGCTTATTTTAATGGCTTTTAAAACATGCATCTTAGGCTCTTTTCTTACTTTTGTCTTATCGTACCAGTGTTAGGTGCTAATGCACCAGTGAGATTGTTAACATGAACTGCAGCTATTCCAAATGGTATTGTTGAAGTGACAGATGGCAGCAGCTCCAATGGCAGGGACATGGGGTTATCAGAGACACTTAATTCTCAGTATCATTATTACAGATTTAGGAGTTTTAGGTCCTGCACATCTCAGTTCTCAACTGTTTGCCGTTCTGAGGTGTTAGAAACTCACTTGGGGGAGTTGTGGAAAAGGGAAATAGCCAAACAAGAAATTAGCTGACAGACAGACCCTGTTCCACAATTGGTTGATGGTCTTTCTTCTCATTTGCACCAGGGATGTTAGTGTACAGTCAAGTAAATGATTAACTGATAACCCTGGGTATGGACCTCCTATGGACAGGGACTGCTGCCACCCTGCGGTGCTGCGTCTGTATCACAGGCAGCAGCATGGGGTGACAGGCAGCTGGCTTGCGCGGGAAGCTGGTTTTTAAACTGGCTCCCCTTGCAGACCAGCTCCCGCCTGCCACCCCCTACTGCTGCCTCTCATAGAACCCTTGGGGACTATTGAATAGTCATGTAACTGCTAAAATTTCATGCAGTTACATGACTATCCAATTACCTGATATCTAACATCCCTAGTTTGCACCTGACACTTGTGTTCCAGGCAGTTATAAAGTGACTGGGAGAGCCTACAGTTCCTCAGTAACCTTCCAGTTGCTCATGGGGCACAATCCTAAGGAGAAAGATGTTTGTGGGAATTGTGGGAATGGTTTATATCCAATACATAAAAATATTTGGAAAGTGAGGAAATGAGTAGATGTTTTGAATCTAAGTTAATTTGTCCCAGGCCTAGAATTTTGCCAAGGAAGAAACAAGAGTTGGTGAAGTTTTTGTAGATTTTGAGAGAGAAGTTATATTTAATTATTGAATTGAACTAAAAGGGAGACATCTTTTGTGAAGCAAATACAGTCATTCTTAGGAAGCTCATTTAAAGTGATAACATTTAAAGAAACTGTTAGGGAAGGAACATATTGGTAACAGTTCTATATTAAAGATAAAACTTAGAGGAATTTACAATTAATTTAGAAATGTAAAATATTTCACGGGATTAAAGGGAAGATGTAACATGCCTAAACTTTCATGAAACTTTAATCTTAAATTTATGTAAACAAAGATTTGTAAACCTCAAGATTTGTAACAATGCTGCTTCAAGAGTCAAATTTTGAGAGGCACAAGGTACTGGAGAAAGGAGTGTGGCATATGAGACAAGTATGACATTATATTGAAGTGGTCCACACAGATGGATTGGAATGCAAGTAGCAGATAGCAAGCCTAAAAGAGAACTAAACCACATCTACTCAGCCACTTCCACTCAGCTATGTTCATTTTAACAATCCTGAATACATAATTGACATGAAATAGAGAACAATGTCCTAGTGAATAGATAATTGGGAATAACTATCCAAGATTTGGTTATGTCTAACAAATCTGGAACACTTGAAGTGTTTCTTTTTGGGGTAGTTTACCATGAAATGATCCATCTAACAACCCTCGTGCTGGTTGAAATTGTTGCCTCCATAATGAAACACATTTTAAATATGAAGACAATTTTATTATCTGACATTTGACACAGTTTGGTTGCTGTTGTAATCTTGAACTACTTGGTGCCTGATTGAAAAAAAATAAGTTTTGTGGAAGTGTGCTGTTAATTAAAACACAACTTTCCTCCTCAAGCTCCAAGAATTAGGGAGGTGGACTTTAGAAAGTGGCATCCAACTCTCTGATGGATTTACTATGGGTTGAACCTCTTTGGTCCAGGACTCTCTGGTCCCACAACATCTGTGGTCTGACAGGAGCAAAGAGCCTTGGCTCGGGGCAGTGGAGTCTCAGTAGCACTGGAGCAGCTGAGCTGTGGTAGCCCTGGGGTGGCAGAGCCACGGTGGCCCTAGGGAGGTGGAGTTGGCTGCAGAGCCAAGGGCCCAGTGGCCTGGAGCCTGACAATCTGCTGACAGACCCTGGGAAAGCCTGGAGTTTGTCAGCAGAGGGGCCAACCTTCCCCGGTCCAGAAAACTCCCTCTTTTGGGACCAGACAAGTCGCGAGCATGATGGAACAGGGAGGGCAACCTGTACTGAGAGTTAGGACAAGATCAGCTAGGGCTTTTCTTTTATGAGGAAGAAGGATTTGTAAGCAAGAATATTTCACTCTATTGCGCAGACAATTAGAGAAATTGACAGGGCACAAGTGGAGTTAGATACTTTTATGCTCTTTATGCCTTTTCAAATCTCCTCTGGCGGTGATAGAAACTTGTGTTGTTCATATATGGTTGGTGAGGGAAGCCAGTGGAGGAATGCCAGTCAATTATATTGAAACCGAGACAAAAAACTGTTAGTACAATGTCAGGATCCCCAGAAAACTGAATAATAAATTAGGACAGTGTTTCCCAATGTTATTTGGCCAAGGAACCCTTTTCAGCTTTTTAGAATTTCAAGGAATCCCTAGGTTTGTCAAGCAAAAAATAAAAAAATGGGGAGCGGGGGGGAGGGACCCACCAATTCATGAAAGTCCCCCCAAATGCATGAAAATCACATTCCTTCCCCAAGACCTCCACCCTCCTTCCTTGAGGCCTCATCCGCTCTGTTCCCCTCCTCTCCATCACTTGCTATCCCCAGCCCTTATACACTCTCACTAGGTTGAGACAGGAGGTCTGGGGTCTAATTGTATCCTTTGGTATATATGGCGGCGACTATTTTCTTCCACTATTTGATCTGAGGAAGTGGGTCTGGCCCACGAAAGCTCATCACCTAATAAACCATCTTGTTAGTCTTTAAAGTGCTACATTGTCCTGCATTTTGCTTCAAAAAGTTTTAGCATTGTCTTTATTTATGAGAGGGGTGAGGAACCTGTTTTGAGTCAAAGGTCACTGACCCACAGAAAAGTGTGTTGGGGGCCACACAAGTGAGATGCAAAAAACCCCAACAACCCTCCAAAGACCCCCAAGCCTTACTAGTGTGGTCCCAAATGTGCTGGTGGGAGCAGGGGAGAGGTGCTGCTGGGTGAAAGGATGCTGGCTCAGGTGGCGGGGTGCTGGGGCAAGGTGCTGGGGCAGGCAGGTGACAGGGTGCTGGGGTCAGGGACACGGTCCTGCTGGGCACTAGGGTGACTGGCAGGCTGCTGGGACAAGGAACAGGGTGCTGCTGGGTGCTAGCGTGGATAGAAGGGTGCTGGGGCCAGGGCCAGGGAGGTGCTGAGTCCTGGGGTGTGAGGCAGGGTGTTGGGGCCAGGGACAGAGTGGTGCTAGGTGCTAGGGTGGATGGCAGGGCTGCCAAGGAGCGAGATAGGGATGGGGTGCAGGATCTGGGAAGGAGGTGGGAGGCGGAAGGCGGAAGGGGGCAAGGTCTGGGTGGTAGGTATGGTGCAGAAGCAGGCTGGATGTAGGGTTTCTGGTCAGTGGGAGGAAGCAGGAGCAGATTGGGGGGTAGGGTGTCTGGTTATGAGGGAGGGTGCAAGGAGGTGACTTGAGTAGGAGTTGGACCTCTCTGAACTGGCACCCTCTGGACCTGACTGGTCCCAGATGAGGGATTTTTGGACCAGGGGAGGTCATTTCAGGGCTCTTAGTTCTCTTCCCCCCTTCCCCGGCTTCTTTGCACCTCTATCCCCTGCAACCCAACTGATCTGCCCACCCCTGCTGATTCCCTACACCTCCCCCAAAACCATCCCTCACAATCCAAGGGAGTGCAGCACCAGTTCCCTGCAGCCCCTCACAGCCCAGCTGAGCTGCCCATCTGTTACGTACGCCCTCCCCCATCCACCTCAGCTCAGCTGAGCCCTGCACTGGTTCCCTGCATGCCCTCCCCCACTGGACTGCTGAGCCCATTTCCCTGCACCTCCCCCAAACCCCGCAAAACTGCTGAACCAAGCGCTGATTCCCTGCCCCTCCCTCCCCTTGAGTCTAGCCCCCCGCACCTCCCTCCTCCTGCAGCCAAACAGCTCTGAGCCCCCCCCCACACACACACACACCCCGAAGCCCAGCCCAGATCCCTGGACTTCCCCACTCTGCAACCCAGCTGAGCTCAATTTCCCTGCACTTTCCCCCAAACCATGCAGACCTGCTGACCCAGCACTGATTCCAAGCTCCTGCCTCCGTTCCACCCTCCCCTTGGCTGTGTCTACATTGGCGCGATCTTGCGCCAAAGCGGCTGCTCTTGCGCAAAAACTTGCTTCCTGTCTACACTGGCCATGTGTTCTTGCGCAAGTACACTGACGTTCTCATGTATGAAATCAGGGCTGCTTGTGCAAGAACTACGATGCTCCTGCTCAGGAATAAGCCCTTTTGTGCAACTGTTCTTGTGCAAGAGGCCAGTGTGGACAGGCAACAAGAATTTATTGCATAAGAAAGCCCTATGGCAAAAATGGCCATCTGCACTTTCTCGGGCAAGAGAGTGTCCACACTGCCATAGATGCTCTTGTGCAAAAGCACAGCTCGCACATGGCAGTGTGGACGTGTTCTTGTGCAAGAACTCTTGCGCAAGAAACCGCCAGTGTAGACATAACCTAAGAGTTTCTTCGCATGAGCAAAATTAATTTTGTGTTGTGCACCAGTACTGAGTTCATGTGGCTTGTTTGGATGTGCTACTGTGGCACCCAAGTTATTAATAAATATTTTTAAACCTTTATCTTTTCTCTCTGCTGCCATTTCTCCTCCCTTTGCTCCATCAGCTTCCCTGCCTGCTGCCTCCCAACTCCTCACCCTCCTCTAATGTCCTGATTCCTGACCTTCTTACTGCCCTCAGCCCTCCTGAGACCTGCCCCCACCACCAGCCCTTCTCTCCCCCCTATGCCCACTTCTCCAGTAGCCCCACTCTGATCATGTGAGCTACTCCCCCTTATCCCCTCTTCTAACAGCTCCTTCTACACACCTGCCCTGCGTCTCTCCTCTGGTGGTGGTCCCTCCCCTGCAGGTGTCTGCCCTTCTGCTTCACCATCAGAATCCCCTGGCACTTGCACCTGCTCTTAATCCTGCACCCTCCTGTTCCCTCCCCCTTCCCTCACTGCCCCTACCTCCTTTGCCCTCTTTTTCCCTGATGCCCACCCCCTCACCACCCTCTGCCCCCGTTCCCCTCATGCCCCGTACCCTCACACATGACTTGCTCCATCCCGGCCTTCCTCATACCCACCCCTTCTTTCAAGCCTTTTCCCAGCACCTCCCCGTTCTCCCTCTAGCCCCCAATGCCCTTACCCTCTCCCCTCCCAGCATCACCCTGTCCCCCTCCCACTGACACCACCTCCTGCCTTTTTCCTCATTGTTTGCACTTGGCCCCCTGGCATTTGTCTCTCCTCTACCCTGTCCCTTTGGTGCATTCCCAATCTCTTCCCCCTCTCCTCTCCCCCTCCGCACAAGCTCCTTCCTCTCCCAGCCCTTCCCCTTCTCCTACCTTCTGCCTTCCACTTTGTGGGGCTGGAGTCTGCACTCCGTCCCCGGACTCCGAACCCGCAACTCAGCCATACGGTGCAACGCAGCACCCAGCAGTTTTAAAATCGCGGGGCCGTGATATTACATCACGCCCGGGCATTTCCCCGCCTACCGGTTTGAGCACGCCGTACAGGGCAGCAGCAGCCAGCAAGGGGGAGCTCAGTGAAGGTTGCGCATGGACGGGATGGGGACGAGGGATAGACGCTCTGGGTCCGGGGTGGGAGGCTGCGTGAGGGGGGCCGGGGCCCGCTCCAGTTCCAAATATTGGTGGAGCATGGGCGCCACGAGCCCATACAACTCGCTGCCCATGCCTCTGCTGGCTAGCCGTCTCTCTCTCTTTCAGAGGGGGCAGGGGAGTACAAGCTCCTCGCGGAACCCCTAGTTTTGCTTCCCCGGAGCACTAATTGGGAAACACTGAATTAGGATACTGTACATAGCACTATTTGTAATGGCTTGAATCTGTGGGTGCCATCTCAGGGAAGACTATCAAAAAGCAAGGAAGAAACACCAACCTTGCGTGTTTGTATAATTAAATTTCACTAATCCAATAACAAATATGAACTCCTAAAGTACTATTAGAGTCTTACTATGGAGTTGCAGGCAATCCCCTTGGGCATTCCAGTGTATCCTGCCATACAGATGAGCTGGACTATGTGGTAGATGGTCACTTTACACCAGTAATGAAAATATTCTAGTTACTCTAGTTACTGTAATATACTGACTAAAAATTTATTTACAAACATAAGACATGAATTATTCACATGATTAAAATAGGAAGCATACACAGATCACTGCAAATCTGGAGATATCCACTTTATAGCCACAGGTATCTGCATAGGCATATCATTTTTGCAAATGCGGATACCAATTTTGTATTTGTATTAAGATTCTGGTAGGAGTGACAGTTACACTGCAGAATGACCACAAAGGGGCAGCAAAGGGTCAGGGATAGAGACTGGGATAGCTACAACATCAGTGGGCCATCGGGGGCAGGAGTGGAGAAAAAGACAGCACTATCTATTATGTATTTCAGAGAGTTTGTCTGTGTGTGTGTCTGTCTGTCCTGCAACTGAGGGCCATGCACCCCTCCCTTGGCAGTGTCCATTGCAGCTACTGCAGCCATGGACTGGTGCTTCTCACCTGCTCACAAGGTGCTGCAGAGAGCGTGAGATGGGTTTGTCCTCTCTCCCTGGGACAGCCTGCATACTGAAACACCTCATCCCCACCCCAAAACAATGATTTAAATGGAGAAAAGAAAAAAAAAACCCAGAACTTATTTGAGTTATGGAACTAACCAGCACTGGGTAAATCTTCTAGTAGATATTATAAGTTAGATTTGTATGTGCAGCATTCTTCATTAATCAAAATGTCTAGACTGCAAACATGTTTTTACAACTCTAATATTTATCTTAACAATACTAACATATAGGTAAGATAGACTGGTTTCCCACTATGTTTTTGTGTCTGTTGAGTGAGGCCTGAGGCATTGGCATGAATTGACACCTGGTGTGCCGGTATCACACTGTACGTCCTACATATTGGATTCTAGTGGATACAGTAAAGCGCAAAAGTGGAATTCCATACACGCTGACATCTACAAACTGTATTAGTTATAAGAATAAGAATTCAGCTTAGAGATTAGGGCTGGAGGATTTATTTTTTAAAATTATTTTAATAATTCGAAAATGGAAATTTAATAGACCGATTTTAATCTTATCACAAAGGAGTTCACGTTTCCTGATGTTAAGTGATACAGTAGTGATGTTCAGTTGACAGTAGGTAACTAAGTAGATTTTTTTAGGGCTTGCCAAAGTTCGTATGGCATTCATCTAGTATTTAGGCTTTTGGTTGCAGTTGTCTGTGCTCGAATGTGTATTATTTGTTTACTCCTTATTTGTAGCTCTTCAGCCATTTTGCAAGCTAATTTTGGTGATGTACTCCATTTTTCCTGGTTCATGTTGTTGGTTTTTCTGAGATATTTACTAACAACAAGGCATATGAAGAAACTGAACACATAGTTTATTAAGTTTACTTATTAAGTTTGCAGATGATACCAGTCTGGGAGGGGTTGCAGTGCTTTGGAGGATAGGATCATAATTCAAAATAATCTGGAGAAATGGTATGAGGTAATTAGGATGAAGCTTAATAAGGACAAATGCAAAGTACTCCATTTAGGAAGAAACAATCAGTTTCACACATACTGAGTGGAAAGTGGCTGTCTAGGAAGGATTTTCTTTCTATTTTCTTCCACTATTTGATCTGAGGAAGTGGGTCTGGCCCACGAAAGCTCATCATCTAATAAACCATCTTGTTAGTCTTTAAAGTGCTACATTGTCCTGCATTTTGCTTCAGCTACCCCAGACTAACACGGCTACATTTCTATCACTGTCTAGGAAGGAGTACTGCAAAAAGAGATCTAGGGAGACATAGTGGACCACATGCTAAATATGAGTCAACCATGTAACACTGTTGAAAAAAAAAATCAAACATGATTTTGGGCTGCATTAACAAGAGTGTTGTGAGCAAGACATGAGAAGTAATTCTTCTGCTCTACTCTGTGTTGATTAGGCCTCAATTGGATAATTGTGTCCAGTTCTGGGAACCACATTTCAAAAAAAAATGTGGAGAAATTGGAGGGGGCCCAGAGAAGAACAAAAAAAATGATTAGAGGTCTTGAAAACATGGCCTATAAGGGAAGACTTAAAAAATTGGGTTTGTTTAGTTTGAAAAAGAGAAGCCTGTGAGGGAGTATGATAGCAGTTTTCAAGTACATAAAAGTGTTACAAGGAGGAGGAAGAAAAATTGTTCTGCTTGGCCTCTGATAGGACAAGAAGCAATGGTCTTAAATTGCAGCCTGAAAGGTTTAGGAAAAGCTTCCTGTGACTGTGATTAAATACTCGAATAAATTGCCCAGGGAAGTTGTGGAATCTCCTTCATTGGAGATACTTAAGAGCAGATTAGATATACATCAGTCAGGGGTGATCTAGATCTGTGATGTCCAGCCAACTATAGTGGCTCATGTTATAGTGAACTAGCCACACTCAACCGGCCAAATAGCCAAATGTGGCTAGTGGCTAGGATGTTGGACACCATAGATCTGGTAGTCCTGCCGCGAGGCAGGGGATTGGACTTGAGGACCTGTCGAGATCCCTTCCAGTTCTAATAATCTATGATCACCACACAGTCTGTCTGTCCAATCTAACTTCTGTACAAAGAGCAACATGAAAAATTCTACAGTATTTCAACAAACCATGATAAAAATTCTAGATAGCTTCATGTGATTCCTTTCTTTGAGCCTAATTCTAGAGCAGTGGCAGGTTTAAGGCAGTATTTCCCAGTTGGTAATCCACGGAACCAGTGGTTCAGCGAAGAGCTGGCACTCCCCTGCCCCCTCTGAAAGAGAGAGAGCTGGCTAGCCAGCTTCTTAAAGAAACAGTACACTTGTTTCCTGTTCCTCCCTGGCAACACAGAGACGTAGGAAGGCGGGGGCAGAGGGAACAGTTGCTTCCAGCCGGCACACTAGGGGGGTGCCAGACAGGAGTGACCCCACGTGACTCACAGCGGGGAGGGAAGCACTCTCCTTCCCCCTCCCCCGCCCAAAGGAACCGGTGCGCGCTGCCTGAACAGCTGGGGCTGTGGCACCCAGCAACTTAGTTTCACCGTTTTTCTGCGCAGTGCAGGAGTGGGGAGGAAGGTCAGGAGACCCGTGGCTGCGCAGTGCCAACTATGCAGGCAGAATGTTCTGCCCTTGAGCTCACCGCACCCTCCTGCCCCGCAGGACGGCATCGTGGAAGTAAGTTGCTGGAGTGCAAGAGCCCCTGCTGCTCAGGCAGTGCACACACCAGCTGTTTGGGGAAGGGAAGTGCAGTTGCACACTTCCCGTAACCCAGAGGTGCTGCAGGATTGCCAGGTACTAGTCCCCTATCCCCTTCCCAGACCCCCCACAAGTACCCTGTCCCCAGCACCCAGAAGCACCCTGCCACACATCCTAGCACCCAGAAGCACCCTGTTCCTTGTCCCAGCACCCTGTCACCCACCCCAGTGTCCAGCAGGACCATGTCCCTGATCCCAGCATCCTGCCCCAGCACCCCGCTGCCTGTGCCAGCATCATGCCACCCAGCAGCAACCTCTCCCTGGCCCTAGCACCCACTAGTACCCTATCCCCTGCCCGCACCAGCACAGTTGGGACTACGTTAGTGAGGCTTGGGAGGTTTTTTTTGCATCTCATTTGTGTGGCCTCAACTGACTTTTCTGTGGGTCAGTGACCCTTGACTCAAAACAGATTCCTTGCCCCTCTCATAAATAAAGACAATGCTAAAACCTTTTGAATTTGACATATTTTATTTAAAAATTAAGCCTGGACAACATGCCCCCAATTGGGGCCAAATCCCCATCTCACTTCAGCATCATAACACTCCTGCATCTCCTGACCCCAAATCTGAGCCTATAATACACTGGAACCCCCTGTCCTGTGCCTCTTACATCCCCAAACTCCTGCATCCCCACATCCTCAGTCTTCTGCCACAACACTCCTGCACCATCCACACATGGTAAATCTGTGTCTTGAGCCCATCATACTCATAGTCTCCTTGCCTTGAGCCTCACATGTATCCAACCCAATCTCCAGCACCCTCATATCCACAAGCCTGCGAGTTGCTCGGCACCCCAACCTTCCACCTGAGCCCAACACTCTCCAGCCTGGAGCCCCCTCCCCAGCCAGCATCCCCTTCTCCTGTATCCAAATTTCCTCCCAGTGTTTGCACTTCTCACCCCTTCCCACACCCAAATCCCTCATTCCCAACCCTGCACCTCCTGTCTCAACCCAGTGAGAGTGTATAAGCACTGGGGATAGCAAGTGATGGAGAGATGGGGAACAGAGAGGATGGGGCCTCAAAGGGGTGGGGTCTTGGGGAAGGAATGTGATTTTCATGCATTGGTGGGTTCCCTTTTTTGCTTGACACACCTAGGTGTTCTTTGAAATTCTGAAAAGCTGAAAACGGTCCCATGGCCAAATAAAATGGAGAAACACTGGTTTAAGGTATGATAAGAGTAAGCTGCATACCGAATTTGGCAGTCCTAGCTCTTATTGTTTAGGAGGAGTTGTTGAACAAACAGATAGATGCACAGACAAACAGATTCACGTACAGACAGATAATCAACTATATATTTGAGAGAGTTTAAGGGAAGATTTACTTGCATACCAGTTTAGTGCATTAGCCAGTTAAGTGTATTAGCCAGTTAAAGTTGAGTCCATAACAGCTTTTAATCAAAGAGCTGTACAAGCTAACTGAAACTGGCTCTTAATTTGCAATTGACTTATTACATTAGAAGGTTGTGTTAGTGTGACGAGCTATAGGTAGAAAGATTGGGAGGGGACCCCAGATTGCAGCGTCTCCGTGTTTTAGCTGTTCCCCAGGCGTTCCTCCCTCTATTTCTCCAGAAGTGCTGCATTATGCACATTGGAACAGAGACCTCAGTGCCATAGCCTTTCAAGCACACATGCCCAAATGAGCATGTGTGGCCAGAGAATTTTAAAGAACAGTGACATATAGGCTGGGTAATCTACCAGTGAGAACTGATACATGTTCAGACTCATTCAGAATCATTACACCCAATAAAATCGTTGCATTCATAACTGCTGGAGAGAAGGATGGTAATTGAATTTTCTCTCAGTGGCCAAGAGTTATCTGAGCTATTGACTTGTAGCCTTTATAATCGCAAACAATGTTTGGAAAAAGTCATTAATTTAGCTTAAATTCAACCTAATTTCACAATTATTTTGTGTGCAGAGGTTGAAAAGTCGACGTGTTCTATAATTAAAAGCCATTCAGGTCAAAAATGACAAATTAAGTTTTTAATTAACTCATAAATCTAATGATTTACTTGTAAAATATAAAATAATCATTCTTTAAGCAAAAAGTGTGTATAATTTGTCAGTTTTCCATTTGCTTAGTATAGGTTTAATATGTGACTTGCCACTTGTTTTGTATTTATAATACTGTGAAAATGGTTTAAATGTTGGCTTGTGAAAGGTCTTTTTCGTCCTGATATGAGCACTGTAAGAATGGTCACTTTTGAGGGTTTCTATCATTGATACCTGTTTTGTTCCTCCTCATTTTCCTCTCTTTCCCCACTCCTGGAATGAAGCAGGAGTTGTGAACTGTACTCCTGTGACATGTATCCCTCAGCTGGACAGTGCAGTTTTTCCCCTCTACCAGCATTTATACAAGATAACCACATAAAGCATAGTTACACAAGCTTTGTGGGAGTCAAAGCTTTTTCTCCCCATATTATTGGATATAGTGAAAATGCCTATATTAAAATGATACAAGTCTCAAACTTCTTCATGCAGTCATAGAGACTTTTCCTCCAATTCTCAGCTAGTTAAACTGTGTTAATCTACTTGGAATCCAACACTTGACAACTATCAGGTAGGTAATGACTGCTGCTTTCCAAGAGTATTATCAGCTCTCTTCCCTGAATAAGAGAAGAGGGTGGGGAGGGAAGGGAACAAGACCTATCTATGTAAAAAAGCTTCAGAAGGGTAGTCAAGTTAGTCTGTAACAGGAAAAACTTTAAAAAAACAACAAATAGTCTAGTAGCACCTTAAAGTCTAACAAAACATGTAGATGGTGTCATGAGCTTTCCTGGGCATAACCCACTTCTTCAGATGACAGCAGTATTAGAAGTCCAGATCCAAGAATAAATAAGAGAAGGAGGGAGGGGGAGAGGAGGAGGAGGAAAAAAAGAGCAAAACAAGGAGAGGAGGGGGAAAAAAAGACAGAGTAGATGGTTCAAATAGTTACAAGAGGCTGATAAGAACCAAGTGCAAGAACCATTAGCACTTCCATTGTTTGGTTAGTTGGTTAAGTCATTACTACACTCCACATCCCTTCTGGCTGGGAGGAGAGCAGGGCTAACAGGGAGAGGGCAGGGGTGTATGTGGGGGAGAACAGGTTGGCAGGAAGCAGGACTGGTTGAGAGGGGGCTGGAGAAGCAGGGCTGGGTGGGGTGCGGGGAGGGGAGGGGGAAAGAGCGGGGGGAGAGAATCGGCCATCGGGGAGCGGAGATAGCCCGGGCGCATGCAGATCCCGCGGTGCTGCCTGTCCCACGCACGGTTCTGGAGAAGCATGAGTGAGTCCGGCCCTGGGGATTCCATCCTGCCTCACCCTCACCCTCCCTCCTCTCTACTGTGAAGTTGTGTACTGCCTGGCTGGTAGACATGCTCACGCAGTGTGAACATGTCTACCAGCCAGGCAATGTGCAACTATGTACTGATACTCATAATAATAAAACTTAATTAGAAAATACTGGACTGTCCTTTTCAAAACCGGACACCTGGCAACCCTATTTAGGGAGGTTGTGAAATCTCCATCACTGATGATATTTAAAAGTAGATTAGATAAACAACTATTAGGGATAATCTAGATGGTGCTTGGTCCTGCCATCAGGGCAGCAGATTGGACTTGATGACCTTTCAAGGTCCCTTCCAGTTCTAGTATTCTACGATCATAAAGAGCCCAGCAGCATATTAATATTATGTGGGGAAAGCTCTTCAATGATGATGTTTCCATGTGAAGTCAGTATAAAGAATCCTGTTTCCTGAACCTTCAGTTTTGTCCCATCTTTAGCTATATGGAAAAAGTTCCGCTCTCTATTCCAGTTGTTGAATTGGTGGACCAATTCCATAGTTTCATGTCAGGTTAATCGTATAGTTGGGTTGAATGTCAGTAAAAACCAATTTCATGCTTGCTCTCTCTTTTTGGGACACTCTCTCTTTTTTTTAAAAAAAAAAAAGGCTGGGGGTGGGGAGATCAGATAACACAGGAAACATGAACCAATGGACAGCAAAATTATATAGAGTGGTGAAACTTGAAACAATGAGGACTATGGTACTTCTCTTCCTAGAACATAAGAATGGCCATACTGACTGAGATAATTTGTCCATCCAACCCAACATCCTGTCTTTCGACAGTAGCCAATGCTAGGGGCTTTGAGGGAATTAACAGACAGGTAGTCATGAAGTTACTCATCCCTGTGGTCTATTCCCACCTTCTGGTGTACACAGTTTAGGGACATTTCAGAGTACTCCTGCCTATCTTGGATTATAGCCATTGATGGAATTACCTGTCTATCTAGATCTGCAGAATGTGTCTGTACTAGTGATGACGGGCAAGGCTACAACAATGGGACATATGAACAGAAAGGGGGAATGAAGTTTTGAACACTTCTCAAGGAGGACACTTTCACTCTTGAAATCAGAGAAAGCCACAATATTGTTTGGTCGCTACATAATAGATTATAAATATTACAATGGACAGGGTTAGCGGGATGGAGTGAGATCTAAGGTGAATGGTTCCTGACTGTGAAAAATCATTGTGCCACGCAAGTCTTGAGATTGCTGAGTGTAGACCTGTTTACCTCAAGGTCAAAGAATCATATGTCTTTAATAAGATAGGGACCTTGAAGCAGTCATGAAAGATGCTACTTTTCATGATCCTTCGAGTCCCTCTTCATGTGATCCTTTTGAATCCATTTCATGACTAAAAAGATCACAACAGAACCAAGTCTCAGTAACAGCTGTGCCACGCTTTGCTTGGTGACAGTTTTCAGAATTAATCAAGATGCCTCTGGTAAGGCAGCTTCAGATCAGACCGCCTGACACCAGTGTCAAAAATCCACCAAAACTCTAATTTTCAAATTCTAGGCTTCTAGATATAGCAAAGTAGAAATTGAATTCTTCAGGAAACTCCCAAAAACTCTGTCATGTTAAAAGCTTCAAAGGGGTAGCCGAGTTAGCCTGTAACAGGAAAAACTTAAAAAACAGCAAATAGTCTAGTAGCCCCTTTAAGACTAACAAAACATGTACAGTAAAACTCCGATGGTCCTGCATCTGATGGTCCGGCACCATCAGGAACCCGGAAGTGCTCCGGGCAGCCGGACCATTGGAGCTGATCTGCCCCCAGCTTCCCCGATTCAGCTGCTGTTAAAACTGACCAGCGGCTGAATGAGGGAAGCTGGGGGCAGAGCAGCTGGGGTGCTGCTGGGTAGCGCTGCCCCTCGGGGCTGCAGGACCAACCCGGCAGCACCCCAGCTGTCCCTGATTCAGCCGTTGCTGATAATGACCAGCGGCTGACTCCAGGAAGCCCGAGGCAGAGCAGGTCTGCCCCGGCTTCCTGGAATCAGCCCCTGGTCAGTTTCAGCAGCAGCTGACTTGGCTACACCTTGGACAGAGCAGCTGGGGTGCTGCTGGGTTGGTCCCCACAGCGCCAAAGTGCGGCGTTGCGGGGACGAACCCGGCAGTGCCCCCGCTGCTCTGCCCCAGGCGTCCTGATTCAGCCGCTGCTGAAACTGACCAGTGGCTGACTCCAGGAAGCCCGGGGAAGAGCAGCTCTGCCTCAGGCTTCCTGCAGTCAGCTGCTGATCAGTATCAGCAATGGCTGAATCGGGGACACCTGGGGCAGAGCAGCTGGGGTGCTGCCGGGTTGGTCCCCGCAGCGCCAAGGTGCGGCACTACCGAACCAACCCGGCAGCACTCCAGCTGCTCTGCTGCAGGCATCCCTGATTCAGCCGGTGCTGAAACTGACCAGCAGCGGCTGAATCAGTCCGGCTCTGCCCCAGGCATTCCTATCGGAAGGGGGGGCTATGAGGGGTCTGGGGTGGCATCCCCCCCAACCCTACCCCAGACCCCTCATAGCCCCCCCTTCCGATAGTCTGGCATATTTGATAATCCAGCACCCCCTGGGTCCTAAAGGTGCCAGATTATCAGAAGTTTACTGTAGATGGTATCATGAGCTTTCCTGGGCACAATCCACTTCTTCAGATGACAGCGTCTGAAGAAGTGAGTTCTGCCCACGAAAGTTCATTATGCCATCTACATGTTTTTAGTCTTTAGGGGGCTGCTAGACTATTTGTTGTTGTTTTTTAAAGTTTTTTCACTCTGTTTTCTTGGAAGAAACAAGTACGCACAAGCAAAATTCAGATACCCCTGTTAGAAATGACATTTATACATAATTTGGAATTATTAAGGACAATCTGGAGTACTTGCAATGAGGATTTATTTCTAGATCTAAAACCATGCACCCTTAGGAAACCTGTTTCAATCATTTGGTGCATGATTAGCTGGGGGAGAAATGAACTGATTGCTAAATGTGAGTACATCTCCCATTTAGTAAGGACAGCATCATTGATAAATCCTTCCCAGGTTAACAGGCACTTTGCAAGCCCTGTTTTTTAAATTCATAATCAGGATCTCTTTTTAACCGTTCTCTCCTCTTCAACAAGAGCTTTGGAAATGTGTGTTTATCCATGACGTCTCAGTACTGCAGGATGACATTCTTATTAGAATGGACCCCGCATTAATGCTTCAAGTTAACTTTCTTTTCCTTAGGACAAAGGATTGGAGTAATTACTGTCCTCCTGAGTCCCTTGAACACCTTAGAGCAGGACTAGTCAACACACAGCCTGCAGGCCACATGCGGCCCATAGCCCGTTTGTTTGTGGCCCGCGGGTGGGAGCTAAAACAAAAAAGTAGTTAATATATAATGGTCTTCTGTTGATGTTGTTTTAGTAGTTAAATTCCTGGGCTGTCATTGCTCATTAAAAGTGCTGACATATGGGTGAAAATCAAATAAATATTGCATTTTATTAATATCAGCAGAAATGATTTAAATGGGGCCTATGTGTTGTGTAGTTTTGCTTTAATCTTTGTATTCATGCTCGACAGTGTGAAAGAAGCTATTTGCATATATTTGCATTCAACCACACTTAAATTGCCGCCCCCCGCATGTGCTGTGAATATCTTTGGGCTTCCAAAGTTGAGTAGAGACTAAAAAGGTGAACAAAATATATCTGTCCAAGGTTGAGGCCTCTAGAAATTAAAAGTATGTCATGTTCAGTACTAGCTAGCCATCTGGTAAAAACATCCTAATAGGAAGATGATTAAATCAAGTATCTTGGAAACTTGTGAAGGTAAGGAGGCAGCTCCATTTGTGGGTATTGATGCATACTCAATTGGAAAATGGCAGAGGTTTGATGGTCAGAAGGTTTGAATGCTTCATTTTAGGAAATCTGCAAAACAGTATCTTTGTTTTCAGAATACTAGAAAGCGTCCATCTTGTATTAGCTTTTTGTCAGAGAATTTTACATCAAATTCTATTTAAGTAACTGGTCATGCCCCCAAGACTTGCAATATATATATCATTCACCATCCCAGGAATTATAGTCACTATAAATATCCCATTTGGAAGACACAATGGGTATCTCCCCCCATTTCCCACTTATAAACTTGTTTTCTCAAACCTTTTATGTCCAGCAGGCTTGACAAATCTATTAAATTGGCTGATTTTCCAAAGTTATTATGAAGTGCATTTGCTAATTTCAAGTTTAAAGTTTAGTTAGTGTTTGTTACAGCTTTGATAGCTACCTACTCAGGATATGATTTCTAAGAGACATCTAAAACTACATTCAGAGTCTAAGATATGACCTGTTTCCCTTTTCATCATAGCTGGTAGTTAATTTGAAAGATCTAGGAAAGATAATTTCTAGGTAAAAATAACTTTTTTCCTATTCACACTTGTGCAGTGCACCATAAATGAGTTTATATTGAAATGATACAGAGGCTGTAGCAGTTACAAAACACAGTTGCTTCTTCGCTCCTTGTGGGTTACTGCTCTGTTCATGGCATGCACTATAGGAAGTTAGATTAAAAACCTAGATACCATGGTGGGAAGGTTTCATTGTAATACTACTTTATTTCTTAGAAATGAGAACGATAACACACAAAGAACTTCAAAGCAGAAAGAGAAAGCATACTTTAGAGAAAGCATTCTTTCTAACCCAGAAACACAGCTGACCCCCTTCCCACTCCAAATTCTAGACTGCCTACAGACTGAATGTTGCTAGGTCCAGATTACATATTTCTGTAGAGAGATCTAGCATCATGAAACCCTTGAGAATCTTGACATGATAGATCACAATTTTAACAGGTTCAATAATATCACAGTTACACACATTCTTCATGATAGATGCTAGCTATTTGTATACCCAGGGATACAATTCAGATCTTCATATATAAAGTTTGTCAGAATCAAGTTCCAGTCAATTTAGCGGATTATTTTTACCCTGTATTTCTTCTGGACAGATCCAGGTGTTTTCAACTAAAGGCTGAATTTCTCTAGTCCAGCACTTTCCGATCTGGCAATATCCATGGTCTGGCATGATTTTAGTTAGCTGGATGTCCACTTATCATAGGTGTGGCCAAGTTTCCCTCGATCCTGTAAAGTTTACAACCACCAGTCCTCCTTCGAGTAGTGTCCCCATGAGTGCTCCACTCTAGATGAAGGGTCGCCCTAAGCCACAGATCGGAGCTTTGTACAGCAGTTTCCCCTGTTGAGCCACGCATGCCCAGGAGGCGTCTTGAGCCCTTCCTGCCTCCTGAGGAGCGCGGCTCAACCCCCTCCCTTTCAGTTCCTCTTTAACTGCCCTCGTCAGCGGACGGAGCAGCCAGGAGCTCCCTGTCAGACTATCTGACTACTTCCCCTTTTAGTTATTTAGGCATAGTTACCTTCCTCTGTTCTATCCAAATTAGTCTCTCCTTTGTTTTCTTAAAAAAAAAAAAAAAAAAAAAAAAACCCCAACCCCCCCCCCCCCCCTAGAAATAGGAAAAATAGACTTAATTAAAATCCCCCCGCAGGGGGCTTGAACTCACCTCAAACCGGGACTCCGGTGAACCGGCATTCTCCCGGCTGTCAAAGCAAGAGACACATGAAGACATTAAAAAAAAGAAGAAGAAAAACCACTCAAACATATACTACAACAACAGTATAGAAGATATATATAATAATATGAAGGAAGAGAGAGTTCGCCATGTCCGGCTCCTCAGGTTTTAAAAAAATGCGGTCAATGCTGGGACCCAATGCCGGCTTCAAATGGTCACTCGGACTGCATACGCTGTTTGGGGGAGACTCACTCTCCCCACAACTGTACCCATTGTAATTCCCTAATGGCGAGAGCCAGAAAAGACTGTGAGCTCTGCTTCAGAATGATTTTATTTGAAAAAGCATTACAGTCTGCGGGGGAACAACCTACAGCATGGCAAGAGCCTCCCCCGCCTTCCACGAATAACGCGAGAGCGAAACCCTCTCCATCCCGCTCCCTTCCAGCCTCTTCCTCTCCCAAACGCAGAGGAGAGGCACACCAGGCTGGGAAGTCCCCTGCCACTAAGGCTTCAGGGCGATCCTCCCACTCCGCACCGGCATCGGGGCGCGCAACAGCTGAGCGGCCCCGGGAGCACTCTAAGCAGCTGTCATGGCATGAAAAGCGGGCGCCGCTTCAAACTGCGGTGCCGCTTGAAAGCGCGGCACCGCTTCCAGCCCTGGCGCCGCTTCAACCCTCTGCGGCGCCGAAAGCTGCAGCACGGCTTAAAGCTGCAGTGCCTATTAAAGTCACGGCACCGCAGCAAAAGGATGGACAGCCTCTGAAGCCACTAGCACCAGCTGATGTTCCGCTGGTCCTGCCACATCCAGACAAGCAGCCAGATGAGGCTGCTAGGGATCAGCCCCAGCAAGAGACTGATCCACACAGCAGGCATCACTATTTGTGCCTGCCCTCTACTTCTTACTCTCCTGGGAGGTCTCCATCAAGGCAGTCCCCTCCCAGGTCGATATCACCGTTATCTCTTCAGGATGCTCCCTTTCCTGATGATGACCACCGCACGGTCTATTCCTCGCAACATCCATCACCTGGGAAGGCTCGCTCCCACCATTATAGGGCTTCACCACAACATAGCCCATGGCACCCATACTGGCCTTATCCACCTCCACCTTATCCACTGCAAGGGGGCCGTGGGAACACTGGGAGCCATATGGACACTGCTCCCCACCTCGCTCCACCACAGCCCGGAGAAGTTTGCCTCAGCCACAACCTGTACCTCCAGCAAGACTTTCGGAGGACGAGGCGGAACGAATCTCAGACAATGACTCAGATACTCAGTCAGTAAACGTCACACACTCTGATGCCCTTGATGCGCAACCAGAGGACGCCGTAGTACCGTCAGACACTGGAACAATTGACGACCTAAAACAGTTCCAAGAACTATTCAAGAGAGTAGCGACAAGCCAGAATGTCTCCCTGCAAGAGGTGCAGAAGAAACAATGCCAATTGCTAACGATCTACATCCGACACTACATGGCAAGATTGCCCTACCCATAGACGAGGCAATCATGGAGACCTCAGAAGACCTGTGGAAGACGCCTGCATCCATCCAACCAACTAACAGGAAAATTGACAAAGTACTTTGTCCCCTCAAAAGACAACGACTTTTTCTTCACTCACCCACAACCTAACTCACCAGTCATGGACTCAGCACAACAACAATATAGAACGGGCAATGCAGACAAGGACCACAAAAAGTTGGACTCCTTTGGCAAGAAAATATACTCCTCTTCCACTCTACAACGCAGAATATCAAATTACTCTGCTCTCTTAGCAAATCACAACTTTGACAACTACTCAAAACTGGGAAAACTAATGGCACACCTCCCTGACTCCCCAAAAGACCCATCTTGAAATCAATAGTTCATGAGGGCCATATGATCGCCCGCACTGCAGCCTGAGTTACAGCTACAGCGGTGGTGATGCATAGAGCTTCTTGGCTCCAGTTGTCTGGAGTTCCCCGCGAACTCCAGCCCAAAGTGGAAGACTTGCCATTTGACAAGCAAAAGTTATTTGCAGCCACTACGGACGAAATGCTCCACAACAGCAAAAATTCTAAGCCCACACTTTGCACGTTAGGTATGTGCACGCCACCCTATAAACGCAGGCGATACACCCCATATAATTCATATAATCGATACCAGTATGGACAATACAATCGACCACAGAGACCTTATGAAGACACCAGACCAAGACAGCGAGGTCCCAGAAGGCGACCCAACCAAGCCCGCCCACTGACTACCCAACCATCTAAGCAGCAAATTTGAACATTTGGTCGAGGGCCTGCAAGACCTCCCTCACGATCTAGCATCACCTCAACATGGCCATCTATTCAACCACCGCTTGCGCGCCTTCCTCCCACAGTGGGAATCCATAACATCGTACCGCTGGGTCCTAGAGATAATTTGAGTGAGCTATACCATCCCTTTGATTTCTATCCCCCCATCCTTCCCCCTACCCCGTCCCTTTTCAGGGACCACTCTCACGAAACCCTTCTAAAACAAGAAATCAATCTGCTCCTCATCATCGGAGCTATAGAAAGTGTACCCCGAGAGTTCCACAGGAGAGGGTTTTACTCGAAGTATTTCTTGACTGAGAAAAGAACAGGGGATTGGAGACCTATATTGGATCTCTGCAAACTGAACAAATTTCTCAAGAAACAGCGTTTCAAGATGGTCACTCTCTCCGCAATCATTCCTGCGCTAGATCAAGGGGACTGGTTCGCAGCCCTCGACCTCCAAGATGCCTATTTCCATATAACCATCCTCCCCTCAAACAGATGCTACCTACGCTTTGTGCTCGGTCCAGACCGCTTCCAATACAAGGTTCTTCCCTTCGGCCTCTCATCAGCTCTGAGGGTATTCTCGAAGATACTAGCTGTTGTAGCTGCGTACCTCAGACAGCAGAACGTTATCATATTCCCCTACCTGGACGACTGCCTTCTAAAGGGATCCTCATACGCCGAAACCATCTCTATGATTCATACGACTGCGGCCCTCCTCAATCGTCTAGGCCTCCTGATCAACAAAGACAAATCAACGCTGCACCCTATCCAAGATATAGAGTTCATTGGCGCACGACTGGACTCCGTTATAACCCGAGCATACCTACCTCGGCAACATTTCGCAACTATACAGGAAATTATAACCGGGATGCTCACAATGCCTACTACCACAGTACTTACATGCCTCTGACTAATGGGACACATGGCTTCCACCACCTACGTAGTCCGCCATGCTCACCTACACTTTTGATGCTTCCAGCTCTGGATGGCAACCGTTTACATCCCATCACGGCACCCTCGAAGCAAGAGGATTACTATCCCACCAAACGTGCTTGCATCCCTATGATGGTGGACCGTGCCAAACAATCTTCTGGCAGGGGTCCCATTCCAACAAACTGAACCCACTGTCCAAATTACCAGGATGCTTCCCTCCTTCGGCTGGGGAGCACATATGGACAGCCGCGAAGTTCAGGGCAGGTAGTCCCCAAATGAGACACTCCTGCACATCAACCTTCTCGAATTAAGAGCAGTAAGGAATGCATGCGCGCACTTTGCTTCCGACATCTCCAATCATACAGTTCACATCCTAACGGACAATATTTGCACAATGTTCTATATAAACAGACAGGGCGAAGCCCGCTCCCTATGCGCGGAAGCTATTTGCCTCTGGAACGCGTGCATCCGCAACCAGGTCACCCTCAGAGCATCCTACTTGCCAGGGGTGAACAATACCAGAGCGGACTCCCTCAGTCGAAACTTCACCTTAGACCATGAATGGGAACTACACACGGAGGTCACAAACTCAGTTTTCCACCAGTGGGGACGGCCCTCTATAGAGCTCTTTGCTTTGGCCCAGAATACCAAATGTCCCCAATTCCGCTCATGTGCGGGACTTGGCAAGCACTCTCTGGGGGATGCCTTCCTAATCAAATGGGCAGCCCCCCTACATTACGCCTTTCCCCCCATACCTCTCATCCCAAGAGTCCTACACAAAATCCTGAGAGACAAAGCCCTAGTCATCCTGATTGCCCCATCATGGTCTCGCCAAACCTGGTACCCTTCACAAGCTAGTGGTCCAGCCTCCCTATCCACTACCATACTGGATAGACCTATTATCTCAGGACAATGGCAGGATACTACATCCCCAACTCCGTACCCTGCATCTTCAGGCGAGGCTTCTTTCTGGTTCTCCGAGATAGAAGACTGCTGCTCACAGCAAGTAAAAGACATCCTCCTCCATAGCAGGATGCAATCCATGCGAAAAACCTACCAGCAGAAATGGGTACTATTCTCTCACTGGTGTCAACGAGCCAAAGTGGAACCCCTTGTCTCTCCACTGAATACCATACTAGATTACATTATGGACCTTAAAGCATCAGGACTGTCAATTTCCTCTCTAAGAGTACGTCTCTCTGCAATAGCAGCATTTCATACCTCGGTGGACGAGGATAAATACTCCATTTTTAACCATCCTATCACGAAGAGGTTCCTCAAGGGACTCCAAAATGTGTACCCACCATATAAGGCCCCACCCCCCTTGTGGGACCTAAATCTCGTTTTGGACTACCTCACCAGACCTCCTTTTGAACCATTGGCAACAATACCACTTCCTTTCCTTTTTATGAAAGTCTGTTTCCTCTTAGCCACCTCCTCCGTCAGAAGGGTGAGTGAACTTGCAGCACTAATGTCGGAACCCCCTTACACAGTTTTCATAAAGGATTGGGTCATACTTAGACCCCACCCGACGTTCCTGCCTAAGGTCTGTACGGAATTCCACGTCAACGAACAGATCGTATTACTTAACTTTTTCCCGAAACCACACTCTTCCCAGTGAGATGTCACCCTGCATACTCTGGACATCCGGAGGGCTCTGGCCTTCTTCCTAGAAAGAACACAACCATTTCGTAAATCTGAAAGACTTTTTATTTCCATCGCTGAACGATCAAAAGGGGCACCAATATCATCGCAACGAATCTCAAAGTGGATTTCGACATGTATAATCAAGTGCCACTCTCTAGGCAATAGACCGCTACAGTGCCTACCATGAGCGCATTCCACCTGAGCCACGGCTGCCTCTACAGCCTTTCTGGGCAACGTCTCCTTAAGAGACATTTACTGGGCAGCAAGATGGTCTTCAGACCATACTTTTGCTAAACACTACGCTATTCTTCCACAACTCGAGTGATTCAGCAGTTGCCACAGCAGTGCTCTCTACAACTGCCAAACAATGACTCCGGCTCCCTCCAGCCTTACATTGAATACTGCTTTGTAGTCACCTAGGGTGTGTCTAGACTACATGCCTCCTTCGACGGAGGCATGTAGATTAGCCAGATCGGAAGAGGGAAATGAAGCCGCGATTAAAATAATCGCGGCTTCATTTAAATTTAAATGGCTGCCCCGATCTGCCGATCAGCTGTTTGTCGGCAGATCGGGGGAGTCTGGACGCGGTGCCCCGACAAAGAAGCCTTTCTTCATCGACACAGGTAAGCCTCGTGAAACCAGGTTTACCTGTGTCGATGAAGAAAGGCTTCTTTGTCGGGGCATCGCGTCCAGACTCCCCCGATCTGCCGACAAACAGCTGATCGGCAGATCGGGGCAGCCATTTAAATTTAAATGAAGCCGCGATTATTTTAATCGCGGCTTCATTTCCCTCTTCCGATCTGGCTAATCTACATGCCTCCGTCGAAGGAGGCATGTAGTCTAGACACACCCCTAGAGTGGAGCACCCACGGGGACACTACTCGAAGAAGAAAAGGGAGTTACTCACCTTGTGCAGTAACGAGTGTTCTTTGAGATGTGTGTCCCCGTGGGTGCTCCACGACTCTCCCTACCTCCCCTCTGCTCGGAGTCGAAATTCTCGGGCGGAGACGAGGAACTGAAAGGGAGGGGGTTGAGCCGCGCTCCTCAGGAGGCGGGAAGGGCTCGAGATGCCTCCTGGGCATGCGTGGCTCAACAGGGGAAACAGCTATACAAAGCTCCGATCTGTGGCTCAGGGCGACCCTTCATCTAGAGTGGAGCACCCATGGGGACACACATCTCGAAGAACACTCGTTACTGCACGAGGTGAGTAATTCCCTTTCCTGGCTCTCAGGGTTCTGTGCTGTTATTTACCCCTAAATTTCATGTAAGAGCCCAGCAAGCAGTGGAAGTGTTGGTAATGCCGCTAAGCTCTAGTGTGGTTTTTATGATTTATCTACTTATTTCCTTGTGACAATACAATACAACACAATTCTGTGACAGCATTAACAGTTAAGAGAGTTGTTAAGCCTTGACTAGGCATAGGCTTTTATAGGGTGTATCAGTAGAGTCATATATTATTAAGCAGCACTGAAACATTTTTCCATTTATTTGCCTCAGCAAAATAAAGAGAGACCCACTTGCTACAATATTGACCTCCTATAGTTTGGCAAATTCTCTGGTTCGGTACCTGTCAGATCCTGAGTGTACCAGACTAGAGAGGTTCAATTTGTAGTGTGTTAAGACTGAGTCAGGACTAGCTTGAGAAATAGATTTTTATTCTGGGGGGCAGCCTGTTGAAGGAGGTACGAGATCTAATGGTGTCCCTCAAAGATATAGTGTAAACTGTGGTACAAGTTTGGCCTATTTTTATAATTATTTCCCGCCTTCACTTGCTTTCCTTTCAGGTCAGCTTTTTTTCCACTCCTACCCTCCTCTCTCCCCAACCCCACCCCCTTTTCCTACTATTTGGGAATTGATTCCTTTGAGGATAGTGTGTTTTGCCCTGAAGGCTATTGCAATTCATTCTTCTACAAGGTGGATTTTTTTTTTAAATTACTGCATGGGTGTATGCAGTATTAAACTAGTTTAAAAAAATGTTTCTGGTTTGATTATATGATGCTTTCTGGAAAGCACAAAACCCTCTAATTATATTGGATAAATAAACAATATTGTATCTGGATGCGTGCTGTAGGCCACTGGATTATTAGTAGTTCATTTTCATGGCTGTTACTGTGAAGCCATATTTATCTGTGATGTCAGAGAAATACTTTTGGAGAACAATAATTTCTTTTTGATATGGCTTTAAACCCATCTTATTCACTCAGTTTAATAGTTGAGAAGTGTTTTTCTTGTTACTGTAAGTAGTACTGTTTTAATTACAGATTAATTATTGTATTGTTTGACTCAAGTGTGGTATGTAAGCTAGGTTCCCTGTTATAAAATACACAAACTGAATAGGGAAGATGGGGGGGGGGGGGGGAAGGGAAATAATAAATATATGAAATTATCTTTGACATGCATTACTGATCTAAATCTGCTTCTTATGAAAATGTTGTGTATAATCTAATACATACATTTATGAGCATATATCATGAATATGAAATATGCATAGTAAATGGAGATGAGTGTGTGAATATTTTTTCTATTTAAATTTTAGGTACAGCATATAAATGTGGTTGGTGGACACTTTATTTTACTATAAAAAGTTGTTCCTCAGATAAGAAAATGTGCTACAAGTATATATGGTAACTGATTTTTTTAATTTTTTTAAACAGGAATGATGTTGCCACAGTACAAACTTTCCCAGAATTCCATGCATGGTAGTCCTGCATCTTCCAATTATCAACAAACCACTATCTCACATAGCCCTTCCAGGTAATATTGTGTCTGCAGTAAAGGAGGGTCAAACTCATTCTTCAGTGGTGGCCAAATTTGTTGGGCGCTGTGGGTTGGAAATAAAAATTTCACTGTTGGGAGACAAATGTATTCTTGTCCAACCACAGAGCAAGACTCTTGAGCTAGTACAGTCAAATATGATATGTAATGTACTCAATAAAGAAGGTAGATGCATATAGGACACTTCTTGTCCTTTTGTTCATTAATTCCCATATGTAGGGTTACCAGGTGGGAGGGGATTGGAGAGGGGGAGGAGAGTGGGGCTGACCAGGAGGGGTCAGGGGGAGTGGGGCTGGCCTAGGGAGAACTAGCTGCCGGGAAGTAGGGCTGGTGGAGGGGAGGGGCGGAAACCGGCCGACACGGAGCAGTGCTGGTCAGGAGGGCGTTAGGGGGAGCGGGGCTGGCGAGGGGGGATCTGGCTGGCAGAGACCAGGCGTACACAGGTCCCAGGATGCTGCCCGTCCTGCGCACGGGCTAGTCTGGCCCCGGGGATTCCATCCTGCCCTCTACTGTGTAGTTGCATGCTGCCTGGCTGGTAGACACGCAGCGTGTCTACCAGCCAGGCAGTACGCAGCTACGTAGTGATACTCATGATAATAATAAAAACTTAATTAGAAAATCCCGGACATTTATATGTCCGGTATTTTCTCAATTTGTTTCCCGGACAGAAAGCTCAAATACCGGACTGTCCTGTTCAAAACCGGATACCTGGCAATCCTACCTATATGACCAATCACCTCTCCCTCAATTGTTGGTGAATTTTCCATTCTTCTACCTCAGTTTGGGAATCCTCCTTTGTGCATTATCTCCCCCACTTATATTGGGAGATTGGCAGTGGTTATAAGAGAGACTGGGGCAGAAGTGGGGGAGAGATAAGAGACACATTACTGCAGGTTTGGCAACAGCAGAAGAATTGGGATAAAGGGGACAGGAAGGAGGCCTTACTTGAGCCTGTCCAGTGAGGCACTGTGAGAGCAACTGTACAGAAGACTGTTAAGAAGAGGATGGGCTCAAGTACTTGAGGCCAGCCAGACAGACTAGTCATTCTCAGCTCTGCCTCCAACTGCTCCTTTGAGCTGCATCATAAATAAGGCAGCTATAGTCTGTATAGCTTTGTTAATTTTGGATGGGGCTTGATGCGAAAGTGTTCTGCATACTATTCCAGCATCTGAGTTGTATGCTTGACACCCTTGGTTTATAACTAAGAAAATATAGATAGCTTTGTTAAGCTCCTTTGTTTTGCACATTGCATAATGCATTTATATAATTTAATGAAACTTGGCAAATAAAATTGTTCAGCCCTTCGAGATTTTTCTTAGTTTTTGGAGTGGTGTTGAGGAAAACTTTCTAGATTTTGTGTATTGCAATCCCCCTGTCCCCTAAACCTACAAATCAAAACAAAACCTAACTCATCACCCAAAACCCATCTCTGAAAATATTTTGGTTTTGCAAAATGTTTGTTTTCTTCATTGATCTTATTCCTTAATGCTATAGTATAATAAATCTGTTTTAAAGAAAATTGTGTAAAATTCTGAGTCAGTGATGGCATGTTTAATATTTTTAATGTAAGACTACATATACCATTGTCTACAAGTTAAAAAAACAAAACACCTTGTAACAACTTTGTAAAGCCCTTTTCTGTGTGTGTTATTTTGAGCTGCACACCTAAAAGAAGCTAGCTTTCAAAAATAAAAATAAAAAGCAGTCCTCACAAAGATGGCGAGACCAATGGCAAATTTAAAAAGTGAAAGTACTGGAAGGAAGAATGTGTTTTTAAAAAAAAAAAGTTATTTTAAAATGTACTTTCTGTTTCCCTGTTCACACTGTTTCAATCTTTGTTGTAACTTTAAGTTTTATTTCAAGCAATTTCTTTGTATTTGTTCCATTCAAAAAAATATTATGCATTGTATTTTGTTAAGTTTATAATCACCAATTGGTTGTTACCATTGTAAAATGAGACATCAATATTTTGGAGGAAGAGGGAAGAGTCATGACTGAATTACTTAAATTAAGTCAGAAATTGGGATTGTTTATCCAATAAAGAACACACATCTTCAAGAAAAATATTCTGAATTTTGTAGCGTATAACCACTATCAAAAATTATTTACAAAGCAGATTCTCTATTCCATAATTATTCCATTCTTTGTATTACCCAAGAACAATTTCCATGGCTGAATGTTGAGTTTTTTGGAAATGGCATGTCTGTTGCAGATTTGCTGCCAAAATAGAGAAGTGTATTACCCAAACAAAGAGGACCTGATCCAAAGTAGGGATGTAATAGTGTAGTCAATTAACCCACAAGTAAAAGCGAATCAGTTAATGCTATAGACTACACATTTTCTCTTCCCCCTTCCTACCTCGGCTGCCAGTACATTTTTTAGCAGGCTGGCCATCAGTCCGGCTCAGTCCTGGTTTGGACTGAGTCTGGGACCTACCGCTGCTGCGGCTCTGCAATAAGGTGTTAGAAGTATGCCAGTATTAGGAGCTGGGTGGGCAGGCAACCTGGCTTAGTTCTAGCTTCCCTCCCTCCTTCCCTCTACCCCGCCCCCAGACAGGGGCTGCTGCCACCTTGCACTGCTGCTTCTGTAACAGAGGCAGCAGCATGGGTGAAAGGCTGTGGGTCCACAAGGGGAGCTGGCTTTAAATTGGGTAGAGTGGCAGGGGGGCTCCTTGCTAGTGGATTTGGAGCACATTGGCTGCTGGCCCCACCCTCAGGGGCTATGGAATAGTTGAGTAACTGATAAGAATTCATGGGGTTAATGGACTGTTCAATTAACCGATATTCAACATTCCTAATCCAAAAACAATTTAGTTTAATAAATCTTGGATTAGCCCTATAAAGAGAATGTATGCTGCCTGCATCACCTTTTCCCTATTACCGTATATACTCGAGGATAAGCCGAGTTTTTCAGCACATTTTTTGTGCTGAAAAATGCCCCCCTCAGCTTATACTCGAGTCAGCGTCTCGAGAACTGAGGCGGGCGGGCTCAGCACGTCTCTGCCGCCGGCCGGGTCTAGCCGCGTGAGCCCGGAGCTCCGGCCCCAGTAACCGAGGCGCTCGGGGTGGGGGGCGCTGCCGGGAGCGGGCTGGGCTCCGTGTGTCGGGGGCCGTCGCTGCGTGGGGCGCTCGGAGCCTCTGCCGGCCGCTTGGGTTGTGTGTGCGCCCGCAGGTGCTGCTCGGAGCCAGCGGCCTCGCCCCGGGGCTGCCGGCAGGGAGGCTCGGGGAGCAGCCGAGAGGGGCTCTGGCCTGGGAAAGGTCCGGGCGGGGGCGGCGGGGGCTGAGCTGGTTGGGCCGAGTGTCCGAGCTGGTGCTGGCGCTGGGCGCTTTCTTGCAGGCGGCCCTTCAGGGGCTCATTGGATTGGCGGGAGGACTTTGAGCAGGAGTTACGGTATTTTTGATACCATATTGTTTTTGTTGACCCCCTTTTCCACTTACAGAGCTAGGTTATTGTTTTTCTTTGAAATAAATATTCATGTAATTTTATTGGTCTCTATCTTCATTTTTTACATTTACCAGTAGCTGCCTCATTTCCTACCCTAGGCTTATACTCGAGTCAATATTTTTTCCCAGTTCTTTGTGGTAAAATTAGGTGCCTCGGCTTATATTTGGGTCGGCTTATACTCGAGTATATACGGTACTTTATTTATGTCCTATGTGTCGGGCTGATCCAAGGTTCATTAAATTCAGTGGGCTTTGAGTCAGGTCCTCTTTGTTCAGGTAATATTCTTCTTTATAGTCTTGACAGAGAAACAAAGTTATGAAATTACTCTGTGTATTCTCGTGTGTGTGAGTGTGTGTGTGTGTGTGTGTGTGTGTGTGTGTGTGTGTGTACGTGTACGCTAAATTAAACAATTACAAATCAAAACGCCCTCTCAAGGATTTTTTTACTTTTCAGTGACCACACTGAATTCCTGTTAATTTTAATGTGATCACTAATTAGAATATCCTCTGCTCTCCCAAAGTTCACTTGGCTCTTGTTTTGGTTTTCTTTGATTACACAGGAGTTAGTGACTTCTGCCTGGCCTCTGGTAGTTTTCAGTCGTAGAAAACACTCATATAATTTGATAAAAATACCCTACAGACACATGGAACCAGATTGTGATCTTTTAGAATAAATCAAGCTCTTTGGTTTATCGAGGCTCAAATATCTTAAAGCTCTTCATTTTAATGAACTACACACTCTATTCGGCTATTGTTCCTATTTGTAGTCTCCTTGTAAGCTAGGGAAAGGTGGTGAGGGAGAGAGGGACATATCTTAGTTCATTTTCATTAATACTTTTGTTGATACTGAACTGTCATTTCATTAGAAGTGTATCCAGAAGATTTCTTGCTTGTTTTCTCAAGCAGATAAAACCTCTTATTTTTGTTAACTTTTTTCTTCCTTTTTTTGAGGCTAAAATGTTGGCAGTCAGGCAATGTTCAAAGAATAATTTT
This sequence comes from Pelodiscus sinensis, assembly GCF_049634645.1. Classification (NCBI taxonomy): domain Eukaryota; kingdom Metazoa; phylum Chordata; order Testudines; family Trionychidae; genus Pelodiscus; species Pelodiscus sinensis. Next base: position 105,684,818 of record NC_134716.1, on the reverse strand, counting down.
TGGTGTATTGTGAAACAGAAGTGCGATTTTATTACTTTTAATTTAAAAAAGAGTGAATTTTCAGGTTAGTTTATCAAACTTCTTCACTAATTTTGTTCGAAGAGCTCATATTTGCTCCTTAGGCTCTATAAAACATTTTCTAACGAAGCTATAGAAAGTCATCACAAACTATATAAAGAGATGTCAGTAGAAAACTGAACTGCTTTAATATGAATTGCCAAAGCTTCACTCCAGATGCCATGAGGTCTAGGAGGATATGACTTAATTGGCAGTGTTAATTAAGCTACTTATCATGTGAAAAATTAAACTTTAGTTTTGATTTTCATTCAGGTTTTTAGTAAGCTATGAGTAAGCTTTGAAAGTATAAATTATATTTTTCTGTAATATCTAGTTTGGACATTAAGCAGCTATTTACTTTTTCTAGGTAGAGTTCTTATGAATGGATTTTTTTTCTCCCTGTTAGTTTTGATTAATGCAATATAATATACTGTAGCTCTTAAGAAATAATGGATCAGAAAATGTGCAGTTTTGAGAGAGATGTTATTTTTAAAGGAGTTTCTTAATCCCACTGAATTATTTGACTGGTCTTGTAATATTTTTTAAAATAAGTGTAAGAAATAAGTTGCTGTGTTGGATTTCTTAACGTGTATTTGTGTTTTGTTTTTAGCCGGTTTGTGCCACCACAGACAAGTTCTGGTAACAGATTTATGGCACAACAGAACAGTCCAGTGCCTAGTCCATATGCTCCTCAAAGCCCTGCAGGATACATGCCATATTCACATCCTCCAAGTTATACATCACACCCTCAGATACAGCAAGGTAAATAGATAATCCTTCTATTCTCAGAAATCAAGTTAACTTTAACTTTGCATGGATATTTCACAGTTATTTAATTTCTTTCAAAGAGCCAAACCCTGTGTGTTTATAACCATTTAAATGGTTAACCAGTAAGTCTGGGCTTACCTGTTAATGTTCCTAGTTATATGCCGGTTCCTACCCCACTCCTGGGAAACCATCTGCCACCCCATGCGGCTGCCTCTGTATCAGAAGCAACAGTATGGGGATGACAGCCAACTCCCCATGATGGCCAACTCCTGTAGGCAGGAGCCATCTTAAAAGTTGTTGTGCATGGGGAGCCAGCTTCAAAAGCTGGCTCACAGCGCACACCAGTTCCTGGGGAGCTGCCTGCTGCCCCTCTGTTAGAGGCAGCATTGTGGGGGGCATCTGACTTCCTGGGAGCAGTGTGCACTGGCTGTGGATGCATGTAACCATTAACTGCTGAATTTTTCAGTGGTTACATGTTTACACAAATATCTGCATTTTAACATCCCTAGTGTGGATAAGTGGTAGGAATTTGACTAAAGCATACAGTAGAGTACAAAATATAGCCAATTGCCCATTAAAAATCAGTTGGAGATCTATACCAATTTAGAAGAAAAATAAAACCCAGCAATATAAAAAAATATTTTTTTTAAAGTTTTCAAATATTGTAAGTTCTTTTTATCAGCATAACAAGCTGTTTTTAAGGCTTAGTTACTTAGCGAAAATTTAGAATTGTTCTGTATTTCATATTATATACATCTATACCAATTTTGCCCCCTGAAAAACTTCAGGGAATGAATAGTTGTTATCCTTAAACTTAAAAGATCTGAGTTTGGGGCAAGCCACAGAATAGTGGTAGTAGTGTGTTGGTAGCTATAGGGGACAGCACAAATTCTGAATCTTGATCTGGATTCCAAACTCCTTGCTTCCTTATAATCTTTAAAATTCGGGGTGGTTTTGATTCAAGCCTATCTTTACTTATAATTAGCATCACAAAAGTATCCTTGATGTTACTGTAGAAAAAATCGTTGATGAATCTGTTGCATATAGTAGTAGCAGGGAACTGACCTCCAGAAAATATCAATTGCAGACCACACAGCCCCATGAGGAGATGATTGTGTATGTGGGTAAAGGCTCAAGGCTTCCCTTAGACTCTGATGAGGGGTCAAGAATGAGGGGTTCTGGATGTGGGATGGAGAAGAGGTTCAGAGAGTTTAGTTGTGGGAGGGGGTTAGGGCTCTGACTGGGGTTGTGCACTCTGGACCGGTGATAAGGGGTTTGGGCTGCAAGAGGAGGCTCCGGGCTGGGGCCAAGGGGTTTAGAGTGCAGGAATGGGCTCACAGCAGGGCATTGTGGGCTCTGGGGTAGGGCAGGGGATGAGGGGGTTGAGTGTTGCAGGAAGAGGCTCAGGGCGGGGGCAAGGAACTGGAGTGCAGAAAGGGGTGCGTGCAGGGCACTGACCTCAGGCAGCTCCTAGTTGATAGCACAGAAGAACTAAAGTAGTCTCTGTGCTGCTCCTGGAAGTGGCTGGCATATCCCTGCAGTCCTTTGGCAGAGGTAGGACAGGTAGCTCCATGCACTGTCCTCACCTGCAGGTGCTGCTCTTGCAGTTTCCTACTAATGGGAACTGTGGGGGCAGTACCTGCAGTCAAGGACAGCATATGGACCTTCCCTGATGGCCGCAAACCGTTGCTCACAGCTCTAGTCCGTATGGGTGGTGGGATGGGGCGCCAAGGTCAGGGCTTCCAGCCTGTGACACAGAGACTTGCCACAGGCCATTTAAAATTAAGCTGGGGTCCGAATCTGGACCACAGGCCAGAGGTTCCTCACATTTGGTATTTAGAAATGACCTTCGATGGCTACAACAAAAAATATTTAATAGTATGTTCCATCCCATAGTTGGGACCCTCTTTCCAGATGATGTTGTGATATCCTCTCACATTGAGGATACTTCTTCGGGGAGAGAACTCCAGTCATTAGGAAAAGGCAGATATTATGGGCGATTAGATCATTAGGATTACTGACAGCTGATTTTGCCGTAACTGGGAGAACCGTATGGTGACTTGCCTTCCTGTTGCAAAAGTTGCGAATCTAAGAGATCTAGATAGACTTGTGTGTAGTACTGGAGAGGAGCCAGTGGTAGTGGTACATGTAGGTACCAAAGACACAGGGAAGGGTATGAGAGAAGTTCTTGAGGCCAAATTTAGGCTGCTAGAAAAGAGATTGAAATCCAGGACCTCTATGGTAGCATTCACTGAAATGCTTCCAGTTCCACATGCAGGGTCAGTTAGGCAGTCAGAGCTTCAGTCTTAACATGTGGATGAAGTGATGGTGTAGAGAGGAGGGGTTTAGATTTTATAGGAACTGGGAAAACTTTTGGGATGCGGGAATCTGTATGGGAAAGATGGGGTCCACCTAAACCAAAATGGAACCAGACTGCTGGCTTAACATTAAAAAGGTTGTAGAGCAGTTTTTAAACTAAGGGCTGGAGGAAAGCCAACAGGTGTGGAGGAGCACATGGATCGGATAGAAACATCTCTTAGGAGAGGGTTTATTAATAGAGATTCTCTATGCTCTAGTAAAGAGGAGAAGATGGAAGTATGGGTCAGATCAGATGAGATACAATCAAATGAAAAAGTCTAACACATCATGAAATGGCAGACAGATAAATAGTGACAAATTTAAGTGCTTGTTCACAAACGCTAGAAGTCTAAATAATAAGATGGGTAACTAGAGTGCCGTATATTAAAGGATGGTATTGATCTAATAAGCATCAGAAACTTGGTGGAATGAGGACAATCAATGGGACACAGTCAAACCAGGGTGCAAAATACATATCAGGGTACAAAATATATTGGTAGGACAGAACAGGTCGTGCTGGCAATATATGTGAAAGAAAATGAAGTTAACATTTTAAAAGAACAACAATGTTCCATAGAATCTCTATTGGTAGTAATTCCATGCTCCAATAATAAGAATATAGTAGTGGGGATTTATTATCGACCACCTGATGAGGACTGTGATAGTGACGAAATGCTGAGGGACTTGGAGAGGCTATCAAAATAAAAAAACTCAACAGTAGAAGGGAATCCAACTATCCCCATATTGATGAGGTACACCTCACCTCAGGAAAGGATTCAGAGATAACATTTCTTGATCCCTTAAATGACTGCTTCTAGGAGCAGCTAGTTTCTTGATTTAGTCTTTAGTGGAGAGCAGGATCTGGTCCAAGAGGTAAATATAACTGTACAGCTGGGAAATAGCAACCATAATGTAATAAAATTTAACATCCCTGTGGAGGGAAAAACACCTCAGCAGCCCAACACTATGGCATATAATTTCAGAAAGGGGAACTAGACAAAAAGGAGGAGGTTAGTTAAACAGAAATTAAAAGGTATAGTGACAAAAGTAAAATCTGTGCAAGCTGCCTGGAAACTTTTCAAAGACACCATACTAGAAGCCCAACTTAAATGTATACACAAATTAAAAAAACACAGTAAGAAAACAAAAAAAGTGCTACTGGGGCTTGACTTAACCAACTAAAAGAAGGTGTGACAGATAATAGGACATCTTTTTAAAAAGTGGAAGTCAAATCCTAATGAGAAAATAGAAAGTAGCATTAAATTAAGTGTAAATATATAATGAGAGCCAAAAAGGAGTTTGAAGAACAGCTAGCCAAAAAATCTAAAGTAATGGCAAAATGTTTAAGTACATCAGAAGCTGCAATCTTGCTAAGCAACCAGTGGGGCCCTTGGACAATTGAAATGCTAAAGGAGTACTCAAAGACAATAAAGTCATTGCGGAGAAACTAAATGAATTATTTTCTTCGGTCTTAATGGCTGAGGATGTTAGGGAGATGCCCAAACCTGAACCATTCTTTTTAGGTGACAAAGCTGAGGAATTGTCCCAGATTGAGGTGTCATTAGAAGAGATTTTGGAACAAATTGATAAAACTTAACAGTAACAAGTCACCAGGACCAGATGGCATTCACCCAAGAGTTCTGAAAGAACTCAAATGTGAAATTGTGGAACTATTAACTGTGGTTTGTAACCTATCCTTTAAATCAGCTTCTGTACCTAATGACTGGAAGATAGCTAACACGATGCCTATATTTAAAAGGGGCTCTAGATGTGATCCTGGCAATTACAGACAGGTAAATCTAACGTCAGTTGTGGGCAAATTAGTCGAAACTATAGTAAAGAATAAAATTGTCAGACACACAGATGAACATAATTTGTTGGGGAAAAGTCAACATGGTTTCTAATGGGAAATCAAGCCTTACTAATCTACTAGAGTTCTCTAAGGGGGTCAACAAACATGTGGACAAGGGGGATCCAGTAGATATAGTGTACTTAAATTTCCAGAAAGCCTTTGACAAGGTCCCTCGCCAAAGGCTCTTAAGTCGAGTAAGTTGTAATGGGATAAGAGGGAAGGTTCTTTCATGTACTGATAAGTGGTTGTAAGACAGGAAAGAAAGGGTAGGAATAAAAGGTAAGTTTTCCGAGTGGAGAGACGTAACCAGTTGGATCCCTCAAGGGTCTGTCCTAGGACCAGTCCTATTCAACTTACTTAAAAATGATCTAGTCCAACCGACTAAACCATCCAACCAGCGCTTTGTCAAGCCGGGACTTAAAAACCCCTATGAATGGAGATGCCACCACCTCCCTAAGTAACCCATTGCAATACTTTACTACCCTCCTAGTGAAATAGTTTTTCCTAATATCCAGCCTAGACCTTCCCTACTGTAATTTGAGACCATTGCTCCTTGTTCTGCCATCCCTCGCTACTGAAGCCTGTCTCCTTCCTGTTTGGAACCTCCCTTCAGGAAGTTGGAGGCTGCTAGGAAACTCTCCTCACACTTCTCTTCTGGAAACTAAATAAGCCCAAATCCCTCAGCATTTCCTCATATGTCGTGCTCCAGCCCCCTAATCATTGTTTGCCCTCCACTGTATCCTCTCCAGTATGTCCACATTCTTTCTATAGTGGAGTTCCCAGAACTGGACGCAATACTCCAGACATGGCTTCACTAGTGGCGATTAAAGGGGAATAATAACTGGGGTTGTCAATTGACTTGCGTTAACGCCTGTGATTAACGCAGGACAGGATTAATGCATTAATTTTTTAAATGCGTTAATTGCAGGCGTTAATGCTGCGCTGCCCCTTTGAAGTGCCGCTCCAGTGCTTCAAAGTGGCAGAGCAAGCGGAACCGGGGATCAGCTGGAGTCCCAAGCTGATCCCCGACTCCGCTATTGCAAAGCGCCTTTGGAGTGCTGTTTTGGCACTTTAAAGGGGGCAATGCATTAGGAGCCAGGGATAAGATGGAGATTCCAACTGATCCCTGGCTCCGGTATTGCAAAGCTCCTTCCAAGCGCTGGAGTGGCACTGCAAAGGGGCTTTGCAATGCGATGTGGGGGGATCAGCTGGACTGCCCAGCTGATCCCTGGCTCCACGGTGCAAAGCCCCTTTGAAGTGCTGCTCTGGCGTTTCAAAGGGGCTTTGCAACAGCAGAGCCGGGGATCTGCTGGAGTCCCCAGCTTATCCCAGGCTCCTAATGTGCTGCCTCTTGGAAACGCTGCTGTAGCACTTCCAAGGGACAGCGCTGCACGGAGTCTAGGATCAGCTCGGGATTCCAACTGATCCCAGGCTCCATGCAGCGCTGCCAGGGGAGGCACACGTGATTAATCATAATTAAATTTTTTAGTTGCTTGTTAGCCCTAATAATAACTTCTCTAGAGCTGCTGGTAACGCTCTTCCTAATGAACCCTAATATAATATTAGCTTTCTTCGCTGCAAGGGCACACAGTTGACTCCTGTCTCGCTTCTCATCCACTGTAATCTCCAGGTCGTTTTCTGCTGAACTGCTACTTAGCAGGTTGGTCCCCAGCTTGTAACAATGCTTGGGATTCTTCCATCCCAAGTGCAGGACTCCACACTTGTCTTGTTGAACCTCATCAGATTTCTTTTTGCCCAATCCTCCAATTTGTCTAGGTCACTCTGCACCCTATCCTTACCCTCCAACGTATCTACCTCTCCCCCTAACTTAGTGTCATCCGCAAACTTGCTTGGTGCAATCCATCCCCTCCTCCAGGTCATTAATGAAGCTGTTGAACAAACCAGCCCTAGATCCAGTCCTTGGGGCACTCTACTTGAAACCAACCATCATCCAGACATCAAGCTGTTGATCACTATCTTTTGGGCCCGACAATCTAGCCAGCTTTCTATCCACCTTACAGTCCATTTATTCAGTCTTTATTTCCTTTCCTCTTTACTAGAACATAGAGAATCTCTATTCATAAACCCTCCCCTAAGGGATGTCTGTCCGATCCATGTGCGCTTCTGCACCTGTCGGCTTTCCCCCAGCCCTTTGTTTAAAAACTGCTCCACAGCCTTTTTAATGTTAAGTGCCAGCAGTCTGGTTCCATTTTGGTTTAGGTGGAGCCCATCCTTCCTGTATAGGCTTCCCCTATCCCAAAAGTTTCCCCAGTTCCTATTAAATCTAAACCCCTCCTCTCTACACCATCATATCAGTCACATATTGAGATCTGAAGATCTGCCTGCCTAACTGACCCTGCACATAGAATTGGAAGCATTTCAGATAACCCTAATATAGAGGTCCTGGATTTCAATCTCTGTTCTAGCAGCCTACATTTGGCCTCCTGAGCCTCTCTCCTACCCTTCGCTATGTCTTTGTTACCTACATGTACCATGATCACTGGCTCCTCTCCAGCACTACATAAGTCTATCTAGATGTCTCAAGAGATTCGCAACCTTTGCAACAGGCAGGCAAATTACCATATGGTTCCCCCGGTCATCAGAAACCCAGCTATTTATGTTTCTAATGATTGAATCCCCCATTACTAGCACCTGCCTTTTCCTAATGACTGGAGTTCCCTCCCCCAGAGATGTATCCTCAGTGCAAGAGGATACCATAACATCATCTGCAAGGAGTGTCCCAGCTATGGAAGCAATTCCCTCTGCTCCAGTTGACTGTTCTCCTTTCCTAAGCCTTTCATTCATAACAGCACAGAGGCTGTCTGACTGGAGATGCGGACAGTTCTACAGGGTTAAGAGAGAAGGTCCTCTCATGGATTGATAACTGGTTAAAATACAGGAAACAAAGGGTAGGGTTAAATAGTTAGTTTTCAGAATGGAGAGAAGTAACTAGTGGTGTCCCTCAAAGGTCCGTACTGGGATCAATCCTGTTCAACCTAATTATAAATGATCTGGAGAAAGGGTAAAGAGTGAGGTGGCAAAATTTGCAGATGATACCAAACTGCTCATGATAGTTAAGAACAAAGCAGACTGAGAAGAACTTCAAAATGCTCATAAACTAAGCGATTGGACATCAAAATGTCCCATGAAATTTAATGTTGGAAAATGTCAAGTAATGCACGTTGGAAAAAATAATCCCAACTTATACATACAATATGAAAGGGACTAATTTAGCTATAACAACTCAAGAGAGAGATCTTGGAGTCTTTGTGGATAGTTGTCTGAAAACATCCACTCAATATGCAGCAGGCAATCAAAAAAGGAAACAGTGTTAAGAATCATTAAAAAAGGGATAGAGAATCAGAGAACATCTTATTGCCTCTATATAAAGCCATGGTATGACCACATCTTGAATTCTTTGTGCAAATGTGGTCACCTCATCTCAAAAAAAGGCATATTGGTATTAGAAAAGGTTCGGAAAAAGGCAACAAAAATGATTAGGGGTTTGGAATGGATCCCATATGAAGAGAGGTTAAAAAGGGTGGTACTTTCTAGCTTAGAAAAGAGGAGAGTAAGGGGGGATATGACAGAGGCTTACAAAATCATGACACACATGGATAAGGTGAATCAGAAAAAGTTAAGAAAATAAGAAAAAGTTATTTACTTGTTCCCATAAGATGAGAACTAGGGGTCACCAAAGGAAATTAATAGGTTTAAAACAAATAAGTGGAAATGTACTCGGATATCATGAAAAGGAAAGCTCTAGAAGATTTTTTTTGTGTCTGGCTGTGTCCCTGTACCTCTAGGATTATCAGTTCATAGTCCCAGCACCTTTGGGCTTGCTACATTAGTTATAAATGGAAAAAAATTGCTTGAGCCCCAGCATTCTTTCATAACATTTAAGCACTTGGCCTAAGACAGAGAACACTTAAATAAAACATTAGCTTCTGTCTTATCATTAGTATAAAGAACAAAATATTATTTTGCTACCTACAGGAGTAGGCATTTTGTGTATTTCTGTTGATATAGGCCTACTGTTTCCCCTGCATGTTGTGCCGCCTCATGTTTTCTTTTTGAGACATATCTTGAATGTTTTAATCTAGTCTTGTGATGATAGAATCTTTCACCTTTAGTCAAGGAATTTTTCTAAACTTTCTTTCTTTGCAGTGGAACATTGTCATTAACAAATGTGTCTAGCTATTTGCAGTTTTCTGGTTTGATCCATGAGTGTTCACCCTTTATTCACACCTCTAGCTTCTCCACTGTTAATAAATGCAAGTCTAAGCTATTAAAAAAATCTTGTACAATATACAAATATCTTTAATTGAGTAAACATAATTGGTTAGACTGGCCCAATTTAATAAATTCCTGGTGAAGGTTGGTTCAGCATTCTTGTAGCTACTTGTTGCTGAGCAGAACTGGTGAATTAATTTGATTGCTAAACCTGTCATTGATTTCTCTCTTACATGTATTATTAACTGGACTTAAAATATTTTAATATTGTATTTTATTTGTATAATTATGTTTTTGTCTTATTTCAGCGTCAGTATCCAGTCCCATTGTCTCAGGTGGCATGAGGAACATACATGAAAATAAAGTTTCAAGTCAGTTGTCTGGCAATTCAGCTAATCACCATGCTGATAATTCTAGACATGGCTCAAATGAAGACTACCTACAGATGGTGCACAGACTAAGTAGTGATGTATGTTACACACATCAACACTTTTTTTATATGAAAAGAAATGTTTGAAAATTTTTGAATTATGTGACTGGTCTAAAAAAATGAAATACTTTTCTAGGATTCTGTTTTCATTTTAAAACAGCTAATCTATTTAATTTTTCAGTTTCTGTTGTGCTTGAAATCATTTTTGCAATATTTATTTTTAAGAGTTAATTTTGCCTTGTTTCAGTTGCTCAAATACTGTGACATGGACATAGGTCTGCAGCACTTTGTTGGTTTCACAATACATTTAAAACGCCCTATTAAAAAGTCACCTCTGTTAGATAGTGATATGATCCTGTCAGACCTGATAAAAGTATCTTTTGATTTTTTAAAATTTTTGCTCAATACCTGTGTGCTCAAGAATCCTGCATGGAAATTTATTTTCTTGGCATCTTGACTTCGGTTCATATAAAGGAAGGTGAATTTCATGTTCTAATGTGATACGCTAGTTTATAGATTTTAAAGACGAGTGATGCTGTGAATTCACCCCAGATTCTTTCCTAAATTGGTGATAAATATTCCACTTAATGAGCTCCTCATCTTGCCAACATTTTCCCTACTCTGGGTATGCATCTTGTTGAAGTGGTTCTTTATAAGCATAATGTATAAGAACCACAAAGAATTTGTTTTGAGTGGAATACATTAGAGTTTCACATTTTGTTTTGACATCAGTTCTTAAGCTGTGTTGGTGTTAATAATGCCCACTACAGTTTATAAGGGACATAAACTTGGGATATTCAGCATCAAGACTAGCCTCTATCAACTAGCTACATTACTTTGCATCAGTAGTAGGCAGTTATCTGTATAAATTAGCCAGTAAGATGGGGAGGGAGACATAAGACACTCTATACAAGTGTGTCACTATCTCACAGAGGACCACAATTGTGATAAAACCTGCATCCCTAAAACTCTGAGCACAGTTAACTCAGTAAAACCAAGGGAGGGTGAATCAACTGCATCATTCTTGTGTATTAAAAACAAGCATGCAGTAAGCGAACTGTTTTCAGAATATCAATAATTGAGTGTTCACCAAGCAAGCAATGAACAGTTAATGGAAAATCCATAACTTCATATGAAAGCAGTAATATTATCTTCGTAATTTAGAAGCAGCATGTGAAAATGCAATTAGTCTCTGCCTCAGCAGGAGGTCAACTGCAGAAATGCTCCTGTTGACTTCCCTTACTCTTTTTGAGGAGTAGGAGTACCGGTGCTAACAAGGGCATCCTCAGTAGTCGATTTAGCCAGTCTTTACTATATCTGCTAAATCAAATGCAGGAAGATTGACTGATGTAGTGTCCATTTTCCTGCAAATGCAGATATAGCCTTAGTATATTTTGTTTGTTTGTTTGTTTTTCTCTCTTAAAACTGTCTTCCCTTGCCATTTTATGAAATACTTCCTGCCCTCTGACTAGATCCTCTCCCTCTTGGAATATACCAGGATCTTCCACGATTCAAGAGGTCTCTCTCCTGTTTAGGAAGCCTTCAACTACAACAGAAGTGCTCCTACCACATCATCTTCTATGCTTGGGCACAAAGGATAATAATGTTATATTGACACTTCTCATTGTGGAAAGTTTCTTGCACTGAGCATCAAACCCCAGTCTAGGTACATCTCCTATGTGACTCTCACCCCGAGCTCAATCATCATCTGACGCCCCTCATACAGATCATCTGAGAAAAAATATTTTCTTTCCCACTCAGATGGGAAGAAATGGGCTGCTACATTCCCTGGAACCACTTCAGAAAAAGCCGTCCCCTTGAGGTCAGAAGCCTCATCATTCTTCAGGGGCACCTTTGGTTTGGGAGCTAAAGAGAGGTCCAAGAAGCCTAAAGAGGAGGACTGCAGGCAGGCATGCTGTCTCTTAGGGGCTAAGAAGCACAGTGTAAGATCTACTAAAAGAGCACTGACTGCCTTATCTTAGTCAACCCCAGATGCTTCAGCACCAATGAAATCCTCTGCACCAAGTAAATAGTCAGCATTGAGTAAACCCTCTATGCCATCTACTGGCTGCTCAAGGGAATGCTCTTAAGCATCAAGAGTTTTTTCACTTGCCAAACACCCACTGGTGCAGATGATGCTCCACTGCAAGTATCAGTATATATTTGTCAAGAAAAAAATCATGTCAAACCAATCTACATGCTACCTTAGACAGGAAACAAGACTTATGAATGGAAGAAAGTGGTAGATGTGGTTTATTTTGACTTTAGTATGCCTTTTGAATACTGTCTCACATAACCATCTCATAAACAAACTAGGGAAATACTATCTAGATGGATCTTTTATAAGGTGGATGCATAACTGATTAAAAACAATTCACAGAGCGTAATTACCAGTGGTTCACAGTCAAGTGGGGTGCTACATGGATAATTTATGCTTCTGTTCAATGTTTTCATTGGTTATTTAGATAATGATATAGAGAGTACACTTATTAAGTTTGCAAATGTTAATGAGATGGGATGAATTGCAAGTGCTTTGGAGAATAAGATTATAATTCAAAATGATTTGGACAAACTAGAGAAATGGTTTAAAGCAAATAGGATTTAATTTAATAAGGACCTTCTGTACACACACTCCCCCAACCTGAGGCAAAGTACTCTACTTAGTGAGGAACAGTCAGTTGCACACATGCAAAATGGGAAACGACTCCTCAGGAAGTACTGCAGAAAGGGATATGGGTGTCATAGTGGATCACAAGCTAAATGAAAGTCAACACTTTTGCAAAAAAGCAATAATAATTTTGGGATATATTAGCAGGAGTGTCATAAGCAGGATACGAGAAGTAATTCTTCCTGTCTTCTCTGTGCTAAATAGGTCTCAGCGGGAATATTGTGTCCAGTTCTGGATGCCACTTTTCAGGAAATATGTGGACAAATTATAGAAAGTCCGGAAAAGAACAACAAAAATAATTAAAAGTCTAGAAAACATGGCCTACAAGTGAAGGGTTTTTTAGCCTGGAGAAGAGAAGAGGGACGTAATAGTTGTTAAGTACATAAAAGATTGCTACAAGGAGGAAGGAAAAAAGCTCCTAACTTCTGAGGATAGGATAGGAATCAGTGGATTGAAATTGCAGCAAAGGTTGTCTAGATTGGACATTAGTAAAAGCTTTTTAGCTGTGAGGGTGGCTAAATGTTGGAATAAATTGTGTATGGAGATCAGGGATATATGTCAGGAATAGTTTTGATAATACATAGTATCCTCCACTCAGGATAGGACTGAACTAAACATCCTCTTGAGGTTCCTTTTAGTCCTATGATTTTATTATTTACCCACTCAATCATATATTCCTAAAGGGTCTTTTAAATGTTTACACTCACATAGGACATCCTACCTGACCTTGGAACCCAATCTCATCTGGCATTCTCTCCAGACCAGTATTTGAGCACATGGCAACATGCTGCTACATCCATCTCCCTATGAAAACATTCTCATGTGCTCAACTAGTCATATTAATGGGAACCTTCGTGGCATACCTTCTGTACACACACTCCCCCAACCCGAGGCAAATACTTACTAGCAGCCACAGAGCCACTCACCCAGGAACTTACTCTTGAAAACAAACACCATTGCCAACTCTGTCCATATATCTATACAAGTGACACCATCATGAGACACAACATGAGGTGGTCATCCATCTGCTTATTTCTACACAGCCACCAGCAGGAAGCTACACTACATGCCCAGAATGTTAGATGAGAATTGTCCTTTTACCTGGATAGAATCAAACCTTTGGACAATTGCAATGCTTATTCCTCTCAAAGACTGGATGCTCAAAGGGAATGGTAATTTCTAAACAACTGTTTTCCAAGTAGATTTCTCAGTGGATATACCTTTGATATCGACTCCACAACCAGATACCCTCATCTGGAATTTGAGCATATTCCACTGGCTACCTGTCCACCTCTATTGTCATTCTCAATAAGCTACTGAATGCTGACATATGTAAAGCAGCCGCTTGAGCATTCGCAAGCACTTTTAGCCAACACTGCAATTACCTATGACACAACATCTGATGCCATTCTAGGTTGCACTGTCTTCTCTTCCTTATTGAATGCCACACTGTAGGTCCAGTCTTCCTCATAGGGGCACTATTCTGCAGCAATATACAGTGAAGCACCAATGGAGATACTACTCAGAGAAGAAGAGTTTACTCACCATGTGCAGTAACTGACGTTCTTGAAAATGTGTCTGCCTATGGGTTCTCGACTATCTGCCCTCCTCCCCTTTTTCCAGAGTTTTGATAGCAACTCTGCAGTAGCGAAGGAACTGAGGCTAGTTGGACTGTGCAACACTATGTACATGCGTCACACAGTGCAAGATGGGAGGAGTGCATGTGTGGCCTAACAGGGACTGCTACAGCTCTCTTGATTCCAGCTGCAGAAGGCACTGCCTTGGCTACACTGGAATACCCATAGGGACATGCATCTTATAAAGAACCCCATTACTGCACAGAGTGAGTAATCTTTTCTTTTCCCATTTAAAATATAGGCAATATATTTTTAATAATACTGAAACACCTTGTAGTAGATCCTTGGCATGCACACAATCATAACTGAGGACTATTGAATCATAAAAATTAGATATGAGGAAGTCTAAATGATCGAAATTATCTTCCTGCTGGTCTCTGAATATTTGCTACAGTGTTTTTCCTATTGTTAACGTTTTGTCTGCTTAAAAATAAAGTAAATAATAAAGTTATGCCTTTTTAAAAACTACTGAGTGTATACTCATTTTAAAAAATTGTCCCACATTTAGGACATACCTATTTTTAGAAAAGTAGGCACTTACTTAAGTCCCTTATTTGGTTAGAGACAAAATTGACAGCTTTCAAAATGAGCCATTATATATTCATAATCAAAAACAACTGAGCTGACATTTCTAAACTTTTTTCAGATATCATTGTGCCCTGATATTAAGCCATGTATGACACAAATTAGTCCTGTAATTTTTAATGTTAAAACAAAATTAGCAAGCCCTGGACCAATAGAATGTACACAGTCTTAGTGTACCACGGAAAAGTTAAAAATGCATACTTTTAAGTTGTGTGTTTAGAGTCTGAATGCTGTACATCTATAAAGGTGTGTTTCCTTCGTAGTACTGATTGCAAGGATGAAATATATCATTCCCCATGCATTGTTGGGAAAGCAAGTGTTTACTAGTGCAGCACTATTTAACTTTTCCTTTTACATATGCAAATGTAGAGATTGAATTTCAGATATCACTTGTATAAACAAATATCTGATATAGAATGCTTTGCAAGTTAGAAAAAATGAAATAAAACACAGGTTTAAGAATTAAAAAGCCATATTAGAATATTAGTGTTACCTGTATCTGGTTTAACTTGACAGTTTCCTTAACTAATTTGGAGCTCTTTTCATTAATTTCAACCTTGATTTCATTAATTTAACTTCAGTGGTTAAAACAATAATTGTTCCCAAGTTGTTGTCCTGTAGCACCTTAGAGACTAACAAATAACTCATATATGTAATTGTAGGCAAAACCCTCTTCTTCAGATGAGAAGAGGGGTTTGCCCACAATACTTTATATTTTTATTTATATAAAATAAATAAAATGAGTTAACATAACTACCCCTTTGAGACTATTCCTAAGTTGGTATAGAAAGCCAAATGGCTTTCTCTGTCCCCATTTATTCTTTTTTTAAACACGGGAACTGCTCTGAAAAGACTTTTTTCTCTAAAGTGTGCTAAGGAAAGGGATGGGGGACAACAATAATGCATGTTGTTGCACTATTGCAATTTCACCCAGTAGTTAGTTAATCTTATGAATAGAAAGATATATTTTGATCACCAGAAGGCTCTACAATTTTCCTTTAATGCAACAGAAGTGAGGAGAAAGATGAATGAGAAATCGGTTAAATTGCATTCTGTCTTTCATGTCATATTAATGTATGAAAGTTCTCACCTAAAAGTTAGGACATTTCCTTTCATTTTGGTAATACGTCCTATAATTGTGAATATTATCAGATATTTTGTCTTAATGTGGGACCAGGCTAATCTGTGCAAAATGAGTAATGGAAAAAGTAATGAGCGTGGGATGTTAATACAGCACACCATATCGTTTTTTAAAATTAGTTCCTATAGTGATAGTGCTCACTTTCTACCTTAACTTGAGTCATTACAACTCATACTTCAGCTGTCTGGACAAGTGATTCAAGATCTAGAATTAAATTAACGTGATTTTGTTCTAAAACACATTTTTAGTGTTCTCATCTTTTTGGGGGGGGCGGGGTTGGTATTAACGGGAGCTCAGGCTTGTGTTTGTTAGCTCTTCGGCATGAGTGCTAATATCAGAGAGCTTCTCAATATGTATAATTTTTCATGACAATCCAAAATAAAGTGTTGTTTTTAGCTAAAACATATTTCCACTAATTCATATTTATTTTTTGCATGTGCTGTTTTTAGTCCTTGCTAGACTCTGATTTCATTCTAAAATACACATAAAATATAATGAAAAGGGTCTAAACTCCAAAGAGTCTTAAATGTCTTGACAGTTGTTTTGTGACCTCCTTCCCAGTATTTTTTGCTGATTAGACTTTTTTTTTTTTAGAAACAAAGTTTATAATATACATTATCACTGTTTTAGGATGGTGATTCTTCAATAAGGAATGCTGCATCCTTTTCTTTGCGGTCACCTCAGTCAGTGTGCTCTCCAGCTGGAAGTGATGGAACACCTAAAGGTACTCTTGTAGCTTAAACAGGTTGTATGCACATATGTACGATTTTTTTCCCCCAGTAATAAAAGGGAAATATAGTTTGATCTAACTAGCATTTTATATTCAGAAAAAAACACAGAAGTTTTATACATATGGTGATATTTTTAATTAAAATTTTATTTTGCTCCTCTGTTGAGTAGAAACCTGAGCATGACCAAAATTTGACTAACAGTATTGTAAACCAGTACTGTGGAGGATATCAAGATCATAAACCTTGTAATGCTATAGATTAAACTGTATTAGAAGATCAATTTCTATTGTTCTATACAAACATGGTTCAAACACGTCACTGAGTTATTGATTTATTTGTATTTACAAAAGTATAACACAAAACTGTTGTTGTGTTAATTGTCATGAGACACAATGTGGTGCCATCATTTCACAACGACTGTGGATGTGGTCTAACTATATTAACTGGATAGGAAAAATAGAACAGTTCAGTAAGATAATTTTAAAAAACCTAAAAGTATTTCTTTATACCAATCTCTAGAATGTGTGTGGTTTGTGTATGTATTCATTTTTGGGTTTTTTTTCCCTTTTTGTCTGAGTGCCTTCTTACCATTTTATAACAGTAATTGATTGTGACTCAGTAAATGGAGTACACAGTTTTGGTGTATTGCAAAGCATTCAAAGCAGTGCATATTCATAATAACTCAATGCCATAATAATATAAAGGGGAAAATACTTTTCTCTGCCATACCAATGGAAGATAATAAAATAAAATGTTTTCTAGATGGTTCTGGTGAGAGAGCAAGAGAGACCTGAGATTGATAAGAGAACTAAGGAAATAGGGGTAGAAAATTCTTATTGGTTATTCAACTATTCTGTTGTTCCCGGGGCAGGTCCCCAGTCCCACTCCCAAGGAGCCCTCTGTATGGGATAGCAGCAGCCCCTGTTCAGGGGAGGGTCTGAGTTCTTGGACCCAGCATGAGCCAGAGCTGAGCAGGACTGCCTGCCCACCCAGCTCCTAATACAGTGTAAATGCAGAGCCATAGCAGAGGTAGGTCCTGGACCCAGCCAAGTCAGGAGCAAAATAAATTTACTGGTGGGGGTCGGGGGAAATTCATGTAGTGTATAGCATTAACCTATAAGCTTTTGCTTATGGGTTAATCAAGTACACTCTTCCATCCCTATGCACACCCATTGAAGAGTGCCCTTAAAGAGACGATAGTCATTTTCTTCTAGAAAGCTGGACAAAAGAGTTTCTTTTACTTCTGACTATTTGATAAACAAGTTTTAAGAGAACCCTCCACCAAAATCAGTACAATACTAAGATATGATATGCTTAAAACCTTTGGAAACGTATTTTAACATAAACAAATAATGAAATTCATAAACCTGTCCTGTTATAAAAATCACACAAAATAAATTAGTGTTTTCTTTTTCTAAAAGCAGCGAACTTTGTTATAAATATACTAACCTGCTCTGATTGATTAATATAAATTCTTTGTTTCATTGAATTTAAATATGTAGTAAAGCGGAATGATTACTTTATGAAAGCTTAAAAGTATATTTAAAATACAAAATCAGATTAGAAATACTGATAAAGAAAATGTAAAATAGAGAAGGCTGCATCATGTATTCCATAATATTTAATGTTGCATTCAGCAGGACAACTAATTTGGGCTTGCTTACAAAGTTTTTGCAAATACCTCTCTGACAAACTTAAGGATATATCAAAAAACCTTTGACCTTTTTATTCCTAAATTTAGTGCTTTTTATCTAAGTTACCACCTTCTCAATGAAACCAAGGTATTAAATCTGACATGCAGTGGAAAACATGGTCCATTTTCTTTAGAAATAAATTTTAGAAGAATGGCTGTATTCCAGAAGTCATTTGCTACTTTTGAGTTCAGGGATTTGCCTGGAATGGGTGAAGAGGGAAACAATGAGTTGGGGAGAGAGCAATAGGGAAAGGGCATGGTCTGGGCACAACAGGAGTGGAGTAAGGATGTGGCCACAGGCTATGAAGCTTGCCTCTCCCAAGTAGCAGCTTCACTCGTCACCCATGCTTAGTTGTCTTTGATATTATTCATGAAAATATTGTTGACAAGCCTGAAAACATCAGAAGAGGTAGAAGCTGCTGTTGTTGAAAGAACATTGTTTCCTCCATAGAGGACCCAAAAGTGATATTGAATCTTTACTGATCAGAGAGTTTGTACACAAGATACATTATGGTTTCTAGGCTCTCAGCACTGTAGTTAAATGTATGAGGCGATTGGGGAAGATATTGTAGATATTGAGCTTCTGTGATTTCAAAATGTAGATAACACTGAGATTTCATTAGACTTGAAGAGTATTATTGCTCAGTGTGTAATTATGATAGGTGCTATCTGGCTGACACAGAATTTGAATAGAGAAAAGGTAATATTAGTAGACTGAGGAAAACTCCTGCAAGAAATGACAGAAGTTACATATGAAGTTTTGAATTTATAAGTTACATTGTTTTGAATGAATTTGTCTGCTTTTCTGAAATATATACAAAAATATCCTTACTCTGGGATGTTTGGCTGCACTCTCTTCTCAAAATTACCACACACAGTTCTGATTTTTCACAAGGTTGCAATTCTTAGGCAGGTTACGTGCTGGGGAGGTTTTGCTGCAGACCTTGCCAGCCTCATACAGTCAGGTTTGGCAAGATGCTGAAATAACTGTTTAGAATTGCTAATTACCAAACTGTTATGGCCAAATATAATTTAAGTAATTATGGGAAATTCAGATAATTTCTGGAACATTTACTGGAGACACAAAAGTAGTAATCCTTTAAGAGGCTCAGTTAATAACCAGATTGGGGCTAGAGACAGCACTGTACGTAGTTTATACAGTGGCCAGCCCGGTCTTCAAGACAGTGATACAGAGGATAAAGCTTCTTGAATATACATTTCTGGATTTCCCAAAGACTTGAAGAAGAGTTCCAGTTTGAAGGGCCCAAACTCTTTCGTGGAGAAGACATATTCTTCTCCCCATTCCTGGGTCACATTACAATCCCTAGTAATCTACCTTGTAGGGCAGAAAAAAAGAAATATCCCTCCCCTAGCCACACAATACCCACCATCTCAGCACTGTTACACCATAGCTCGTAAGAGGACCAGGGCTCACAAGTGAAAGTAGTCTGCAACTCAGTCCGCTACCTCTCAAGCCACTTCTTCTAAGCACTTTTCATGGGGCAGTCAAAATCCTGAACAATTCTATCTTGAAACATCAGCTGCCATCTTCACACCTATCACACCCCTTCAGAAGTTGCCTGACCCTATTTCAGAGCAATTACATGACCTCTGACAGATGGATCCTGGGAATTATTTATGAGTTACGCCATTCAATTTGTTTCCCTTCCCCACTGTAGCTCTCCTTCCCATTTTCCTTCCATTTTCAAGAACTCTTCTCATGAGAACTTACTTTATCAGGAAATATACAATTTGTCATGACAACTGAACCAGTCCTGATTCAACTTAGAAGCAAGAAAGTTTACTTCCATTATTTTCTGATCCTCAAAATAAAGGGAGGTTGAAATCCCATGCTATTTAAGGGCATTAAGTACAGGAAGAGGCAGATGATCAAGATGGGCACATTAACATCCATTATTCCAGCTCTAGAACAAGTAGATTTCCTACAGTTTACCTTTAGGCCAGGACCATTATCAGAATCAACTGTCCACCAGGTTATTCTTCAAGGTTCTCTTAATTGAACCAGAGCATTAACTTGGGTAGCACCATCCTTGACACAGTACACAGACTCACCACCCTGCTACAGATGCCTCTCTAATAAGCTGGGGAGCTCAACTATACAGCCGCATAGTTAAGGGCAAATAGCCTTCCACAGAAGTGACCCTCCATGTTACTCTTTTGGAGCTAAGTGCTGGCAGGAATGCCTGTACGCAATTTCTTCATCAAGAAAACATACATGAAAGTCGTGATGGACTTAATTTGATCTCTGTATTTTATTAAACACCAAGAGAGTGCCAGATCACTCGCCCTCTTCAAGGAAGCACTCATACTTTGGAAATGGTGCATCCCTCATAATGTGCTCATCCCAGCTATCTATCTATGAGGATATAGAATGTGACAGCCTGATAGTCTCAATCGAAATTTTTGTCATGACTCCAAATGGGAACTGAACTCAGAGGTGATTTGACATGTATTTACCCTTTGAGGAGCCCTGACTGTAGATCTCTTTGCTACTTACCAGAAAAAAAAATGTCTGTCTTAGTGCCCTTGGCCTGGCCTACAAAAACATTCATTGGGAGGTGCCCTCATCCTCCCATGGCACAGGGACCTTTTCCTAATATGTCTTTTCCCATTTTTGTCTTTTGTCCCATGCCTGGTTGAAAATTCAGCAAGGCAAAGTGAGAGTTATTCTGATTGCTCCTTTTGACCAAGACAGGTCTGAATCCCTTATCTTACACACATGACAATATGCCTTCCTGTTCCTCCTTGGCTGATTCTTCACCTGAACTCTCAAAACAATAGCCTGCTCCTTTACCCCAGCTTACAAGTCCTTCACCTGCTAGTGTGGCTCCTTCTTAGTTCGAAAGATTAGGGGCAGAATGCTCTGATGAGAGAAAAGGTATGTTGCTGCAAGCCAATGTTGACGACTTGAAATAGCTACAAAATGGAAATGATTCCAAGTTAACCTAAACACACAGACTCAATCTGCTCTTTCGTACTCCTGATTTTTACACTGTATTTTAGACCTCAAAAGGTCAGAACTCTCACATTGCAGTGAAAATGTCCTTTCAGGACGCCAGTTAGACACAAAATACAGGACTATGTAGCACTTTAAAGACTAACAAGATGGTTTATTAGATGATGAGCTTTCGTGGGCCAGACCCACTTCCTCAGATCAAATAGTGGAAGAAAATAGTCACAACCATATATACCAAAGGATACAATTTAAAAAAAATGAACACACATGAAAAGGACAAATCACATTACAGAACAGAAGGTGGATGGGGGGGGGGGGGGGAGGAAGGTGAATGCCAGTGAGTTAATGATATTAGAGGTGGGGAAGGGGAAATGTCTGTGAGTTAATAGTATTAGAGGTGATAATTGGGGAAGCTATCTTTGTAATGGGTAAGATAGTTGGAGTCTTTGTTAATTCCCCTGCGGAGAGTGTCGAATTTTAGCATGAATGCCAAAAGGGAATCCCCTGAACAGATGAGTGGGCTCAACTGACACTGCTACCAAAAATCTCTGCTTGGAGGTGCAGAGGCACATATACACCTACAGTGGAGCAGCTATAGGGACACACCTCTCAAACCATTGTTACTGCACAAGGTGAGCAACTTACTGTCCCTTTTACTACAAATTATTTTAAAGGCAAATTTTGGGGCAGATGTGAAAAGTACACCCCTTCTTTGTATGCTGGATCATTCCCAATATAGGGCTGCTCTTTTGGCTATATCCCTTCATTTATTATACTCTTCTCTCTCGAGTCAGAGCCAAATAAAAGGTGCTCTATCTGATTATCTCCGCAGTTACAAAAGGGGAGCTCTATCAACTGTTCACAGCCTAAAGGTCCTACAGGTAGAAGGCACCTACTTCTTCTGTTGTTTTCAGGCATGTCAACACTATTTTTATGGGTCAACATGAGACAGTATGGATGATTTGTCTGGGTCTCTATGTATCCCACTCATGCCAGAGAAGAAACAGCTGGAGACACTTTTTTCAAAGGTTCTGTTAAGCAATATAACTTGGTAAACCAGACTGTGCTTGTCAGTGTTGCAGGGTAATATTGAAAAATCTCCCTAAAAACTTTTTTAAATTCATCTTTAAAGAGTGCCAAACCGCATTCTTCATAAAATATTAACAATAATGGTGATATCTAGATCTTGATATATTTTTCATTTCTAGGTTCTCAATGTTTTAACAAGCGGTTGGGTATTTGACAACTTATCTGGCATCTTTTCTGATATTCTCTCAGGAAGATCCTAGACCTCTTCAGAATTGTTCCTATGCTTCCTCTCTAGTTGTGTATTGAGTAATAAATAGTACCAAGGTTCATGACAGCTCCATGAACTGCAACTCAGAAAAAACTCAAGAAAAGGGTAGTTTTATTATCACCCTTCCACAAAAAGAATTTTATGTGTGTGGGGGGGGGGGGGGGGGGAGAGAGAGAGCCAGAAAGCATTCTTAGCATAACAACTTCAAGCTGAAGGAACAGGAAGCATATTCCCTCATATATGAAATCATAGCAGGGCAATTGTGACCACCTCTGCAGAAAAGGCTAATATCATTTTGTATTGAGAAGAGTATCATGGGAGGCAATTGTTTTTATCTGCTTGGCAATAGTAAGTCTTCAGCAGGAGTACTTTGTCCAATTCTGGATGTCATAGGAAAGATGTGGACAAATTGGAGAGAGTCCAGAGGAGAACAACAAAAATGATGGGAAGTTTAAGAAAGTCAGACTTGTGAGGAAAGGTTAAAAAAGTTGATCATGTTTAGTATTGAGCAAAGATGACTAAGGCTGGAACATGGTAAGAATGTTAAGGGCTGTTATAAAGAGGACAGTGATCAGTTGTCCATATCCACTGATGGTAGGACAAGAAGTATTGGCCATAAACTGCTGCAAGGCAGATTTGTGTCCGATATTAGGGGAAAAAATGGGACTATAAGGTTAGTTAAGTAGCTTACCAAGGGAAGTTGTGGAAACCCCATCCCTAGAGGTTTTTAAGAGCAGATTAGACAAACACCTATCAAGGATGATCCTGTATACCTGATCCTGTTCTAACATGGGGGGATGGACTAAGAGACCTCTCAAGGATACTTTCAATACTGCGTTTCTATGGTTGATTCTCAGGGTACAGTCATATGGAAAATAAAAGCCCTCTGAGCCAGACAGAGCTGCCCCAGGTCAGCTGACTCTGGCTCACAGTGCATAGGATGTAGTGCTAAAAATCGCTGTGTAGACACTAAGGCAGGGGTGGGCAATAATTTTTAGGGGCGGGGCACTCCAAAAATTTGGAAAGTGGTTGAAGGCCACACTCTTCCAGGATATTAATGGTGGAGGTGCAGGGTCTGGGATGGAGGTTGGGTGCAGAAGGGAACTTGGGGTAAGGAGGCAGTTGTGACCTGGGGCATTGGAGTGGGGTGCAAGGGTTGGATTGTGACCTTGGGCAGGGAATTGGGGTACAGGATGGGGTGGGATGCAGGGATTTGGCTTGTGAGCTAGGTAAGGAGGGGACTGTGATCTGGAGCAGGGCTTTAGGGTGCCAGATCTGGGAGGGAATATGGGTACAGGAGGGAAGGCAGAAGATTTGGGTATGTAAAATAGGGGGCAGTAGTGGGAGGCAGAGGGATGGAGAAGAGAGGGACTGGGGTGCCAGAGGTATGCTGTGCTAGGAGACTTACCAGCCAGCGCCATTTCTGAATCAACCTCCCTGCCTGCCTTGTCCCCACACAGGCTGCAGCCATGTGCTCTGGTGGCTGCCTGTTATTGAAACAGGCAGCTCCCATTGGCCAGTTTCTGGTCAGAAACTGTCCAATGGAATTGTGCTGGGGGCAGGAGTAGCTCCTAAAACTTTCTCCCCCTCCCCTCTGGACTCAAGAGTTGGTTTTTTTTTGTTTTTTTGTTTTTGTTTTTAAACCTCCCTGCATATGTGATTCTAAGCATCATGTAGGTGGGTCGAGGCAAGTGGGGAGCCTGTCTGGGGCTCCCTGCAGCATCCGCGGGCCAGATCCAGCATGTGGTCCATATTTTGCCCAGGCCTACATTAGGCTTAGTCTGTAAAGGTGGAGGGTCCCACAGCTTGGGCTCCAGGCTGTGCCGCAGTGTCTACACAACAATTTTTCAGCTCCAGAGCCTGAGTCAGCTGACCAGAGCCAGATGTGGGTATTACCCGCCTTTGTAGACATACTCTCAGTAAGCAACTTAGAATACATTCTCCAGGTTGATGTACTTAAAGAAGAGAATCCCTCAGCCATTATTGATCGCCTCCCCATGAGTCAAGATAGACACAGAATGAGATTTCTAATACAGCAAAGTTTTGCAACTTTCTAGTACTGATGTCCAGTGTGCCACAGTGTGTCCATCTTTACCTGCAGGTCATCGATCTTAAGGGCTCCATGCATAGGAATTACTCTGTTGGAGAAATAGCATGTGAAGCCGCTTGAGGATTCCTTTTGAGGGCTAGAAACTGTTCCCTGTAGGAGATGCAATTGAAGGTACCTTCCAGAGTGGTCATTCCCTTTGTTCCCTTTGAAACAGGAAGATGAATGATGGTAGGATTTCCCCCTCTGCAATCTATATCCTTAATTTCTGATGCTTCTAAGGGTGTAGGAACAGACTCAGGACATCATAACAAAATACGATGAAGGGTCATACTCCAGAGCAACACCTTTTTAGAGATGAGACTGATGTGGATAGCTTTTCCAGGATAATCTGAAAAAGGAACACATTCTGGTTTAGTTAGAAAATGTGACAACCATGGAGTAGGAACAAGAAATTTAATTTAAATAGCATAGTGAAGTAGATGATCTCCTCAGCAGAAGCTTATATAACTTTTACTAGAGTTATCAACCCAGAAGGGATGCTAATCACAAAGCCTGCCTGGCTTTAAACCATCAGAGATTGACATTTAATAATGGCACATGAACCTGCATGTATTCAAGCTAGTATTTAGAGAGCATTATCTTGGTTTGATCTGAGACATGCCTTAATAGGACATGTTCATATTCAGTTGTAATACAAAAGACATGACAAGGAAAGCAAACTGAAGTTCACCAGTAAAAGAGTTTGCTCACAGATTGCCAAGTCATCTTTTCTAAAACTCTTCTGACCCCTTTCCTTTTTGCCTAGAAGAAGGAATAATCAAAAAGATGAAAAAAGGATGCTTACCCCAAATTGGCCAAAAAGGGTGTGGTACTTGGATGTTTGGGAGATATTTCACAGGCTTCTTTTATTCTCCCCTGCAGGCAGGATGTACTGTTCTTTGTCCTGTTTCTGCATCACATCCTAGATTACTCGAGCATATCTGATCAGTTGTTGAGCAGCAAGTCCTAATAAGGTTGATTATTCTTTCCATAGTAATGGAAAATCTTCTAGCCTCACAGAAGTCCTGTACCCTCTCTGCCTACGCAAGAGCTTAGACAAAATTATCCTATTAGAATTAAAAAGTCAACTGGAAGAAGTCAGGCCTTCCCACTTACTGAATTACAGGATGGCTGAGACTTAAACCAAAGTTCCATCACCACCATTGATTCTTGTGTGTCAGCACTAAAAAATGGTTGTAAAGTCAGATTCATCAAAGTCTCTAGTAGCTCACCCCATAATGTCAAAGTTTATTATGCCAGCACTCTTACGTAAACCAAACCTGTCCTCCCTTCTTGAGATCTTCACTTATCCATTGAAGCAGATGATATCTAATTCCTTATATTTCCTTGCTAAGAAAACATTTTTCCTCATAACAATCACATTAGCAAAAATGTCTCCAGAAACCTTTGTTCTTATGGCATGAACCTTATTATATTTTTCCTAAGGGCCAGGTTGTTCATCATGATTCAGAAGTATTCCAAATGTAAACATAGCCTTCCTGGCATGACAGGAGATCATTTTGCTTGAAGCCGCAACATCCAGAAGAGTATGGCATATGCTGCTTGTGAGAAGAGCTATTAAATTGTATCTTAGTAGAACCAGTCAGTTCAGGAAAACCTCCTTTTTATTATTTTATTTTCACCTTAAATGCCTAGTCCTGACAGCTTCTAAATCCTTTATAGCCAGGTGGAATTGCCAAGCCTACACAGTTGAGAATATACCAGTCCTGGAAGGATTTAGAGCCTATTTAGTTTTCTCAGTGGTGGCATCCTGGCTGAAGAGGACATCAGATAGCATAGAGAAAATCTCTACAATTGTCTGCTTGGTCATCTAGATCTTTATAAAACACTGTTGAGTCCTAATGCCATTCCTATTCAAAGGTCCAAGTGATGGTCCCAAAAATAGTTGCACATACTGCTTTTTAGGGAAGGGGCATTCTTGTTAATTTGTCTTCTCCCTCATTAGTAATCTTTCCTTCCAGCTTCCTAGATCCCAAATGTGATAGTGAAGTCAGAATCCACAATGAAAAGAATTAACTGATTTTTTTTTCTGGGAATAATCTTATAACCCATTCCACCTCATCTCAGATCCTTTGACCTCTGGCTACTTTTAAATAGAAAAAGCCTGATTGGGTTTTTCCCCTCCTATAGCTTATGTAGATGTCATGCCCCAGAGCAAAGTAGGCACATAATGCTACCAAATTGGAAAGATACTGTGTTATATTCACTTGACACTAATAGAAATACTTCATGTAAAGTACAAGGCAATGGAGAATCAGGCTTTTAATTTCATTGAATAAAGTGTAATTGTTAGGAGTATGAATTGAATGTTCCAGTACAGCTTTAGAAGTACTCATTTGGGTTGAGAATAGAAATGTCTGGAGAATGTAAGCTCCTTGGACAAGTTTGTGAAGTCTCTGGTATTTGCAAGAAGAGAGATACAATCCTTTATATCCTGGTGTGGGAGAGGGTCATTACCAGAAAGGAGGCCATCAACTAATTTTCTCCTGTATGCTACAGCAAATTAATCTTGTAGATACTGGATTATCTAAACTAGAGATAAAGAGGATCTCAAGTCATATCACAGGAATCTAAGTCAGTGATGGAAGGCAGAAGGAGATGCAGTCTTGGCAGGAGCCAGGATTTTGGCATAGAGCAAGGGTGCAGAAGAGATAGCTAGTGGTCCGCATCAGCCTGCCAAGCCACTGGATCCAGCCTGCGGCCGCCTCACCAACACCCTTGCTATAGAGCAGCTGCTTTAAACAGCAGGATCCTAATTTCTATGCAGTCTGGGGAGGGAGGAGAAAGGAGTCTGGGCAGTTTCCGACCAGTATGAGCTGAGAAATTTTGCTGAAGGCAGGGATAGCAAGTGAAGCCTCCCCACTTTCCCCCTTACCTGTGCTAGAGCAGAGCCACATGGAGCAGCACACAGGGAGGGAGCCTGTCTCAGGTCCCTGCAGCGGTGGATGATTTGAGAGAAGTTGAAGTAGAAATGTGCAAGATTTTGAGGGTCTGAGTGTGAGGAGAAAGGGAATCAAAGATAATTTCATAATTGCAGGCTCGAGTGGGAGGGAGAATATTGTAACTGACAGTCATGATGAGAAAGGGGAAAAAGGATTGGGGAAAATGAATCCAGTTTATGCCATGCTTAGGGTAAAGAGGTTGTAAAACACCTATCAGGATGAATTGGAGACAGAGCAAAACACAAGAACCTGGACAAAGCAAACAAGGACATTTGTAGAAAGAGGTTTGAATGTGAATGTGGACCTTGCCACAGTTATACCTCATTTTGTTATCATTGGATCTGTGTATTGCAGTGTGCTGTCCTTAGAGCTACTGCAGAATAAGGCTTTGTGCTTACTTAGTAGTGTCTCTTGCATTCATTTGAATGCAGTTCAAAGTGTTAACCAATAAATGTTTAAGTTGTTTGAATTGTAGCTATCTTAACTGCTGTCCCTCTCCTCAAGTGCTATCATGGTATCATTAGAAAAGTGTGTAATCTAAAGCTAACAGCCCTATTTTTAAACAAGGCAAGGTATTTTTGCAAGTGGTCCTTTGTGTCCCCTCACTTCTGCATACCATCAGTCCCATGCTGGACCAGTAGAGTTCAAATTGTTGATGGTTGCAAAATTTATCTATTCTCTGTGGAACAGAGAATTAAGAGAGATTGCACAATTTGAAGGGGAAAAGAGAGGTTTTTTAAAATTTGTAATGAATTGGAGAGGTGTGAATGTAGACAATATCCACTTTTTAAAAGTTACTATTTGTAAAATATATGCAAATGAGCTCAGAACTTGGGGTGGATGCATTTTAAATAAAAATATGTAATTTGGAAGAAGGAAAAAGTAGAACAGATGAATAGAGATAATGGTGGAAAATATCCTCAATCACTTATGGGCAGAAGCATTGCCCCTAGGTAAATTGACTCAGAACATCCCTAAAATGGGAAAGTTGCAAAATAAATAGACATAATCAGGGATAAAGAGTAAAGAAATCCATTTTGACTTGGCTTTTGAAATACTCCCTGACTACTTCTTTCCAAGAATATTTTTATGTAGGGAACCTTCTGTCACCTGTGTGTGTGTTAAGATTTCTTTTTATTGCATTTAGAAATGATTAGATGTAGCGACTAATGTCTTTCAATAGTTCACTATTAAGTTATCATCACTGGACCCCCCCAAGAGAATCTTTGGAGCCTTCAATCCTTCCTTTTCCTATAGCCTGAGCTACCCTTTCATTAACCTGAATCTTTAAAAGTTGATGTCCTAGCCTGAAATTATAGGCCACTGGTCTCAAACTCCTGATCCGTGGGCCGGTCCCAGCCATAGTGATTGTTAATCCAGCCAGGACTCCAGAGATGGGGGTGGGAAGAGGGCTGTTTATTACCAGCCTACAACCTCTGCTCCTTCTCACCATCGCCTTTTCCCCTCTTCCCCTATGGCCTCTGAGCACATGGCTTTGGGGATCACCAGGAAAGCCTGGTACTGTGTGGCAGCAGTGGTCATGCCCTCCCACACTCCCCTCAGCGGCAGAAGCCACAGGGGAAGCAGAGTGCACAGGGCATGCGTGCTCGTTCTGCTCCCCTCGCAGCCTCTGCTGTCACAGGGAGTGCAGGCTGTTGGTGGCTGCAACTCGTCTCCCTCTCCCCCGCCCCCTCTGGTGATCCCCAAAGCCACTTGCTCAGGGAGCCATGATGGGAGAGGACAGAGCGATTATGTGATGGGGCAAGGCTTAGACGCCATTAACGAACAGCCCCACCAGGAGTTCTGGTATGGATTGTGCAATCACTCCAGCCAGGACTGGCCTACTGAATGGGAGCTTGACCTGCTATTTTGACCATTTTTTCTAGTCGTACTTTCTTCACTAGATGTGGATCGCTAAAACAAATTTAGCGATATGGGCACCCAGGACATGTTTTAGTGTGCATCTTAGTTATATATTTAGTCTTTGTAAGCACAAATATTTGTAGATATACGTATTATGAATAATTTAGGGTATTATTATATTATATTTGGTGTGTTTTATATAAAATGTGAAACACTGTAACTGCTCAGTTTTTCTGAATTATTGTTCTAGGATCAAGACCTCCTTTAATCGTACAATCTCAGCCTCCACCTTATTCATCACCTAGAGAGGTACCCCCAGACATACTGTTAGATTCTCCAGAAAGAAAGCAAAAGAAACAAAAGAAAATGAAGTTAGGCAAGGAGGAAAAAGACCAGACTGAAAAAGCTGCAATGTATGATATCATTAGTTCTCCTTCCAAGGACTCCACTAAACTTACTTTAAGACTCTCTCGTGTAAGATCTTCGGATATGGACCAGCAAGATGATATGCTCTCTGGTTTGGAAAACAGTAATGTTTCAGAGGGTGATATTCCTTTTAATGTTCAGTACCCAGGACAGACTTCTAAAACACCCATTACTCCACAGGATGTTAACCGCCCACTAAATGCTGCTCAGTGTTTGCCGCAGCACGAACAGACAGCATTCCTTCAAGCACAACAAGTGCCTGTTTTACAACAGAACACTTCAGTTGCTGCAAAACAACCTCAAACTCCTGTGGTACAGACGCAGCAACAGATTTCACAACAAGGAACTATAACGCCATATGATGAAGTAGAATTGGATGCATTGGCTGAAATTGAGCGGATAGAACGTGAATCAGCTATTGAAAGGGAGCGATTTTCAAAAGAAGTCCAAGATAAAGGTAAAAGGATTGTGTATATATGCTGTTGTTTCCCATCATCTCACAGTTCTGTTCTGTTCTGTATAGGTTCTTACACTGCTGTCATCCATATTTGTCCATGATGAACTGTGACCTTTCATAATTGTAATGTATAGTATTACTTTGCTTGCAATCCTTAAAATCTGGAGTGCAAAGTTGTTGGGTTTTTAAATTTGGGTTTATAAGAAAAAGTTAAATTATCCCTAAATTACTCTGATTTTGAGTCATGACATTATATTAGGATATAATGTAACGTTGCTTGTGATGTTACCTCAATTATGGCAATAGAATACGATTACATTGATGGATGGAATCATAATTTCTAATAGAGATTAAATAATGGATCTATTTTAGCTGATGAAAAAGATACTTCCCTTGTGCACTAGACTATTCACTAGATAATATAAATGCGTGGGTTTTTAAAAAATTGTTACAGAACTACTACATGATCTTTGTTTTTGTCACCAGTCATATCTAACATGAAAGGTATATTGGAACAGAAATGTATCTTTTAAAAAAAATCATGGTATGATTGGATAAAAATACATATTTCTATGTTGCCTTAGTTTTTGGTCATCTGAATACCATTGTTTATCTGGACATTACAGATTCCAGAGAACTACTGGATACAGCAGCTACTTATCCAAACCTGTGTTCTCTATGCCATAGAGGCTAGACTAACCTTTGGAATTTTCCTTTTGCCTTTTTTATTTAAATATTTATATCTGAAGTCTGCCCTCCACTGATGCCTTTTTAGGATGAGCCCTTCTTGACTCTGTCATCTTTTATGTTTGGGATCATGCTAAATTTGAAGGCCATTTGCTAAATTGTTAAACAGTGGAATAAAATCTGACATCTAGAAATTGTAAACAAGATACGGGGGATGGTGGGGTAGATGTTATGTGAAAAAGGCATGTTAAATGAGAGTAGGTAAAACTTAGTTTTTGTTTAAAGGCAGCCTGTATACTCTCTAACTTAGAGAAAATCTTTTAAAGCCTGGTGCTAATTTAGCAAACATGTCAGAGAAAAGCCTTGTTGAAATTATTTTATAACACAGTTGCAACTGGACATGTTTGAAGCAACATCTGGACTGGGTTCTGTTTTAGTTGGCACAAAATTTGGGTATTAACAAATGCAGACTTAACCTCCCATCCAGAGAGAGCACACATTTTCCCCTTGTTTAGATTTTGTTAAATACATCAGAACAGGTTTCTAAACTAAATTTTGTTGTGGCCTTTTAATGATTATAACTGGAATTAATAAAACATTTAAAAATCTTTTATTTAGTGATAAATTTGAGTCTTGTCACATTACATTATGCATCATTGCAGATGATCAGCATATGGAGAAAAATATGTGCTCTCTTCAAAGGTATCCCCTCTTAATCTGATTTTAATATACTCTTGATTGAAGAGAATGCTTTTCAGAATGGCTAAGCTGCTACACCTCTTCTACTAATATTTTAACTTCATTTAAAAGTGCTTTCAATTTATTTCCTAACCCTTTGTTTCATCAAGAATTGCCTCTGTGGATCCCAGCTCTTGGGATATTGCCCAAGGCATTTAATGGAGAACCATCTAGAAAAGCAGTGTATTTTGGGGTTGCATCAACAGATTTCTGCAGCACTCAGATATTCAGAACAAGATTGTAAAACAGGATTCATAGACCAAGCCACTATGTTAGTTCTTCATTGTGGGTACTTAATCATCTTAGTGGAGTTGTGTCACTGCATTGTAATTGTTTTGTGTATACTTAGTTTTTAAGATAAGTGTAGATTTGTTCTTCATTAATTTTTCTGGTAACTTTGCTGGCATTGTATGTAAAAACTTGTGTGTTACATCTCCAAGGTAATGAGATATGAGTTCATTTAGTGCAGTTTTTCTGGCTGATTCTTGGTTCTAGTTCTTGCCTCCTGGTTTTGTATGGCTGACAAGAACAAGTGCACAGGCTTTAATTGGTGTCTGTACTCCAAAGTGAAGATGTTCACTACAGACAGATATATCCATTGTTTCCTGTGCTTGAGAGTGGGTCATTCCCCAGAGGCTGCTCTAAGTTCTATGGCTTATCTCTCAGGATAAGTAACATAAACTAAAGTGTATTTGGTGCTTAGTCCTTGAAGAATACAGCTTCTGATCCCAGTCTGCTGATTCTAGAAACATCAAAAGCTTCTTTTATATGATCTTCCCCAGGAACCACTGAAACCTTGTTGTTCTTCCTCAACTATGGGATGCTTTGAGTTTATGAAGTTTATACAGTGCTGTATTTTCTCAGAGATGTACTCTAAGGCTTCTCACAGCTGTGGCCTATACTTTAAGGCCTTTGATACATGTGAACATGTTTTTTCCAGGGGTGTTGAATCATTCTCAAGAAGAGAAGGAACTCTCCTAAGGATTCTTTTCAGAACTAGCATGAATGGTACTCTTTAGAAAGAGAAGCTATGATTCTTAAGATTGGTTTCTTCAAATGAGGCATGGGGGGGGTCTTTGCACTTTGGATATTATGGTGTCCTCCTCACTAAGTGCCTCAATTCCAAATCTCCTATTATTGCCTTGAACTCCCTCAGAAGAAAGCTGCTTTAAGTTGAGTGGAGATCTCAACTCTGATGATGGTACTTGAAGTAGTGTACTAAGGAGATGCCTCCTTCTGTGGGCAGTGCCAAATCTTTCTAGACTAAAGAAGAAAAATGCAGATATCATGGCTCTGATGGCTGATCCAAGAGCTGACATGGTTGACATTAGCTTCATCAAATGAGAGTAGGAAGCAACACCTTGATGCACTGCCCCACATCAAAGAGCTCTTCTTGGATCAATTTCATTATTTTGTCCTTATGGTTGCTTGGACTTCCATTTGCACAGCCTTTTTTGTAGTTTTTCCATCATGCCCAAAAGGCATTAAGGCATTTAAGAATACCAGTAGTTTTTTCATTGTCTGCTTTTGGGAAGACCAAGCCATCATCTCTTCCTCCTCTTTCACTTAGGGAATCATTCTCTAAATTGAACAGTATTGTGAACAATTTTTCCGATGAGGATGTTGACATTTATCTGAAGAAACTGTCTCACTGATGATATAGACTCATATACATTAAAATTTCTTCATCAATCTTTTCTAATACAGGTTGAACCTCTCTAATCTGGCACCCTTGGAACCTGTACTGAATAAGGATGTTAAGTATCCGGTAATTGACTAATTGAATAGTTGATGCATTTTTGCATCAACTATTAGGTTAATCAGTAGGGTACCTCTGTATTTGAAGTGTAGCATCTTTAAAGGTGAAAGCGTCAAAGCCCGGGGTCAGGTAGAGACTTCCCCACTGACCCTGAGCTATGCGTGGCACTGCCACTTTGAAATGCCACAAGGAGCCTGACACCGGGCTCCCCATGGCATTCAAAGCGGTAGTGCTGCATGGAGCAGCTGACCCCAGACTCCGTGCGACGCTGCTGCTTTGTAGTACTTCCCTCTTTCCACTCCCCTTTTGCTGCCTCTCTCTGATAGCGGACAGGATAGCAGATTAGTCGCTCCCCACCCTTGCTGCCTCTATCTGATAGGCATTTGCTTATTGGATAGTCGATTAGTCCTTCACATCCTTAGTACTGAAGAGAATTTGCCAGATCACGGGAGGTTAATATTGTCTAGCAGCATTATCAACACTTCCACTGTTTACTGGGCTCTTAGAAGACACTTGAGGTAAATTAGAGCTAAATAACAGCGCAGGACTCTGAGATCCAGGATTGTGGTTGTAAACAAACTTTATGGGACTCCAGGAAACTTGGCCACACCCATGATAAGTGGACATTCAGCTAACTAAAATCATCCCAGACCATCGGTGTTGCCAGACCAGAGAATGACGGACTAAAGAGGTTCAACCTGTACACACATGTCTTAAGTCATATGTTCTATGAAAAGATGGACATGGTGGCTATTCAGATTGATTCATCTTCTGTTTATTAAGTATCTGTTCAGATGTAGGTAGAAGACATAAATGGCAACATGAGTAATTCCTGAAGGATTTCGTAGGATATACAAATAGATTTCTTCTTTTGGGTAGTAGATAAGACTTGTTTTTCTGCTTCTCATCATCCTTAGGAAAACCAGGAACTTCAGGAATGTACCTATTTCTCATAGCGCCTACTTGAACTCATCAGTTTTAATATTCTTATTTTCTGTACTTCTTGGTGGTTATGTTCTTCCTGACTACTTTTGAATTCTCTCTTGGTAGCACAGTCAGATTTTTCATTCTGAATTTAGTCTGTTTGGAGTAATTGGTAACATTCTTAAGGGTGAGTGTTCTAAGCAAGTCCAGTCTTCCGTGAGGATTACACCTTGAGATGGATGAAAGCATTTGTCCCAGTGACCCTAAGCACTCTGTCAGCAGAAGTTTTAACTCCTGACAGTGCCACCCAAGCTGGACAGCTCAAAGGGTGAGCACCAGATGAAAAGCAGTCCTTTGGCCCTTAATATTGGAAATTAAGCAATAGGTCCACAATCTGTCCTTGTAAAAATTCAGTTATAGAAACACATCAAGGTAGCAATTTTGGTAAACAGCATAACATGATCAACAGAGATGGTGAACACATGTTCATGCCCTAAGTGACATGTAATTATGTAGGAAGAATGCAGATTCAGAAGAAAGTGCAGGAAATTTACATTACAGAACATTTCCAATAAGGAATGTTTTTTGAAGCAGAAGAGATTTTTTGTTGTTGTTAGATAACAATTTGAGCCTTTATCAACACCACTTCCTTAGATTTTTAACTGTCTCTTTTGAAAAAAATCTGGTTTGTCTCTTACCGCTGTTAAGATGTTTTAGTCCAATATTTTTGCATACAATCTTATTGTTCAAAGTTTTAGTCTTCTATCATATTATACTTTTTTAAATGCTCAATAACTGCAATTGAAGAGCCTTTTATACCTTGAGATTTAAACTTAGCATTTACAACATTAATAAAGACATCTTTTAAGCGTGAAGACTACCTTTCTGCAATCTGTACCTCAACAATGAGAATAAACTGGAAGTTTTAATGGGTAACCTTCCTGACAGGGGTTAAAAGTATCAACCCATATTTATTTTTACTTCAAATGGTTAATGTTTTTCCCTAGACTGCATATGCTACTGTGGGAAACATAACATAGTGATAATATGAATAGGGCCTTGAAAGAGGAAGGAATAAACCCATCAAGAAGTCATCTAGTTAATACATAGCGCTTAGTTTAAAAAAATCCAAAAGGGAGTACATTTTGTTTAGAGTTTCAAACTGTATTAGGCTTAGATTCAGATTTGCTATAATATTAGTTGAAGGTCCTGTATTTGTAGGATTGAACACTCATTCTTTTGGATCCTAGGCACGTTCACATCATTTTTATGTAATTTGTTATAGAAATTTGTATGTAGTTGCAGTTATACCTGTACAGAGTCTACATTCATCAGTTTGGGAGAGCACTCATAGATCTGTCACTTAATTCTCAGCTCTTCTCCTGAGACGCTATAGCTAGGGATCTACAGAGGCAATTCTTAAAGGAGAAAAAGATTACCTACCAGTAACTGCCTTTTTTCCAGTACATTGCCTCTGAAGATCCATTCTCCCCACTTCTTTGGTACTCTTTGTGGATTCTTGAAACTTACAGAAGAAACAGCTACGTGATCCCATTTATAAATTTGCTTCGAGTGTTTGGATCTGTAAGGGGGCACTTGCCCGTCCCCTGTGGACACTTCTTTTCTAGATGGTTCCAAGCTGAAAGCAGCAGACACATACATCCCAAGAGTGTGGATATGCAGGAGCAATACACTCAAAACTACAGTTATTGGTAAGTAATCTTTTTGTAACATAATTTTTATGTTAAAAACACAATGAACAATTACAAATGAGAATTAATTACTGATGTTGCCTGGGGCATTGTAATTTAATAGTGCCTATAAATTTGATGACAAAATGTGTAGCTATAGGCAATGTATTACTGGTATGTATAAAATGAAAGGTAGAAGCTTAAGATCTTTCTTTGTTCTACTAAAAAACCAGACATGAGTTTCTTTGATATTTGTATACTTATCCTATATAAAAGTAAGTCTCAAATACAAGGAAGAAGTTGAAATGAGATATTTGAGAATACTTAAAATGGGAGGAGAACAATTTGGAGCAATAGCTATATTAAAAAATGTAGTGTCCCTACAAAACAGAAAATGAGACAAAATAGGATGCTGTTACATATCTTGCATGTGTGAAAGATAAACTTTATGTAGTCTCTTTCCTTTTTATATCACAATACACTACATTAGGTGAAGCGAATGTCATAATGTAGCATTGGTAATGAAAAAAAGTTTCCTAGTGCACTATTTTTAAACGAGTTAGGGAGATGCTTAACACAGATGTGATTTGTAATAACTTAGAAAAAAGAATTTCAGTTTAGTATGTATTAGTGATGATGTACTATAATTGATTAACCGATAAGCAAAAGTTTATTGGTTAATGCTATACACTACATGCATTCCTCACACCCACGGCCAGTACATTTTTAGCATGTTGTCCAGCAGACCGGCTCAGTCCTGGCTTGTGCTGGGTCTGGGACCTACCCCCGCTGTGGCTCTGCATTTAAAGTGTATTAGGAACAAGGCAAGCATGCATCCTGGCTCTGTTGCGGCTTGCAGTGGGTCCAGGAGTTCACATCTCCTTCTGGACGGAGGCTCAAATGTGCCCCTGTATCAGAAGCAACAGCATGGGTAACAGGTTTTTAAACTGGCTCCCCTCATGGAACAGCTTCCGCCTGGCACCCTACGTTGCTGCCTCTGCTGCAGAGGCAGCAGCACGGCGTGGCAGGGAGCTCCTTGAGAGTGGGGCCAGAGCACACTGACTGTCCCCACCCCTACGGACTATAGAATAGTCGAGTATGCAGTAAGAATTCATGAGGTTAATTGACTTATTCAATTAACCAATATTTAACATCCCTAGTATGTATAGATACTTTCAGATGCTTCAGTGAAAGATGTAGTCCATCTATAAAAATTGCTTGTTTCCTTTTTTAAAGAAGTTAAACAGACTGAGCAAACAAACCATGTTAAAACAATTTTGAATGTTCTTTCAAAATAATACAGATCTCTAGTGGCAATGTAGGCTAGACTTTTTCAAGTAGAAGTGTATTGAAGAGTGATTCTAGTTTCGAGGATACATTGAAAAACATCTGCAAAATAGTTTTTCAGGATATAAAATAAAATTGTTTTATTCAGACTGTGGCCTAATAATAGGACTACAACTGTACCTATTGAAAAGATAGAAGATTTGTGACAAAAGTAATTGTCCAATAAATAATTGTCCCTTATTCTTTGTGCAGTCTTATGTAACACCTAAATAAATTTGTTGAAAATTAAGATGAACGTAATATTTTTGTAGTTTGTATTTGGTGGCTGAATCCACTCTGATATTAATTACCATAATATGGCATAGGCTTTTCTCATTATCAGGTTGCATACATATCATTGCATAATTAAATATTTTCTAACCCAAGGTATAAAGGTGTCAGAATAAAAACAGTTATCTCTCATAGGAAAGTTTGGGAAGGAGCATAAAACAATTCGACAAACTTTTAAGAATTTGCCACTTTCACAAGCTGATGGATTTTAAACAAATTTTAAAGATCAGTCTTTCACAAGTTGTAATTGAATAAATTATCTTTATTTTTTCATTAAGGATAATGCCAGTGTGTTACATTTAAAATTAAGAGCCAAATTATCCCTCCTAAATGTTGTTTCATCGTATATTCATCTTTTTCTCAGATTTTCTTACTATTCCAAGTATGTGCATTATCTTTTCAAGTATTTGTGGAGAATTACTCTTTTCCAAACAGTTTTATCAATTCATAAAGTGAGCTTGCTGGAAACCAACATTTTCCTCTTGAAAACCTGTTTCTTTGGAAAGGTTAAAGTAGGGGTGTGCATTAAACTGAGAGTGATTTAGTAGGAAACTTCAGCATCTGAATGGTGCAGTTTTGTAGAGTACTAATGTGAATGATCCCTGATGAAATATTGATCAGATTGACAAAAGCAGTGAGTTACAAGGACTCCAGGAGAAGGAGACTGTTTCGTCTTGTTTTCTCCTGACATCCCTTATTATGGGGATATTCCTCTTTCCTGTGTGACTAGAAGCAGATATGGTCTTTTGACTCCAATTAACAGTCTCACCTCAACATAAGTTTCTAAAATCCTCTGCTTTCAGACTTGAACTTATGGCAGACTGTAAATTCTGTTTGTTGCAGAGACTTTGGAAGCTTATTTGAACAATCTTTTAAACACTAGGGCTTCTTGATGTTCTATGTTAAACTAAATTTGTACACACACACACACACACACACACACACACACACACACACACACACACACACATTCTTAAAAATAAAATATTTAAAGGTTAATTCAGTTCTATATCTTCTAATCCATGCCATCCAAGGATCAGTCCTATGGAATCAATCTCCTTTGAGATGCTGAATAGGAATGGAGGTACTCCAGATATCATGATCCTGAAATCTTTGAATAAATTCAGAAGAAAATCAATATAGAGAAAGGAGATGAAAGGATGATCCAACTAAGGTGACTCCATGACATCTATAAGATATTCTTAAAGAGGATTGGCATAACATATTAATATGGTAGATCCATTGAAGCTACCCACAGTTCTGCTAAAATGAAGGACACTAACAATACCAGTTTCTTGCTCTTAATCTGTACCTTTTCACGGGTATTTACAAAAGACCTGTGTCAGCATGATACTCTTGAAGAACAGAATATTCAAGCCTTGCCATTTTTAGACAATTTCTTCATCTAATCCCTTTGACGGTCTAAAATCACGTAAGAATTCATGGCAACTGTATCATATCTGCAGGAATACTGCTTCCTTTTAAATATGGTAAGGAGCCAGCTTCAAGAACCTTGGAAACTTGACTTACAGTTATCTGGAATACTGCCTTGGACAAAGTGTTCATTTTGAAAGAGAGACCAAAGAAAATTGTTTAAATGACCCAGTGAACACTCTTCAGCCACTATACCAACTTCAG
Source organism: Pelodiscus sinensis (assembly GCF_049634645.1). Lineage (NCBI taxonomy): Eukaryota > Metazoa > Chordata > Testudines > Trionychidae > Pelodiscus > Pelodiscus sinensis. The sequence goes on along the minus strand of NC_134716.1, from coordinate 105,645,539 downwards.
CTCCTGATGTGCTATTTCCTTTGTGGACACCTTTCATTTGGCATTGCTGTCTTGCAAACCTGGAAAACAAGTAGATGAAGATACATATGCTGGCTCCAGTTGTAAAGTCCTTTGGCTATTGGGCATGCTCACAAATATTTGACAGGGATGCAGGGTGTATCTTAGACTGTGGTTACTCTGAGGGTATAGGTTCAAGAATGAGAAAGGAGACTTAATTGACTGGAAAGCTGAGCCATCAAATTAGCCTCCCTTCATTTTCAACATCCTCTCCTGATCAGGTTCTGATCCTCACAGAAAATACCACCATAATGTAGTTTCACAAGATACTACATTTTCTTAACTCCATAAAAAAATGATTTTGATAATGTCTTGAGAACAAAAACTTTCCCTTAGGACACTTTCTATGAAGCAAACATCACGTCATTCTTTTGCTCAGCAGAATGGATGCATGTCCAGGATAATATAGTTGGATCAAGCAGTTCTTAAGACCATCGTAAGCCAGTTCATGGAGCTGTTGCTTCACTTGTTAATATTGTAACTCTACAAAAAAATGAAGCAATGTCTAAAAAGAAAAAAAAAATCTGGAAGTCAAGAAGTTGGTTGCCCTGTATCTCTAAGACGTTTTAATGGCAAAAGTGTGACTATTAATTACATCAGATATGATTATATTGATTATTTGCATCAAGACCAGAAGAAACGTTTTCAAGCTCTCCGTATGATTGCCAAAGTTTGCCTCCAAGGAGCTAATGCAAACTCTGTTCTTGGTAGTTGCGATAGTCATGCATCGAGTTGAGTGGCTGCAATACTCTGGTCTCCCCATGGAAGTTTAAAATACAGCAGAGGACCTTTGTTTTTTAAAAAAGCTAAATCTCTTTCACGATACAACAGATGAATCCCTTCACTCTCTGAAGGACTCTATGGTCACCCTGTGATCTCTTGGCATCCCTACAATGAAGAGAAAATATAGCAATTCACAGACAGACAATGGTCTTGCTCAGTCAAGTGTCAGCCCATCCCCCAAAGACGAGTGGAACCACATAGGAAGAGCTCCAGTTTCCACAAAAAGAAGATAAGATCTGTGTTATTTCTGTCAGTGACTTTTCCAAAGCAGCCATTTTAATTCTTTGGTTTGAGTTCATGACTCTCCCAAAATGTGGATCCTATGCAGCATCTAAGAGTATGAAGAGATGCCAGATTTCCACCTAAGGACTACTGAAGTGGGCTTCAGGATGCATTTTAGAATATTACAGATCTTTCTGGAGTGCATCCTCCCACCCCCCAGGATGATTACCCATTCTGTTAGGCACAGTCCATATCTACAGCCAGACTTAAGGACATAGTCATTTCAGACAGTTGTCTATACATGTTTCCCCAGCACTATGCTATCATGCATGTTTTCAGGACAGATAGAAAATTTTGTGAGACTGGTTGCTGGTGAGTACTTAATATTTCTTTTCAGAATGCCCTTCCATAGTTTATGGATGATTTTTTAGGTACTTGGAGTAGAGCACCCATCAGGACAGTAACTTGGTGGAGGATGTTACTTTGTAGAGTGACTGTGTTTCTTTGAGTTATTTTGTGTCTGTGGGTGTTCTGTTATCTGCCATGCTTCCCCTCTGCATATAGAATCTATGGGTACGTCTAGACTACATGCCTCTGTCGTCAGAGGCATGTAGATTAGGCTACCAGGCATAGGAAAATGAAGCGGCAATTTAAATAATCGCCGCTTCATTTAAATTTACATGGCTCAGCGCGGTAGTCTGGACGGGTGTCGACATCAAAGGCATATGTCGACCACCCAGATTATGCTGAAGTAAAATACAGATTAGATTATGGCATCACTATTATCATCTATGGCCATGATGTTCCAAGAAAAGGGTATCTTTTATGTAATATAAAATAAAAAAAATAAAGCTAAGTGGCAACTGGCAACTCTAGATTTCTTATACTGTGGTTTTCTGTACTATATATATGGGTGTTGGATTATACACCTAGTTAACTAATTAAACAAACCATAAGGTTTAGCTAAGCTAATTTTTTTTCTAGTAGCATCCAAAATAGCAAACAGCTTGGGAATTTATTTGTTAAATCACTTTTCTGACAAGCATAGAAAGAATCTTGAAGAATGATGCATTCCAAAGTGAATTATTTAAGTTACTAACTAGGGATGTAAATGAATAGTCTACTATCTGATTAGCATAAACTTATTGGATAGTCGACTAGTGATTCAACAAGTTGCTTCCCTCTTCCCTCCCCCTGTGCTTCCTCTCTCTGATAGAGGTGGAGTGGGGGGAACAGGAGTGCTGTGGGGAGCTGGCTTAAAATCCAGTTCCCCCCAGCATCGTCTCTGCAGGAGGTAGAGGCACAGCAGAAAATGGAGAGAGCGGGGACTGAAGCAGTCTCGATTCGTGCTGGTTCTGCTGCAATTCTGCTTTTGGAATGTACAAGAGACTCTACTTTTGAAATGTACAAGAGCAGAAGCCCATAGGGAGCATGGGGCCAGCAGGGGACTCCCACACTGGCCCCGTGCTCCTTTTGCAGTGTACAAGAGCCCCACTGGGACTCCTGTATATTTCAAAGGTTGAAGCACCACAGGGGTCCCATGCTACCTGCGGGATGGGCTTTTCCAACAGTTCAAAGGCAGAGGTGTCCTTATTGACTGATTGAATAGTCGATGGAAATCCCATTGACTATTCGATTAGTTAATTAATCTAAATTTAACATTTTTATTACTAACCAGCTGATCCATATTGTTCTTCAGACATATCCACATTGTTTTCTCCCAAAAAGTAGTTTTTCTTATGATGTTTTATTCTTGTGACTAGGCCCTGCATCATCTTCTTGCATTGTTTACACTTGACATGTTTTCCTTTTTTACCCAGGGAAATAATTTTTTCAAAATATTCACAGATAAGACTTCTGTTGCCAGAAGTCATGCCTTGTGTGTGTGGCAAAAGAGAGAAAGGGTATAGGAAGCTGTGTGTGCTGAATAATGTCTTCCCTTTTTCTTTACAGTCCACTCCAGTGTTCCTTTCTATGTTGCCTCCATCCTTTCCTATTTATAGTCTCTCTGTCTTTAAGACAATGTCTTAACTAGCTCCTCTGCAGTGCTTGGTCCAGGTCTACCACATCAGCACAGAACAAAAATCAGTCCTATCCAGCCTGTGTCTTTACATGTTACTTTAGTTTGCTGAGAAACTGAAAGTCCAGAACTTTGAAGAAGCAAGAGCTGGTAGGTAGGCTACATAGACTAGAGCCATTCATTCATTTTTTATGAGACCGTAAGTGAAGGTATAGCATGTTTGTTATGAGATTTAATTGTAACTGTTATTTTTAAATGATAAACTTTTTTTTAATAAAATACTAAAAATCTGATTTTTATTTATTTTTTATTTTTTTATTATAATTGATTTTTATCCACCCTGGCATGAGTGTGTCAGAGGACATAAACCTCATCATTCCCATTCTCTAATCCCATCTCAAAGCCAGGATTCAGGGTGACCAGCTGTAGCCATCAGATACAATCTACATGGGTTATTCCTGTGTTTTTAGGGCACCTATGACATCTTGAAATTGTGCAGAAAAGCCAGCAATGCTGTATCCCAGCAATACACTCACTTTTTCTCTGCTTTTTTATCTATGAGCAAGAAGACCGTGTTCACATAAATCCAATTTTAGAATTCCTGATTTAGTAAAATCAGGAGATCCACACTAGCTTGCAAATCCTCCCATTTGTTTAAGTCAATCCAGGATATGTATCTAGAGATGATAGGACAAATACGCATACAGAGTAATCCAGCCAGGTTTCATCCATAATTTTAAATAACTGATTGTCTTTAAAAATTTACTAAATACCTATTTACTAGAGGACTAAATCAATTAGCTGAAGGCAGATATGGAAGAGAAAGAAGCATCAATATGTTCTAATGGCAACACCTTAATCCTTGTTACAACCTCTCAGTAGCACTGAAGTGGCAATCCATAGAGTGTATAAATAAGGATTGCAGACAGGCTACACATACCATATAAAAACTCCATCAACCTCTACAAGAAGACATCTGTCATAAATGACTCTTTCAACACCAGTTCCCATTCCTGTTTGACAGCTCCCACAACTTTTTTCTGACTAATCTGTCCTAATTTTCAATGAGCGAATACATATCCTTTTCTCTCCCCATTCCCCTAATATTTCTGCACCTAATTCAAATGCAGGTTGGTTAGTTAATGTGTTTAAAAATTGGGAAATATTTTTTGCCAACATCCTAGATCAGCCATATCTGGATAAGACTAATAAGGTTAAGTTAAGATCTCTCCTCTTCCTTAAGAAACTTGTGTTGTTGGGATTTAATTTCAGGTCATTCTACATTAGTGAAAGATCCAATACCTAGAAAAAGAATTGCCAGTTCCTTTCCATGCAAAAAGTGCTTGACTGTTGTCTTTGTTTGTTTGAGTCCAGTTTAGACTAAACCTTCCCAAATACATTGATATAGTGACCTAGTTGAAGTGTAGACCCCTTTCTCTGAAAATTCTTTTCTGGTTTGTAGGGGCTTAAAACTTCTTCAGCCTACTGTTATAATGCCTTTTGTGTCACGAAAAGTTATTCTGGTCCTGACAAAACTGAAGGAAAAGATTTTTTTCAATCACTTAGCTTATTAAGATTTTTTTAATTCATTTTCATTGCATCAAGAACTTTATCTTGTCGAGTGAATGACCTTCATGCCCCTGTTACTTCTCTGGATGGTATCAAAGCATCTTAATGACTCCATCATCTTCCCCACATTAGTCTCATGCTTTGATGCCCATCTTGAGGAGGCTGTTCTCTGTATACCGGATGTGAAAATATTTTTGCAGTTCTTACTTGGAGCAGTCTAAAGCATTTAAAAAAACCAAACCATTATTTTTTTTAAAACTAATTTTCTGGCTAATGGTTTTAATGAAAAGGCCATACCCAAGTGGATGTTCATTTCATATGCTATTGCCTGTTCGGCCTGAATTAAAAGTCTGAGTCGGGGGTCGGTTGATCAGAGGAAAGATGACTACAAATGTCTGCTTGGATCCAGAGTGTTCATAGACAATTATGTGTTCATAGACAAAACCAATTATGTGATCTTCTCATCATACACTTACAAAGTATTATTTCTTGTCTTCAGCTGTTGTTAGGGAATCCTATTCCAAACACTTTGCTCAAGAACAAAATTTTAAAATAAAGTTCTCCCACTACTAAAATTTTGTTTACTTTTTCAATGTTCCTTATGTGCACTTAGCCAAGTTTTTGTGTAGAGTTTTATTCCTGTTTGCTGTTTCCTTCTGCAGTTGTAAATGTTGCATGTTATGCTGTATTTTTAAGTCATTAGAGTCCTCGTTCTACAGAAGTGAACATAGAGATATGGGGAAAAAAATCTGCTGTTCACATTTATTGCTATTGACCATGTTGCTCTTATTAATTGAAGGGAAGGTTCTTTTTACTCTCCAAGGTGAGAATCTTGCAGAGTTTGTAATTTTCCCTCTGTGAATGTAACATCAGCAGACCTGGTTGTAGGGGGACAGGATCAAAACTGGGAGCTGTGCAGCTTAGTGCATGAGCGTGTACTGCATAAGCTCAAAGCCACATGGCTGTTAGCTGAAGCTGTAAAGCACACTTCTTAATATATCTCCAGGTGGTCTCAATGCCATTAGATTGTACAGAACACCACATCCAGGAGATTTGTAAGTTACATGAAGATTATCAATTTATGGTTTTAGCTCTTCTCTCTGCTTATGCTCAGAGTTTGAAGGTTACTCTTTTTAACCTTTTTTCCTCTTATTATCTTGTTTGTTTTTTTTCTTCTGACACAGAGATGAAACTGAAAGAACTGAGAATCCAGGAAAGAATTGGGTATATTAAACCTTTAAAAAAATCAACAAAAAGAAAGAAGACCCAACATTTCAGTTCTTGTTTTGCCAAATACAAAATATTTGTGTGAACTGAAAGTATGGGCTGTAGTGCAGTTAAGTGTTTAGCTTCAGAGACCCATCAAGAAAATGTTCATTTAGAATAACTTGTTGGAAAGCCTGATAGTAATGAAGTAGGATTAATGATTGATAAACATGCTTTAATATTTTTATATAGACTACCTATAATGTCACTCTGACTAAGTGTTGTTTGTTTTAAATCCAGAATTATCTGGATTCTACTCTGTATTGATTGTTTTTGTGAACTGTAAATTGACATTTTAATTGTCCAATCAAGGCATTGAAATTAGATGAGTGAGGGAAGTTTTCAGGTTCAGATGAGTGAGGGAAGTTTTCAGGTTCGGAGAGTCATAATACTGTCCCTTTGTGTACATGAATTGTAGTGTGGTCATCTATTTTGCCACTGTACTTCTCCAGAGCTGGTAGTATAATGTTGTTTTTATTCTCACTATTCAGTATTTGTCCCTTAAGATGTTTGCACACAAACAAAACACGACAGTGAACAAGACAGAGAAAATCCATGCCTTGTTCACTACAAAACACTGCTTTCTTTACCACCCTATTTATACACTGAATCAAACTGAGTCCTGCAGTAAAAAAGGTATTACACACTGCTTAAAAGACAGTTGTGATTGTGGAGAAACACCCTAATTTTTACATTTCCTCATTTATGAATTCTGCATGTTATAACTTTCATGTTCTTTTAACACTTAATTATAGTCTTTGAATATACTGAAAATGTATAGTATATGGACAAACACTTAATCTCGAAGGGTAGGTTAGTTGCCTGTGATTGAGTGGGGGGACTGTTTTTACAGGGTTTTTTGGGTCTTTTGCTTAGAAGTTTACCTTTCATGTGTATTTTTTTTCCTTTCAATCTGCAGATAAGCCTTTGAAAAAGCGAAAGCAAGATTCTTATCCACTGGAGGCTGGGGGTGCTACCGGAGGAAATAAACCAGCTTCTCAGGAGACAGGTTCTGCAGGAAATGGGTCACGGCCAGCATTGATGGTTAGTATTGATCTTCATCAAGCAGGACGAGTGGACTCTCAGGCCACTGTAACTCAGGATCCAGACACCATCAAAAAGCCTGAAGAAACAAAACAGTGTAATGATGGATCTATATTTATTCCCCAAGAAGACCCTATTGGAGTTCTTAAACTTAAACCTGAAAACCATCCTGACAGTCTTAGGAAAAAGTCAGATTCTGAAGGTCAAAAAACAGATATTCAACAAAACGAGAGCAAACAGACAGAAGTGCAACAAAATGAAAGCAAATGGATAGAAAGTAAACACAACGAGAGCAAACAGATAGAAGCTAAGCATGAAAATAAGCAAGACAGCAGACCAATGGATGTGAAACAAAATGAGAGCAAACCAGTGGACACAAAACAAAACGAGAGTAGACATATGGAACTGAAACAAAATGAGGGCAAACAAAATAATGGCAAACAGGAAATAAAACAAAGGCCCGAAACGCCAAGACAGAAGAATGAAGGCAGCAGGCCTGAAACACCAAAACAGAAGAATGAAGGCAGCAGGCCTGAAACACCAAAACAGAAGAATGAAGGCAGGCCTGAAATGCCAAAACATAGGCATGACAATAGAAGAGATTCTAGTAAACCATCCTCAGAGAAGAAATCTGATATATCTAAACATAAACAGGAAATTAAATCTGACTCCTCCAGAGTAAAATCTGAAAGCAGATCAGATCCAACAAAACAAAGACCAGATGGACGTTCAATTCCCGAGACTCCAAGGCGTGACCATGATAACCTTAAACAAAAATCTGAAGACAGGGGCGAATCAGAGAGATATAAAGGCGATCCATCCAAGATCAGAAGACCTGAATATTTGAGATCCTCAAGCAAAAATGAGCATGATTCTAAACATGGGATTAAATCTGATAATTCAAAAACTGAGAAACTAGAAAGAAAACATAGACATGAGTCTGGTGAGTCAAGAGAAAGGCTGTCTTCTGGGGAACAGAAATCAAGACCAGACAGTCCTCGTATTAAACAAGAAAATAAAGGAGATTCTAGTAAATCAAGACTTGATAAACCTGGCTTTAAATCACCAAACAGCAAGGATGAACGAAGGACAGATGGTAGTAAGAGTAAAGTGGATTGTAATAAACCACACACTGACAATAAGGCTGAGTTTCCCAGTTATTTGTTGGGGGGAAGATCTGGTGCATTGAAACATTTTGTCATTCCAAAAATAAAGCGTGATAAAGATGGCAATGTCACTCAGGAGCCAAGGAAAACTGAAGTTAAGGGTGAACAAAAAGACAAAGTAGAGAAGATTGGGCTAGTAGAAGATCTAAATAAAGGAGCTAAGCCTGTAGTTGTTTTGCAGAAGCTTTCTTTGGATGATGTACAAAAATTTATTAAGGACAGAGAAGATAAATCAAGGAGCTCTTGTTTTAAACCCAACAAGAACAAGTCATCCAAATCAAATAAAGGTAAGATTCTCTTAACTTCAATTTGTATTACAGGTAGCAAATTCCCTCTCTGAGTTTTTTAATATAGCCATTGATAGAAATGGAATAAATATTTTTTTAAATTTGAGCTAACTGAATTGACCCTAATTAATTATTTCTCCGTTTGATAACATGAGTGGTTTCCATCTCAGTTATGCAATGGTTTGTGAATATTAGAAATCTTCCATTGGTGGGACTACACGGATTTATTTACTCCAGGTTCAAATATCTACTGTAGAGACACTTAAATTGTTTTAAATCATGCATAGATATGGTATAAGTGTGATTTAAATTTATTTAAGTGTCTCTACATTAAGGATTTGCACTCGGGTAAATAAATCCATTTAGTTAAGTTAGTGCGAAACAAAATATGTATAATCTAGCTCTAAGACTTTACTGTTATTGGAACCTATAGCTTCCTAAAAAATGAATGAAATGATATGATTTAGTAGTGACACCTAGTTGTATTGGGTAAATTCATCTATCCTATCTACACTATAAAGGAGTGTTGCAGGGATCTACGGGGTTATCCCCCAAAATGCTTAAAATAGCATTAGCCTTGAGCCTTTAGTTCAGTTCAGAGATATCATTGTCTGTCTGATCTTATCTATACTGAAAGACTGAAGATAATTTAATTTATACATAATCTGGTCTGTTGACATAGTTGAATTCATAGTATAGACAGAATCTTAATTTTCTGTATCTTGTATGTCATTCAGTGTTTTAGGTGGGTGATTTTTGTATTAATTCAGTACTTTCTTTAGTTTATCAATTTTTTATTGGTGCTAATCTAGATGATAAACTTTATAACTCCACATTGCGAAAGTTACCTTACCCATCAAGCTAAAAATTGGGTTTTTATGTGTTTAGATGTTAAATTAATGTGAAACTTGTAAGAGAGTCATAATGTGTCAATATCTATAAAGCTGTCAGGCCAGAAAATAAAGGATAAATCAGTTGTGTGGCAGAAGAGGCTTTGAAATGAATATGTTAATACATGTGAGTCCATAGCTCAGGGACTGGCAATTAAAAACAAACTGAGGCCCTTAAGGGTTAGTCCCTGGTGAAATCCTGCTGCTGTACCTCCTTGGGTATTGAGAAATTGCAGCTCTCATTGGCTGCAGATAGCCATTTTTAGCCACTGGGAGCAGCGGGAAGTGGTGCGGATCGGGACACCACTTTCCGCCGTTCCCATTGGCCGCTAACAAGAGCTACAATCACCTGATACCTACGGAGGTGTAGGTAAATATAGAGGTGGGGGCATGCGAAAGACTAACCCTGTGGACTGGATCCCACCTGCAGGCCAGGATTTGCCCACCCTGTTATACCTACTTAAATAGCTAACATAATATCTAGTTGTTCACAGATTTAATATTTAGACATTTTCTTATTAATCTCCTTTAAATCAATAAAATGAAGCAATGGTCTTTGTGTGTGTGTATGTGTGTACATAAGTATGGAGAGGTATGTGATAAACTATAAAACCATGTCATAAATTTATCATGCATCTTTCACTGCTACACCTAATCTCTGCTTACACATTATTTAGCTCTCCAAACCCGTGAGCAGCTCAAACACCCATTATATTTTTTAAAATGTCAATCTACCAGAGAAATATTTTCTCATTCCCCAAATAGGAAAGTCTCTTCTGCCTTCCCACACAACTATTGTTTTTGAGGTTTAGGGCTGCCAAGATTCAGTCTTGCAACAATAACTTCTTTCTAGGAATGAAAAATCGCATTTTTATGTCTCATATATTAAGAGCCTACAAGACTAGAAATGGGAGCTTTATACCATTGCCAAAGGAATATTCTAAGCTTTCTAATTGTATCTAGCACTACCTTTTGAAGGGCCTAAGATAATGGACTTGAAATCGTAATTTTGTCATGTGAAAAAAAAGTATGTTAATTTTTAGAGTTTCTTGCTCCCTCTGTGCCTTATGCAGTTTCCTTAAAATGATTTTTTTGTAATGTGTGGAATGGTAAGGGCCAAAGGTTGTAATGGCACTTTTTAGTGGCTATTAAATTACTTATTTAGAGAGTATTGGTTTTGCCACATATGAGCAATTTATTCATCTCTAACTCTTCCTGACAAAATGTAAACTACCCCTTTTTGTATTGGACATATAGAATCACATGCAATATATTGTCAATTAGATGTGCTTCAAAAGTGAAAGTTTTTTTTCTGTTAGTGGGCAAAGATGAATATCCCTAAACTAGCATTTGTAAGTTCTTTGTTTTGTTTCTAGAATCATATTCTTACAGTAATAGAAACGAGCTCTGAAGAAACTGTGCTTAATGTAACTAGATTATTTTATAAACTTTTCTGACGTGACCATCCACGTATTTTAGAAACTAAATTTTTTCTAATTTTGCATGCATGTTCTCTGTTGACATTTAAAAATCTTCTAGACAGTCTGTATTTGTGATTTATAATGCTGAATAATTAGATGTAATTCAATATTTGAAAACTCTCAGAACTAGAGCTTAAAAATCTCAATTGGTAGTTATAGGCTGAAGGATTCTGCCTAACCAGTGTGAAAAACACTTGGGCCATCTCCCCCAGACCGTGCTTCCCCCAATTTAAAATAATGTATTGTTTTGAATTTGTGTACAATATCGAGTTGTGAAATTATCAGAAATTCTAACACTCTTGCGTTTGTTCATTCCTTATTTTGCTTATATGCCTTTTTTTTCTTCTGTCATATAATAAGGTTGCATTTAGTCTTTTCCAGTGTTGTCTTCAGTGTCCATTTTCCTTTCTCCCACTAATTTTCATCCATCTCCTCTTACTTTTCCTACATCGCATTCTGTACATCCTAGGGATGTGAAGGACTGGTCGACTATCCGATAAGCAAATGATTATCAGATAGTCGACAGGATAGTTGACTAGTCGCTTCCCCCCACCCTTGCTGCCATCCTCAGATAGAGGCAGCAAGCCGGGGGAGGAGAAAAGAGGAATACTTCAAAGCGGCAATGCTGCATGGAGCCCAAGGTCAGCTGCTCCGTGCGGTGCTGCCACTTTGAATGTCGTGAGGAGCCTGATGTCAGCTCTTCACAGCATATCAAAGTGGTACATGGAGGCCAGGATCAGCTGGGGACTCCCCAGCTGACTCTGGGCTCCATGTGGTGCTGATGCTTTGAAATGCTGCTGTGGCGTTTCAAAGTGGCAGCACCGCATGGAGCCCGGGATCAGCAGAGGAGTCCCTGGCTGACCCCAGGCTTTGGCACTTTCACCTTTGAATTGTAGCAACAGCCCAAAGGTGAAAACACCCTATCAACTAATTGAATGCATTGACTATTGCAAAAATGCATCGACTATTTGATTAGTCAATTACCTGATACTTAACATCCTTAGTACCTCCTTCCTTATATATTCCTTATTGTTTCTTCCACTCCTACCTTTCAAGAAACTTCTCATAGGACTTGTATATGCATACAGGTAGCTCTGGTTTTATTTTAATTTTTAAACAGATTTATTTAAACTCCTGGAAAATCCTATATAGATACTCATTTTGTTTGGTTCATTTTGATTTAGCTTAAAATTGTTTCTAATCCGCTTAATATAAACTAAAATAAACTGAGTTTCAACTGAAATAAGTGTCCAAACAACTTTTAGTAGCAATTCAATTAAGTCAGTTTTAAAACTACCCCTTTAAATTGGTGCAATTTTGCATCTAGACCAGTGTTTCCTAATTTTAATTAGCCATAGAATCCTTTTAAACTCAAAAGAATTTTGCAGACCCCTAATAACAGTCTAATATATGGACATCAGCGCTGAGTAGTATCCCCATTCTCTGGCTAAGCTGGCACTAGATACTTATCAGCAATACTTATCATGGCAAACACAAATGAAAATTGTTTTCAATACAATTTATAAATGCTTAAATATTCATTATTTTTTTTAAATCATAAAATGTTATCGTAATGGAATTTTCTCGCGAATCCCTTATTTTCACTTCGCGGAATCCTGGGGTTCTGCAGAACACCATTTGGGAAACACTGATCTAGACAAATACTCAGTAGCATGCAGATTTTTGTGAAAAAAATTTACTCCATTAATCTTTTTCTCCACTTCACAGCCATCTTGTTGTACATGAGCCTATGAAATTTTATCATGCACCTAATAAAGGAATAAGTCTGTTAGCAAAAGACTTGAAAAATATGGGCATTTCTGGGAAAGAGGAGGCACTTAGGGTTCTTCAAAAAGATATTATTCTGAACCTTGATTTGGATCTCTGTTTTTCATATAGACCTCTAGCTAATAGACCATTAATATATTTGGATCATCCCTCTGACTATTTGAAAGAAGGAGGTATATTTTGTCTGGTTTGTTCAGACTGAACTTTTTTCTAAAAGATATGCTCCAGCTCAGCCAGAAGTTATGGGGTTGATGTATGAATCACTCAATGAAATTCTTTGACCTGTGGTGTTCAGGTTTTAATACATTAGTATAACATTCCTGTTCTTATCTTAAAATCTATAAGTCCCACATCCTCCCATTTCTACTCCAAAGTATCTTACTGCAAATGTGTGTGGGGATTGGCGTACATAGCTTTTTTGTCATCTGTCTGGCAGAATAAGTGGGTTGGTTGTATATGAAGTCTTTTTTTCTAGCCAGACTCCAATTCTTAGTTTTCCTCAGTGCCTTCCTGTGCTTCTGTGCACAGCTGTGCTAGTCTGCTGCAGCATGAAGTTGAGCCCTTTCAGTTTCTTGGCAATCACAGAATTTTAAAAAGGAGAAGTTTTATCTCTAAAGCACGTTGTGAAAATAAAGTCCAGTCAGAAGAAATGGAACTATCTGTGCAGATTTAAGAAGATATTGGTTAATTGGTTTACACTCAGTTCATGTTTAGAAGATGGTCTTTGCAACCATAACAAAAATAAATTTAATTATTTTTAATAGGGACGTAAGTTTTGGAGAAGCTGATGCTGGCTGAGAAAAGCCTTCTCTCCATAAGACAAATGAGATTTTTTTAAGCTTTATGTAGAATGTCTTTTTTGAGTCTTGTGGTATCATACACGAGCTTGTCTAAAAATATTCAGTGGTATCAGCAAAGAATCTTTGACACAGTCTAATGCACAGGACCATTTATCATATGTAGACAAATCATTTTCAAACTAATCAGTATGGATATTTGTACTCAATGCTGTCAAATTATGGCTAGATCTACCAAGGGGATTTTAACTGCTCCCCAGAAGCTTCTGTTAACAAACTGCACTGTGTGCAGCTGTTCTGTGACTCTCTAAAAATACCATCATCTTACTGAAAGTTGTTCTTTAAGGGTATTCTTCTTAAAGAATCAACTAAATTTTTCTTCCACTAACACTGTAAAGCCAATGTTATACTTGCATGCTTCTGTCATCATCAAAAATTGTTTTGAAGCTGCAAATAGTTACATCTGTTCAAACCTATTGATAAAAAATGAACTATCTTGGTATCAGTGAGAGGCATACTAGATTTTCAGAATATTTATTTCTGGAGGTGATGCATGAGAATCCAGCTTGCTATTTGGATCCCATATTGAGTTTTTAGGGCTTGTTGTAATCTAAGCACCATTCAGGAGTAATCCACTCCATGGTTCTGGGCATAACCTGTCACGGGGGCTCCCTGGGGCTCTTCCCCACATTGTGGCCCTGTTGAAGATCTTCTCTCCCAATGAAGCAGAGAGAGTGGTTTCTGTTCCCAGAAATGGTGGCAGTGCACTCTCCAGTATCTCCCATCCAAAGTATCTGGCACAGCTACTAAATTCTGTGAAATCAATAGCTGGAATGATTGGACTTTACAAGTTCAGTTGGGGCAGCTGAAGGAGAAAGTAGGCTCACCAGAATAAACAGCTGTTGTACAAGGAAATGAGCTGAATCATTTGAGGACGGGAACAAATCTGGTTTTCCATGCATTGGGTTTACAAGTGGTACATAAACTTTAGTGAATATTCTGTGGAAGTCCCAGACTCTCCTCCAGTATATGAAATTGTACCAGATTTTTGTCTTGCCTGGGATTGCTGTCAGAAGTTACAACCTTAACTGGATATGAGAGGGTAAATGTAATTTCCCAGTAGTCTCCTCAAGCCTACTCAGTTAGATGTATCAGGCACATGATAATTTCTACTAGGGATCACATATAAGACATCACAAGCCCTGAAGAAGCAAACTTCTGCTTATAGTTTTGACCTTCTGATCTCTCTTGCTGCTTGATCTTGGAGCTTCTCTCTAGAGAAAGATAAATCTGGCTGAAACAAGATATCCTATTCCTAAGGGAATTCTTCTTCCATATTTCCTTTATGAGAGATTTGGTGATATTTCATCCCAAGCCTGGTCATGGACGAGGAAAGTTAACTGCTCCAGAGAAATTGGAAGGTAATGGGAATAGTAAGCCCTGAGCATATCTTCCTATTCTGTCAGAAATGTGTAAAAGTAAAGTAGAAGGCTTGGCGAGTTAGGAGCAAGGGAATTGTAACTGTTATAGAACTTGTCAAAGTTCAGCCTTTCTTTGAGGACTCTGATATTGTCAATTTTTTATAAAAACCCCATGTAAGATTTTTCTTGCTTGTTCATTTTCTTACAGAAGTATGACATCACAGTAATCAAGATTATCAGTGTTTATAAACATTAGACCCTGAACCAGCAGAGCTGCATCCCATTTGGGATTTTTGGCAGATACAACTTTAATTAGTATAATAATAGAAAGAGGCTTCAAACAGTGTCCTGTCCAGTGTTGTGTTCAGTGGGCCAGTTCCTCAGTTGGTATAAACAGGTGTGCCTTTATTGACTACACCAACTAAGAATTATGTCCATTGTATTAAAAAGATGCACTGGCATCTGGAAAAAACTTGGAGCATGTGGGCCTAAAAGAAAATTCACAATTACAAGTTTTAAATTGGTTAAGGTTTTATATCAAAATACTCGTATTCAAAACAACATTAAAAATATGCTGTAATTAGGAGGAAATATCTTCATTGCTTTCTCAGTTCCTGAATAGTATAGAAATAGTTATGTGAACTTGAAATAACATTCATTTTTTTAAAATTCAAGTTCAAGCTAAGATAAATATCTAATTCAGTTCTGTTCTAGGCTTTGCTCTGAGTTGTATTGAGCAGTTTCATTGTCTGAAAAATTTCCCTGACATCTGTAAGCCAGAACTTGACACACAAAGTGGAAGGAGTGTTCAGTGGCAAAACTCTAAAAGAAATTCACCAATTGCTAGAACTCTGCATGGGACTTCTTAAAATTCTGCTCCTGTCCCACTCCATAATATCCATTCCTGGATTGTTTCTTGCATTTTTGTTCTGCAAAACCTTTAACCGTACAGGTAGCCAAGTTAGTCTGTAACAGCAAAAACTTAACAAACAATAAATAGTCTAGTAGCTCCTTAAAGACTAACAGAACATGTAGATGGTATCATGAGCTTTCATGGGCACAACCCACGAGATGTTATCTGAAGAAGTGGATTGTGCCCATGAAAGCTCATAAGACCGTCTACATGTTTTGTTAGTCTTTAAGGTGCTCCTAGACTATTTGGTTTTTTAAAGTTTTTCCTACACATACTGTGAGCAAGAGATTTTTCTTGCAAGTTACTGGGGTCTGGGTTTTTTTGGCCCATCCAATCCCACCTGCAACAAAAGTACAATTTACCTGCTACCTCTGTTGTGATAGCTGGGCCTGCAGAATCCTGGTCCTGCTCTAACACTTATCACTCCCAGGATTTATACTAGCATAGTGCTCTGGAAGCTTCATCTTTTGTATGCCCCTTCCTCAGCTGATATCAGATACCTTTTGTTGTCAGATGTAAGATGACATACAGAATCTCTCTCTCATCTTAGTTTGCTACTGCTAAGAAAAGTGGTCTTTTACCTTAACTGGTGTGCATTTGAAAGGTTATCTTTGCAGCTATAAATTTTAGAAACTTGAGATCTAATTTTTCAGGATGCAAAGCACCCACAATTTTTCTACGTCAAGTATCTCTGAAAGAGAAGCAATTTATTTAGATTTCTAAATGTTGGATGTGTTTGTTTGCTTTTGAATATTCATTATTAGAAAAATGTGCTTTTAAAAGTAAAAGCTTACATTCAGCAGAAATTGACCATGGGAAACTTTTTTACTAGCCACTGGAGAAATGTTTTTTCTGGCTGTACAGCATTTGTCACTTTTGATCTGCTTTAGATGATTTTTCCACCTAGAAACTTTAACCTGCTGACTTCTCCTTTTAATCTTGATCCTATTCATATTCAATGGGAATTTTACCAGTGACTATTATAGGAGTAAGATAGGGCTTTTCATTTTCTCTAATTTTTTTTTTCATGGCTTTTTTCTTCTTCTTAAAGTGCCCCTTTTAGAACCATATTATAAATATTTCTTTAAAATTACACATGTAATTGTTTCAGATTAGATGATTAACAGTTACCTGAAACTTAGTTAAGCATATCTTATTATGATTAATGATTATTTAAAATTACATTTTTATTCAAAGGAAGGAACACAATGATTATTTCATGAATGGTCAAGAGAGGTGAAAGCAAGCCAAGAAACTCTTTGTACACCTCAAAAAGATGGAAATATTAAAAACCACTTTTAAAATTAAGTTTTTCGTTGTTTAATGAGTTCAGTTAAATAAAAGTTTTGGCTTTAATGGAAGTGAACGAGTGCGTGGAGGGGGCTGAAATAACATACAGAATATCACTATGCTGTCTATTTCTTTCCTTTTTATTTTACGATCTCCCATTAAAAATTGGTTTATAACCATTTGGGACAAAAGGAATAAGCTTATTTTTCTTTTGCCTACCAATATCTCAAAAGTCTGTGGAGAAAGGTAGATGTACTAGTGATATATTAATAAGAGACAAAGTTATGGAGCTATAGTTGAGGAATAATTTCTCTTTCCTTTTTAAAATATCATTCAAGAGGATTCATGGCTTTTATTTTAATTTGTTTTATCATTAATTACAAAAACATGTTAGTGGAAAAAAATACTAAGCCTTACATTTGTGCAAAAAAAGCAAAATATAACAATAAAGTACTACTACACTTACCAACTAACAATAGAATTTCAAATTAATCAGAATTGGTCATGAATTTTCCAAGAGCTCCAGTGTATCTACTGTTCATGAATACTGAAGTTAGTTTCACAAGAAAATAAATAAAATGATAAATTGTCTTGCAGAATTGGTGAATCCATTTTGGAAAGCACGAAAATTATTTATTTGGGCCTCCAATCCTACTTCATTTTAAACAGTATATTATGTGATTTTGCACTTAATATTTTTCTTTTGACAAATAATTTGAAAATGTTGGAAGTGGCTTGTTCTAGCCCCATTTTACAAATACGTTAAGGTAAGAAGTTCAGAGATTCGGTGGAATAAAAAACACCTTGTGGAAATGATTCCCTAGTCCTGTACTTTTAACTACTAGCCAAAATTGCCACTCTGCCTCCATTGGCTTCTACTATACATGGAAGCTAGTACAGAAGAGCTCATGCTGTGCTATAGTTGAGTTTTTTCATCGCTTTCTGGTTTATGTCAGCTATTCTTAATGCTCTAAAATTAGTATCCCTATCCAGATTTTTTTTGAAATTTGGAGTTATTAGTCCAAGTTTAGGGTCAGTTGAACAAGGGGCTCCTACAGTATTATCCCCTAAACAAACCCAGCATTTCACAAAATCATTGGTTCTTCTGTTTTGCAATATTGGGAGCTGAAACTAACACTGTAATCATCCTCCAAATGAATAAGTAATTTGTGAAGGATGTAACAGAAGAGAGGGAGCAGCATCTGAGCTGCAATAGGGGAATCTGAATGGTTGGAGGGATTATGGCAGGTCAGCACAAGGAGACGGAATTTTGGACCAATGCAGGGAAAAGGGAAATGGAAAGTAGGGCATAAGAGCTGTGCAGTAGGAGCTGTTGGGGTGACTTCAATTCTGTCCTCTTCAAGACCCCACATCCATCCATCAGTGATAGGTACTTATCTGCCTCCTTTCCCAGCACTGTAATATGCGAGTATCTCAAAGTTGTCAATGTATTATCTTCACAACAGCTCTGTGAGGAAAAGGAGTGTTATTCTCATGTTATAAATGAAGAGCTGAGATACGCAGAAATAAATGGCTTGTCTACATGGGTAACTGTATTGGTATTAGATGAGATGTAACTTTATACTGCTATGTTTACCAGTATTATCTCCCTGTGTAGACATTCTTATTCTGGTGCAAGAGTGCCTTTCTCCAATTTATGCATCTGATGAAGTGGGTCTTTGCCCATGAAAGCTTATGCTTCAATAAATCTGTTAGTCTATAAGGTGCCACAGGACTTCTCATTGTTTCTCCAATTTAGGCAATGTTGCTTTGAAAATGGATATAAGAAATAAGAGAAAGGAAAAAAAAGACTCTTACTGAGAAATAAATGTCCACTGAGAGTGTTATAGAGATATTATATCATTGCTATAACTTCCTTTATAGATAAAACCTAAGTGATTTACCCAAGGTCTAGGGAATTGTACCCAGATTCTCCCATGTTCCAGGTTAGTATCCTAACCACAGGACACTCCTTCCTCGGATGTGATCTCATGTTCATCTCTCTTCAAAAATATCTTCACTGACTCCATGTGAGTTCCTGGACTGTTTTTATGTCCTCAACATGCAAGTCCCATGTTGATGCCTGCTTCTCCATGGGCAGGAGGAAGGAGAATCAGGTTGCGCTTGACAGGCAGATGACAGGAGCTAAAGAGTTGATGCAAGGGACAAACATTCAACTATTACATTCTGTGTCTAAGATAATCAGTGGCAAAGAGCCAGATGGAGCAAGGATCAGTGGAAGAGGAAACTGGGATGTGGTATGTGCAGATATTGAGAAAATATTTTCTCAAAAACAAGGAAATTAAATGCCCCAAAACTTTATTAACAGAGTTACGGTTGCATAGTAGAGGTTTGTGGAGCTTTGTGGCTAAACTTAAACTTCTGAAAACCAGGAAATAAAAGTTAAGGCTCACACCAGCATCACAACTTTAATTTTGCTCTTGTTAGTAATAGCTCTCTGTCCTCACAGATGCTACAGAATACATTAAGAATGAAATGTGCACTGAAGGACAAAGTCTAACACCTTCTGTGTGCTAACGCAAAACTCAGGTTTACGTCAGAAGTAGCAACAGGAGCTATCTGCAACTGGCCTACATTCAGACATTAACCTTAATATATGTAAACAATCCAAGACTCACTAAATATTATCATCCTTTTACCTTTGCGCTGAGTATTTCTTCTGAAATGTTGCCTTTACTTTCCCCTCATTAAGCCGTGGTATTTACTCAACAAACTGCTATTAATCCCCAAGGCAAGAAGACCCATTAGGCAATTCTACTGACATAGTCTACAAAACTCAGTGCTGAAATTAGACATACTTGATCCTGTCAGATCCATATGTATATATCCTCATGTTGTGGCTCTGCAAGGCTGCTTCTACAAATCCTGTATCCATATAATGTCTTTATTTTAAAATGTGAAGATTCCTAAGTGTTAAGTATCTTGGTAAAATTGTGACATTTTTATTAAGCTTGTTTTTATCGATAAAATATATTGTAGTGAATAAATATTAAAAAAGGATTAAAGTGCATGGTAACTAATACCATATAAAGATTTCATCACTGTATTCAAGTCAATTTCAAAATTTAAATGGAGTTTCAGATAATTCACCCTATTGCCTTCTGCCAATTTTTGTAGTTTTAAAAATCTTTTCTAAAGAAAACTGCAAAATGTTTCCCCCTCCCTTACTATACTGTTCACAAAGGCATACAAACTAGAGGAAAAAGTGATTGTGCAGTTAATAAAATTAACTATACACTAAGTCCTCTTAAATGCAAAAACATAAACTGAAAACATTCCTCAAATTTTAATTTTTGATGTTTTAGGAAATAACTATCAAACATATGTGATTTTAAGTTGTTTGTCCCTTTACGTTTTTGTAAGTATCTATACCTTTAAAGCAGAGCAAAATTGTTAACATGTGTTTTGTAGACTAATGCTTGTTACCCTTAGATTAATTTTGTATGAATAAGCTTGGATTTTCCAAGTGTTTCTATATGAACCTGAATAAACTAGACTGTATTTTTAATAATGTCAACTCTTAAGAGAATTTTGTGAGAGACGAGTCTTATAGAATAGACCATCTCCTGGTAAATGCAAGAAGAAAGAAAATACTAAAGGCTGAGTTGCAGAAACATGCAAAATTAAGAAGCTTACTACTGTAGGAGGGGCCCCTAAAGTGATATATGCATGAACTGTTAATAGATGTCTAGACCACAGATCAAGTCTGAATCTTGCACTGGCCATGATTGAAACCTATAGCGCAAGCTGGTCATTTACAACCCTCACCTGCTGAGAAAAATATGCATATAGAAAAGATACTTTTGGAAACACCATGGGAGAAGCGAAAATTTTACTGGTGACCGCTAGAGGGTTTTAAAAAATTGGTTTTTATCCCGTTTTGTTGTTTTGTGCTTCATGAAGGTCTGAAAGAAATTTGGCAGAAAGATGGGAGGTTTTTCACACTAAAAACTCAAACTGTCTACACCTTGGAAGATGCTAGCAGTTCAAGAATTAGTGGATGTATAACATCTCAAGAGATTGAAAGCTGAACCATTGAAAACTATTGGATTTTTAGTTGAACTATTTTAATCTTTTTCATTTGTTTTTGTACCTATTTAACACTAACTGACATTGGGGAAATTTGATGTAATCTCTTTTTCACTGAAAATATAGTAATTCTGCAAAGCCAGGGAAGACCAGAATTGATTTTGATAAATGTAAAATGTTTTTAAGCGGTAAAGGAAAAACATAAATATTAAAATAATGATGATCTAAGCTTTCTTTATACATCATAAACAAAAATAAACTAGGTATTTTAGATGATGGTTTTGTCATGCCAGCTGTACAAACCATTAGTAACTGAGGATCATAACTAATCCATCTCCTTTTTTTATTTACTAAAGCATTCTATCTTACTAACCATTACTATTATGGATACAAATTTTCATAATGAATACAAAGACTAAAAAATGACATCAAGATACATGTCTGACTATTAAGCTGTCTGATCTTTATGCAGCTCTTGTTCTCCTTGTCTCTTGCCACCCCTTGTCTTCCTTCCATAGTTGCTTTTTGTCATGCCTTTATTTAGGCCACAATTCTCTAAAGACTTATGCACAACCTTTTGCATTATGGAGGTGGTGAAGCACTGAAATGGGTTACTTAGGGAGGTGGTGGAATCTCCATCCCTTGATGTTTTTAAATCCTGGTTTGACAAAGCCCTTGCTGGGACAATTTAGTTGGGATTGGTCCTCCTTTTAGCAGAGTGTTGGACTCGACCTCCTGAGGTCTCATTCTGTGAATAGTCTCATTAATGTCAGTGGGACTACTCAGTGCTAAAAAGTCTGTGCAGGATTGGAGCCTTAGAACCAGTGCCGAAGCATTACAATTGGTCTTTGAACTAACTTGGTTTTTCTCATTTATGGCTAAGCAATATGCACGTGACCCTCCCCATTGTAGATTAATTTCTGTATGAGAATGTGTTATGACAATGATGTGATGCTGCATGATTTCTCTGGGACTGTAAGGAATATTCATAGAAAATAGTGTATTCTTATTTGTTGTTGCTTTTTATTTGGTATGTAATCAGTTGCTTTAATTTTTTAAGTGTTTCTGATAAGCTTAAGAAAAGAGCAATAAAAATGAACCCCATAACCCCCCCCCCCCCCACACACACACACACACAGCTGTATTCCCATATAGGAAACAATTGAGGGTAACAGACTTTTAAGATCTGATTGCTTTTGTTTCCACCTGCTGATAAAGTAAAGTAACCCTTTACTGTGCACTGGAAAAGGAGATGTTGCAGAATAGGTAGAAATATGATCACAAGGTACATTGAATCTCAAGTCTGCCTATTTTTTAAAAACATTTTTGCAAATTCAGAGAACAAACTGAAGGAAGGCCCTTAGCAGGAGTGGGGGAAGTGTACGTAAAGGTTGTTGGTTGAATTTATATCACATGTATTCTGGTAAACATTTAAAAATGTACATTTGTAAGAGATGTGTAGTATGATAATTTAATTGTAAATTTGATAAAATATGAAACTTTAGACAGAGGACTTTGACCTCAGATACTTTTAATAATATCTAACTGCAGGATATTTAGCAGATGTTCTATTAGAATTAGTCCTGAGAGGGGACTACAGCTGTGGGCCCTTACTGTTATCTTCAGATTCATATTTACTCTTCTTACTCTTCATTAATAGGTAGCATAGATCAGTCAGTGTTAAAGGAGTTGCCTCCTGAGCTCCTGGCAGAAATTGAATCCACCATGCCACTTTGTGAACGTGTGAAAATGAACAAGCGCAAACGTAGCACAGTTAATGAGAAACCAAAATATGCTGAGATCAGTTCTGATGAAGACAATGGCAGTGAAGAAGCTTTTGAATGTAAGTAGTACATCATTCTATTCTATTGCTCATGCTAAAAGGTTTCTTAGCTGACTAGTCAAAACAATGCAGGTACAAGTTAAGTTTGGGGGTCCAGTTAATTTGTTGACAGAGTAACTTATTTTAAAGAAAAATGACTAACCCTAAGTTTACCACACAAGATAAATAGATTGCTAGTTAGACTCCTCTTGCCAAGCCTACCTGTTTGAAGAATATATTTTTCACTTATGCTACAGGATACTTTTAGACTCAGTTAAAAAAAAACACTAAGTTTTACATGGGTAATCTGTATATATAAAAAAGTTTTTTCCTGCCAGGTGACAGAATGACATCATCATGTCATCAGCGTCAACAGGTTCTCTCAGCAAAGTGAAAGTGGCCAGAGAGAGGGGCGTAGACGAGCATAGCGAGTAAAGGTTGCAGCCTCCAAGTATTCTATATGAAAATGTTAGAAAAATAATTGTGACCACACACTTCAGCATTGAATATCTGTAATTATGCTTCCCTCACTACATGTACTTTACTTCTAGTGTAATTTTTGCAGTCAGGGATCTCAAACTCCCAGTGCTGTAGCACAATGCTATATATTATTACCTTAAAAACTAGTTTAGTAAATGTTCATGTCTCCTCCATGTCTACCCAGCTGAACTGGGGAATATTTCCCTTCTTCCTGGAGCACTGAAGGCAGACTACTGAACTTGTATGTATACAGGGGCTAGATCAGTAAGAGGTCCGAAATTCAGCATAACAAGCAACTCTCCTTGTAATGTGGCCTTAGAAATATTTTCAAGAAAGGAACTCGCAGAAACCAATCTGTCAGTTTTTCTAACTGGAAACACAAGAAAACAAAACAATGGAGATTCTTGGGCTCCTTTTCCTCATTAGTTTTCTCAGACACATTTTTTCTGATTGCCTCAACCTATGTGGGTGAAGGATATTATTGCTTCAACAAATCAAAATTACTTCTAGTTCTAACAGTTTTCAAGATAACCTTTGAAATCAGCACTGAATAGAAGTGATTTAGGAGAGGCATTCCTGATCATTATGATCTGATATTGAACTCCAGTCGGTGTGAGAGACCACAAACTAAAACTTGTTCTATAAGGCCATGTCTACACTACGAGATGAGGTCGAATTTATTAAGGTTGATTTCTTGCCACACATGTTGCAAAGTCGAAGGTCGATGTCCCCACTCTGCACAAGAATTCAATGTAATTCGAAGTAGCGCATCCTCAGTAGGGAGACTGCCATCAACATGGAGAAGACAGCACTGTGGATCACTATCCCACAGTGCCTGCGTTGCTTTGCATTCTGGGTTATGCTGCTAGTGCAGGCTGGGACCAAAACTATGCTGCGGGTGGTTCTGGGTTCATGTGCTCATCTACTACCTCCCCCCTTGCTTCAAATCAATGGAAAACAGTCTTTTCGTGCCCTTTTTGGACCTGGTTACCTGGGCAGATGTCATAGCAGCATGAGCATGGATCTTGTTTTGCATCAAACCATTGTGATGTTGACGTCTACCTTGGCATGCCTACTGGTGCAGTATTTCGAGAGAGTGCGTGTCACTCACCAGGAAGAGGATGAATCTTGGGATCCTATGGATGCACTATATAGGAAAGCCTTGCATTGATTGAATGCAGCCAGCAGTCAGTTCTCTGGAAACAGTGGAGTGCCAGTTCTGGTGCATTGAGACAAGCACAGACTGGTGGGACCACATAGTGCTGCAGGTATGGGAGGATCAGTGGCTGCAAAACTTGTGAATGCACGAGGCCACTGTCATGGAACTTGTTAATGGCTTTCCCCTGCTTTGAAGCACAGGGACACCCAAATGAGACCCATTCCAATAGTAGAGAAATGCATGACAGTTGCCCTGTGGAAGCTTGCAATGCCAGACAGCTGGAAATCAATTCAGAGTAGGAAAGTTTACAGTGGGGTTGCTGTTATACGGATAACCAAAGCAATCAATACCACTCTGCTATAGAAGGTAGCAACTTTGGGAAACATGGATGCCACAGTGGCAAGCTTTGCCATGATTGAGTTTCCTAACTGCGGTGTGGCAATAGATGGAACACACATTCCAATCGTGGCACCTGACAACCTTGCCAAGGGGTACATAGACTTCAAGGGGTACTTTTTGATGGTGTTGTAGGTGCTGGTGGATCACAAGGGCCATTTCACTGACATCAACGTGGGATGGCCAGGAAAGGTACATGATGCGTACATCTTTAGCAATTCCTACCTCTTCTGAAAGATGCAGAATGGCACTTTTTTCCCAGAGAGGAGAATCAGAGTCGGAGAAGTGGAAATGCCTGTTGTGATCCTTGGCAACTGAGCCTACCACTTGCTCCTGTGGCTCATGAAGCTATATACAGGCAGCCTGGACCCCAGTAAGGAGCATTTCAACTACAAGCTGAGCAAGTGCAGAATGGTGCTGAATGCCCGTTTGGATGTTTAAACAGAATGTGTAGGAGTCTACCAACTAGGTTGGACCCTCAGCAAATGCAACATTCCCTTTGTGGTTGCAACCTGCTGTGTGCTTCGTAATACTTGTGACAGCAAGGGGGAAAGTTACCTGGCACAGGGTGGGGGAAACGGGGAAGGAGGCTAAAGAACAGTGCCAGAGATTTTGAGCAGCCAGACACCAGGATAAGGAGAGCACAGCTCAGGGCAGTGCAAATCAGAGAGACTTTGAAAGAAAGCTTTATGAATGGCCTATTTTGAGAGTCACGCATGTTCCTCTCAACAAGATGTCCCTGCACTCACTGTCTTCGCCAATAATCTCCCACCCCACCCCTGCAATACAAGCAAATAGACTGTTCAGAGATCAGGCATTTTTATTTAAGGAAGACTGAAGGGACAGAAAAGAAGTCCATGGTGGGACCTAAAATAGGGGAGGCATCAGAAATGTGAGGATAGCCTTTTGCCTCCCAAGGCCCTGCAGGTTGAGTGTCCTTTCCCTCCCTTTTCTCCTCCAACCCCGTGTCCTGGGGTCCCTCCTGGTGGAGACGATAGAACTGGGTGAGGAGGGAAAGTTGTTTTGCACATGGCGGGAAGGTTTCTAGGGGGGGAAGGTTCTTCTCCAGGCACACTGCCAGGTGCTCCATCACAGCCGTCAGGGAGGAAAAGACATTCTCCTGTTGCTTTGCTTGCAGTTCCCTGCACGTGCTCCTGTTCTGCTGCTCTGCTATCCTGTCCTGCCGCTCTGCTTGCATTTCCTCCAGGAGCGTATTCCTCCACTTCATTTGCTCCGTAAACATGTCTTCCCTTGTCCATTTTCGCCTGTGGATTTGTGCGAGCAAGACGGCTGCTGGAGCCGAGGGAGTGTGCAGCAAGCTCCCTGCTGTTCCTGCTGTAACGAAAAGTTACTAGGGCACACATTACATGAGGTACATTGTGGAGCCTAAAACCTAATCTGTTAACATACTGTGAAGGTCTCTATAAAGACAATGGAGATGGGTTCTGTGCAAGGCCAAAGTTATGCTTTTAAGTGGCCACTGTACAGTGTGTATGCAGCAGAGTTCTCAACAGAATATCTAGACTCACTCAGGCATGGTAAGGGGGGCCTGCCAGGACACAATCCTGTGGGTGGGAGGGAGGATGTGGTCTGGTCGTGCCAGCAGGCCAGTTGCTCATGCAGCTTCCATCCTCTCTGCCACACTGCTTCCTGAAGGAGTGCTACTTTCCTATCCCACAGGAATCTATGGGTGGGAGGGCAGAAGGGAGGGAGTGCCAGAGGCTGATGCCAGTCTAGAAGCAGAGGTGGCACTTAATAGCTTCTCCTCCATCAAGGTTGCATGTGAGATATCAGTCTTCTCTGAATCTGACAGTGATAGGGAGCTGATGCTGAGTGAATGTAGCCAGAAACCTGGTCCTTATGCTATAATACTTTGTGCTGCAATGACGTCAGACCACTTACTAGTGGCTTGGCATGGGGAGTGTCCTATCATTGAGGACGAATAAGGATGGACTCCCCAGAAACCTGTGAGAAGTATCAGACTGAGAGCTTTATGGAGATATGCAGGGCGGATTCCTGCTCCATCTCTAGACATATTAACAAGCTCTGTCAGGACCCCTGCACTGTGTGGGTCTAGAGTATTCCACGCATCACTCCCAATTCCTTAACCCACTTATAGCAAGAAAAAAATCTATGAACTCACCAGAAATGCCCTCCCTGGGATCAGTGCCCAACTGTGAGACATCCCAGGAGGCAGGGATTGTCTCCAAGGTTATGAAAAGTTCTTGATTCTCGCAGCTCACCAGCTGGCCATTCTCGTCCTCTTCCTCCTCCTCTCCCTCCACCACACTGTCCTCTACACTGCTGCCCTGATTGTCTTGGGTGGATTACATAGTCTGGTTGGGAAGCTGGTCAGCTCCTCTCCCTAGGATTACATGCAGCTGGCTGTAGGAGCAGCGTGTTTGGCGCAATGCTCCAGACTGTCCATTTGCCTCCTTTGCTTTGTGATAGGGCTGCTTCAGCTCCTTTGTGTTAACATGGCACTGCTGGGAGTCCCTGGAGTATCCTTTCTCCACCGGGCACTTTGCGATCTTCGTGTAGGTATCAGCCTTTCTTTTGCTGTTTTGGAGCTCCAAGAGAATGGATTCCTCTCCCCATGCCTTGATGAGGTCCAAGATCTCCTGCAAACTTCAAGCTGGTGCTCTTTTGTGCCCTTGGAAACTGGCGCTCATGCAACTTGAATTCATGGAACTCACGGCCACATGTACTGCTCAGGTGTGCTGTCTGCTCTGAGGTGTGCTTGCAATGCTGGCCACATGGGAAATGAAATTCAAACTTTCCCAGTGCTTTTCCTGTTCACCTGGAGAGCAATAGAGGCATGAGTTCTGGCCAGAGCAGTCCGAGTGGGGCACTGTGAGATGCCTCCCAAAACCCAAGAGCATCAGCTTTCTCAACGCTGGGTCTACACTACCATGAATTGAATCGTGCAAGATCAAACTTTATGTAACTCCTTGTGAAAAGCAGGAGTACCAAAGTCAACTTCAGTGACCCTTAAAGTCAACTGAACGGGCTTATTAGTGTGGACTCACTGTTTAGAAAATCGACCTTATGCAGCTAAATTCGACCGAAACTCCTAGTTTAGATCAGGCGCTAAAAGAGAGTTATGCTAAAAGAGAAATCTCACCACATCTTGAATATGAAAAGGAAAGGTACACTGTTTCATCTGAAGAAGTGGGTTGTGTCCACAGAAGCTTATGATACTACATTTGTTGTTAGTCTTTAAGGTGCTGCAGGACCATTCATTGTTTTTTCAGTTTTTTCAGTTATAGACTTAACACACCTACCCCCTGATACTTTTTTTTTAAAGAGATCATTCGCTGCTGCTTTGACCATGATGTTACAGACTCTTAAGGCAGCCTGCTGTTAATCTTCATCATGACAAAAGATTAACAGAAGATTGCCTTAAGTTTTCATAATATGCTATATATTTGAGAGAGTGAGTGTGTGTATTTGTTCAAGAACACCTCCTAAATGGTAAGAACTAGGACCACCAAATTAATTACACAGCTTCCCCTTACCATAACTTAAAGCAAAGTAAGGATTTGGTTGTGCCAAGAAAATGGTATGTGCCTGGAATGGGATTGATTCACAGAACACCATACAGAAAAGAGACACGATCACCAGATAGGTGAAAGGGGCTGGTTGGGAGCATCCCTCTCTTCCTGGGTCCAGGACTGTCCAAACCTTCCACTCCCAGGTATCCTTTAGGGAGGAGGCTGACCCCCTCCATTCGTGCAAGGACATTGCTGACTCTTCCCCTTTGTCAGGGAGCCAAGGGGAGAGTGCACAATTTGCTATTTTTGTAGCACAGGCAGGGAGACAAACCTGGACCTGCCCCAGCCAGGGGTCATGTACCACTGCCCTGGCTGTGCCAGCTGGAGCTGCAGCAGCCATGGAGAGGCACTTTTCACCTGGCCCCCAAGCTGCTATGGTGAGAGGGAGCTGGAGTAGTTCTCTTCTCTCCTCCCTCCAGGGCAATCTGCATTCTAAACCCCTCATCCACAGCCCCACCACAGAGCAATGATTTAAATGAAGCATGTACATATTCATTTTATTTTCCAAAAAACAAAAATTGAGTTAAAGACCCAAGCACCACCAGGTTAATCTTTTAGTTTAATGTATTTGGGGAGGTGGTGAGGAATGGCATAGTGAGGTAGCAAAATTCACAGATGATGTAAAGTTACTTATATTCGTCAGGATCAAAAAAGAGTATGAGGTTCAGAAAATAAATTGAATGTTGTTAAATATAAAGTAATCATATTATTAAAAAAAAAGAAATAACTCATACACCATAAAGCAGGGGTGTATTTTTTGTATTGGGGGGTCACTGACCCACAGAAAAATGAGTCGTAGGCACCACACAAGTGAAAAGCCAAAAAAAAAAAATTCTCTTGACAGAGAAGAAGAAAGACACTCCCCACCATCCCCTCACCCACCAGAGTCTAAGGGGGCGCACCCTAGTAGATTCTCTGTGCTCCAGCCCTCAGACTCCCCAATGCTGGAGGGTGGCCCTGAGCCTTGGGGGCCAGATCCAGGCAAGCTGGAGGCCTCATCTGGCTCCTGGGCCTTAGGTTGCCCACTCCTGTCATACAGCATTCAAAACAAATTGTATCTACTTAAGAAAAGGGTCCGGGTGTCCTTGTAGAAAGTTAAGTGAAGATCTCTCTACTCAATGTGCAGCTGTAGTTTAAAAAAAAAGCTGTTAAGATACTTAAAGAATAGAATGGCTCATAATTCTTGTAATCGCTTTCTATAATCAATAGTGCAGTGTCCTCTAGAATACTGTGTGAGATACTGGTCATGCCAACTCAGAATTGATATTGCAGAATTATAGGTGGTTCTTAAAAGAATGACAAGAATGATCAAAAGCATGAAAAATCCTCTAGTATGAAGAGAGGGACTGAACTGGAATTATTCCCTTACAATTGAGATAAATAAGTGAGGATGTGATAAAATTATATAAGTAATTAATTGTAAAGAGATTCAAAAATGTATTTGATATTTATATGGATATCAAGAATATCCAGAATTATAATTAACCTTTTTGGAGGGGATATTCAGTCTGTGTTTCATGGTTTACACCTAGCTTTACATTTTAGGAATCTGTATCAGATTGCACAGATAGAGCACAGATTATCCCATATATGTCTGTTGCAGGAGCTTTACATCTTGTTTAGAAGTATTTTGTACTTTAAAACTGGTGTGGCATTTTTTGTCTAAATATTTTTTTAGTAGGATTTTTTTTTAATTTTGGAAAATAGGTTTGTTCTAAAATTTTATTTTGTATTTTTGTTTTTATATTTATATTTTTTATTTTAACATTTTTATTGTGCAAATAGTAGTGATGCATATAATATACATTATTCCTACTGATATGTCATAATGACACAGTTGAAATATTCTATTTTTGTTTTATTATATTACAGTTCTTAAAAGGAGCTGCAACTTAATATAGATTGATCTAGAAAAGAAGATAAAATGTTTACCAGTACCAACTAGTGACTATGCTTTGAGGCAGTGGTCCCCAACCTTTTGAGGTTGTCGGGCGCCAGGGGGCGTGGCCGTTTGCCCGCCGGGCGCCAGGGGGCGGGGACACTTGCGCGCCCAGGGGCGGCCCCCCCCCATAGCTGCGCGCCCGGGGCCGGCGCTCCCCCCCCCGCCGATTGCTGAGGGCCCGGGGCCAGCGCTCCCCCCCCTCCCGCCGAGTGCCGCGCGCCCAAGGCCGGCGCTCCCCCCCTCCCGCCGAGTGCCACGCGCCCGGCGCTCCTCCCCACCCCCTCCCGCCGGGTGCCGCGCGCCCAGCGCTCCCCCCCCGCCAAGCGCCCGTGCGCCATGTGCCCGGGGCCAGGCCAGCCCCGAGCACCTGGCGGGCGCATTGAAATGCCCCCGCGGGCGCCGTGTTGGGGACCACGGCTTTGAGGTTTTAAAACAATAAAACTGAAAATATATTTAATTTTATGTCCTATTATGGCACCAGCCATTGGGTGTGTCATATTATTATAATTGGTATTCTATGAAATGTGAAAATAAAAATAAATGAGAGCATTTCAGAAAGTCAGAATTAAATTTTGAAATGTCAATATTTCCCATACTCCAGAAAGTCTGATTTGCTGCCAGTTGTATCA
This sequence comes from Pelodiscus sinensis, assembly GCF_049634645.1. NCBI lineage: Eukaryota > Metazoa > Chordata > Testudines > Trionychidae > Pelodiscus > Pelodiscus sinensis. The sequence continues at coordinate 105,614,513 of NC_134716.1, read as the reverse complement.
ATGCTATCCCTGTAATAGACAGTATACTGGCCTAGATGGCCTGCAGAACTTTTATTAGGAGTGGTGATGCACATTCCAGGGAGGATCTTTCCTGGTTTACAAATTCCAAATTGATTTGCAGAAAGCTATATTAAATACATTTATTTGCCAGATGAAAAAAATTTCATCTGGAAATTGTCAGTGGAGTAATGCCATTTTTAGAGTCACTACCAAGAGTAAGCCTATGCCATATGATGGGCTTGTCTAGATGAAAAATTAGTATGTGGTAATTAGTAGTGAGTAAATCTACAGCTCAGTAACTATGTGGATCCTGGTATCTTGCACTAGAATTTCCCTAGTTTGCACAACCGTTAGATCTACTGGTTTGTCATGCCAGGTAAAACTATAGGTCACTTAACAAAAATTCTAAGTTACTTTCAGCATTAAGTATCTTGGGACAGATCCTCTGCTGCTCAGTGGAGAAGAAATAAGTATTCTTGTTAAGATAGAAATCCTCTGCAGCACAAGTTTCAGAATAGCATTTAAGATGTGTAATACTCAGTTCTTGATATCCTCTCTCAATGCTTGCTTTTGTGCTAAAGTAAAACACTTTTTAGATACCTATTTAATAATCTTTAAAGCTTAATTGAAAAGTAGGCATTGGTCCCTGTTAGCGGCATGAAAGAGCTCCCAGCTGCCATGTCCCCTGCCGCTGGCCTCCTGATCCTAGCAGAGCTCTTTCCACTTCTGAGCTCCCAATCTCGGGGCTGTCTTATCAAGGAACATCCATGGTCCTGCTGGACCACAAATGTTGCCAGACTAGAGTTTACAGAGGTACAACCTTTACACAAATTTGTTTAAACTTATAAATCATTGTGTTAGGTTAAAAATGTGAAATTTCAGTTTATCTAATGAAAACTTGCTTCATTTCTAGCTTCTCGGAAAAGACATAAAAAGGACAGAGATGATGATAAAGCTTGGGAATATGAAGAGCATGATAAGAGAATTTCTGGTGATCATAGGAGAAGTAGTCATTATCATGAAGGAAGGAGGACTTCTGGTAGTAGCCGTTATCGCAATCGTACTCCAGAAGACTCTGACATGGATGATTATTCTCCTCCTCCTAACCTTAGTGATGGTAATTCATCAGTATTAAAGTACATCTTCCTCAAAATAACCTTTCCATGTGTTTTAATATAAACATATAAAATGTGGTTAGGCTAATCTAAAAGTTTGTGTATGGTTACAGAATATTTTACAAAACTCAAACAAAAGCATTTTTTTAATAAATCTTCTTTTTAAACTCTTAATTTGTTTACTAGTGGCTAGAAAAATGAAGAAAAAAGAAAAACAAAAGAAAAGGAAGGCTTATGAACCTAAACTAACACCTGAAGGTAACGTTTTGGAAGGTTGAATTTGCTGTTTTCTTTGAGTTATATTGTCTGTTGTACATAACACAATTATATATAATTTTCTTTTTCACCAGAAATGATGGATTCTTCGACTTTTAAGAGGTTTACTGCTTCAGTAGAAAATATTTTGGAAAATTTGGAAGACATGGATTTTACTACATTTGGTAATATGTCAGATATTTTTCAACTGCTGTATCTGTTGTACAAAACCACATAAGGGCTTTACAAAATTTGCATCTAAGTCTTTTATTTTAGAACTTCTTTGTAATTTGGCTATCTCTTTTGGGCTGGGAAATATCTCCTTTCCAGCTGTCCTCACAGTTAAGCTCCTCCTCCACCATCTAATTGCTCTTCTTCTTCCAACCCTGGTTTCTTGCATGACTTAGAAGAGAGACAAGTCACAACTATGGGTATAATAAGCCGGGGAAGGACCCTGCCTCCGCTGGTGCTGTTCTGGCTGCCGGACCCAACATTTTGGGGCTTGGGATGAAGTTTTTCCTTTTATTATGCCCCCTGCAGGTTTTGGGGTGGCTGACAAGGCAGCTTCCTGGATTCCTCAGAAATCTTTCTGGAACCTCCATGAGGCATAGCAAAAGGGTCTTTGAAGAGAGGCTTTTCCCTAGGGGCACCTTGGGTTCAGGGAAGGTCTGGGAGGTGAGATGCTGCAGCTTGCCTGGAGCTCCTTTGGGGAAGTGTGTGGTATGCTCCAGGCTTTAGCCAGCCCTCTGGCTGAGGGAGGGCGTAGTTGGGGTTTCTTTGCATTGGGGCAGGGTAGGGAGGCCAAAAGGGGAAGAGCCAGGAACTAGCCTCTCCAAAATGGGGACCCATCATCCATGACCACAACAGATGCAAACCTTAAGATACTGAGGTGGGGAGGATATCCCAGATGTGAATATCTTCTGCCTTGCACCTTCCTTAATTGGTCATCAGCAGTGTGGATTGACGATGCTTTGGGAGCGAATGTTCCTAAGGTATTTAGTAGTGTAACTTTAATTGAAAAGTAATGAAATTTGTGCTCTTAAATCTCTGGGGTGCTTTTGAAAATCTTTCCTTACCCCAGCTAACACACTAAAAGCTGTATATAGCAAAGTTGAGTATTGCCATGTGGATATCTTAATGTATCTTTTCTTGCTCTTCTCTCTGTGAAAAATAAATAAAATAGTCTATTGCTTTTTCAACCTACACGTACAATCAGTAGCTTTTCAAATTACTCTGTGAAATGTAACTAAAAAGCTGGTTGGCAACTTTACAATGACACTTTGTCAGAAAATGTCAATTTGTCGAAACCAAAACTGTTATTTTGATAACATTTTTTAGTTTTAGGTTTGAAATGATATCTCATTTTGAAATTTCAATTAATTTATACCAAAAATGGTTAAAAATATATGTATTAGCATTGAAATAAAATGTTTTGATTAACTTAATCTGATTTTTTGAGGCTGGGGGGTTGGGAGGATATGGGGGAAGAGTAATCAGGAGGTAAAAATTTAGATATTTATTTTTTTACTCAGTTTGGAATGGGAAGTGTTTTTGAAATCTCACATAAATTTGGGATCTGAAAATTGTTTTCCAACTATCTCTAATTATAAACTTATAAATATTTTATTTTCTAAAACTTTCAGCAATGTTTTATACATTTTAAACCATTGATTGTCCAAAAGATTTAAATTGTAGCATTGCCCCCATCTTTCTTTTAGATTTTGGGGGGGGGGGGGCACTCTAATATTTTGCTGGGCATGTTAAAATACTTGAGCAAAAGATTTTCAGAAATGGGTGCCTGAATTTAGGCTCTTAAATTCATATTTGTACTCCAGAGTAAGCAACTTGTTTTTAAAACCAGTGAAGTTAAATTGGAGTGGATGTAAACTGCCTTTTTTTTTAAGGTGATGATGATGAGATTCCACAGGAATTGCTATTGGGAAAACATCAACTTAGTGAGTTGGGTAGTGAATCTGCAAAAATTAAGGCAATGGGCATCATGGACAAGGTATGTCTGATCTTAAAAACTAAAATGTATGTAACACTTGAGTGTTAAATGTATAGAATATTTATCGCTCTATAATCGTGTTCTTGCTATTTCCTGTTGTGTCTGTGCCTCAGTTTTCCTCCTTTTAGCTAGTGGTCCTTAGTGCTTTGTTCCACTGACATGATGTAGCTACAGAGTGATGTCAAAAAGCCATCCTTTTCAGAGTATAATAGGAGTCTTCTTTCCAGGCCTCTCACTGGATTTCCTTTTCTGTGGCCTTACATCCCTGTTAATACAGAGTTCCCCTCCTTGGGCTAAATACTAAGGGTATGTCTACGCAGCAACGTTATTTCGAAATAACTGACATTATTCAAAAATAACAGAGTGCATCTACACTGCTAGCTACTATTTCAAAATAATGTGAAGCTGGAGGACTTCTACTCTGACTCTTGTAACCCTCATTTTATGAGGAGTAAGAGAAGTCAAAGGAAGAGTGTTCTTCCTTCCAAGTCCCTGCTGTGTAAACCACTGCAAAAGCTGATTAAGCTATTTCGACTTTAGCTATGCAATTGGCATAGCTGAAATTGCATAGCTTAATTCAACTTTTGCCCTGCAGTGCAGACGTGTCCTATCTGTTCCCACAACAGGCTATGGCTTTCTTTTTTACCTGCTCTTGGGCTTCATTTCAGCATTTACCCGGTTGAAGCAGGTTGTTGGTATCATTCCTCTGAGATTAATACTCTCTTCCTAGTATGGGTCTCCATCCCTGCAATTCTGTATTATGGACATTTTGTTCTCAGCCTCACTACTTGTCCTGACTCTTACTTTCCGGAGCCATTTTTTATGGATTCCTTAGAATACAAACCCCTTCCTATGGTTTTCTCTATCCATAGCTCTGGTCCTCCTTTCTGGCTGGTGTCCCTACTTGTCGTCTTGGGCTGGGTGCATTTCCTCCCCAAATATTTCCAGGCCTCAACCTTTGCTCACTACAAATCTCTTTCGACCTCAGCTTCTGCTAGCTGGAGCTTTTGTCAGCTTCTACCTCATATTGACAAAATTGGTGTATATCGAGTCCTGACCCGTCATTCACTTGTGGTCTACCTCTTATAGAATACGCTTGCCTTATATGTCTGAGTTCCCATAAGACCTGACCTAATGAATACCATTCTTAAAGGGGCCAGCAAGAGCCACTAATTTCTTGGTTTGGCCATTACAGTAGGTCATGTAGAACTACTTTTTATTTTCAGCACAGACCCCCTTTGAGAATAAAATACATATGCACCACAACGAAAACAGTATTGAAATTGTTTTGTGCTTGTCCACAAACTAAAATCAAAACTTTCTGTAGCAAACCAGGGTTCATCATCAGTGGTTTCCTCTAGCAAATTCTGGTTCCCGGCACCAGGAAGATAACAGTAATTAAACATTCCCATCCATTTTGCTTGTTCAAAATGTAATGTAACCTAAATCTTTAAAATTACATTTTGATAAGATAAAATCTAGTGAATTTATATTCTGAAATTGATGGCAACATGAAAACTGAATTGACAAACCAAGTTCTCTCAGAACTACTAATAATCCCCCTATGTGTTGTTTAAAAAAGAGCTAATGGAATGATGTAGTTTATTTTTAATTTCTACTAAGATATCACCATTATTACTATTTCTTCATATTTAGTTTTATTATACGATCCTGACTGAGGATTCTGATCATAGCTTTGCTGTGCTAGAAATTGTACAAACACAAATTAAAATCCTACCTCAAGCATTTATAACTTAATTTTTACTCCAGAATTACACAGTGTGCCCTTCCATGCATACATTAATTACTTAAAATAATTTGTTTACAGCCTTTATGCTATTTTGATACAATTATTTTTATTTTAGCTTTCAACAGATAAAACAGTGAAAGTCCTGAACATCTTGGAGAAGAATATTCAAGATGGCTCAAAGCTTTCTACATTATTAAATCATGTAAGTTTCAGATCATAGTTGTTGGCTTCACAATATTTGATTAAAATATGCAGTTTTAATCTTAAGTGGCAGATTAAGATTTCCAAAGCAATTTTGCTTTTAACTGTAAAAGATTTCTAATTTAGTTCACAACATAATTAATAAAATTTCAGTGTTTGTAAGTTGTTGTAATTCCTCAAGGAAAGTGCCGCATGGAACCTGGGGTCAGCTAAGGACTCCTCAGCTGATCCCGGGTTCGTGGGGAGCCCGGGTTCAGATGGGGAGTGCCCAGCTGAGCCTGGGCTCCCCTGCCTCCCCTCGGAATCGCATGGAGGTGGCAGTTTCAAAGCTCCTTTGAAACTGCCGCCTCTGCACAATTCAAAGGGGCAGGAGAGCCCATAGCATGGAGCCCGGGCTCTATGGCTTTGAAATACACAAGAGCCCCCGCTAAGGACTCTTGTGCATTTCAAAGCAGGCACCCACATGCAGTCTGGAATCAGCAGGACTTCCTGCTGGCTCTGGGTTGTACATGGAGTTCCGCATTCCTCATTTGAAATGTACAAGAGCCTCAGCAGGGGCTTTTGTATATTTCAAAGCAAGAATGTGGAAGTGTCTATCTATTAGTCAGTTAACCGCATTAACATCCTTAGTACAGAGGGAGTCCATTTTAGGAGCATCTATGTGAGGCTTCTGAATTTAACCCCATTGATATCAATGAGATTTAAGCATCTGCTTAAAATTCAGCATGTGATTAAGTACTTTGCTAAAGGGATAGACTTATGTACATGCTGAATTGCTTTACTGAACTGGTACTTAAGTGACATTCCCAGGATCAGTCTCAGGGAGTTTGCATCAAAGCCATCATAGAAACCCATATCTCTGGAATCCTGGTGCATTTTATTAATCACAAGACCAATCAATACAACTAACCCAGTGGGAATTTTTTTTAAAGATCCCTATGTCTATATTGGGGGGGGGGGGGGGGAACAAAACAACCATGGCAAAGTATGTCTGAGAGCCTGGGTCAACTGACTATGGCTCATGAAGCTCATGCTGTAGGGTTAAAAATTGCACTGTATATATTCCAGCTTGGGCTGGAGCCTGGTCTCTGAAACAGAGGAGATGAATCCTCTCAACCTACTTTCCAGTTTGAACAGAAGTGTCTGTGCTGCTACTTTTAGCCTTCAGGTGTGAGCCCTGTGAGCCAGAATCAGTTGACAGGCTCTAAGACTCATTGCCACAGTTTTGTATGTGTGTGTTTTGGCAATGAAGAGCTGCATAGATAGTACATTCGAGCTCTGGAGAAGAGGAGGTTTCTCTCATGGTTTCTTAACAATTTCCTTGTCTGTTTTTAAGTCATAGTTATAGCTGAGTCATATCCTCACGAGGGAGAAGGGGACTCAGAAAAATCTTCACTATTTCCACATGGCTTATAAAAGTTCTGTGCACTGGAATTGTATGTAGTGGTAGAAATTGAAATTGATCAAAGTAGCTATTATTTATTAAATAATAGTTATTTATTATTAAATGTTGTTAAATAGATTTCAGTGCATTAATTAAAACTAATTTTAAAAGTATTTTCTTTGGTAATAATCAAAATTTATGGACTGCAAGAAAGATGCTGCTTCAGAATTTGAGAATTTGACTTAAGGATATTTATTTAGCATATTTTTAATGTGATGATGATGAACATTTGTGCTTTAATGCTGATAAAGCTTTAACTTCTGAATCTGTGTCTACTTTCATGAAATAATAATTGTCTGACATTTCTTGCATGTCCGAAAATTTAAATTGATAAAAGTTAAAAGGTAAAAACCCATAATTTTGCACAATTGTAAACATTTAAATTAGGACTATCGATTAACTGCAGTTAAATTGCAATTAACTCAACTAGTTAATAGTGACTTAAAAAAACCATGATTAATCAGTTAAACAAGGACATTGTTAAACAATAGAATGCTAATTGACATTTAGTGAATATTTTGAATGTTTTTCTGCATTTTCATATGTATTTTATGTTGTAATTGAAATCAAACTGTATATTTTTATTACAAATATTTGCACTAATAATTATAAAAACAATTATATAAACATAAAATAATATTTTCAGGTTGAAAACTACTACGGGTTGAAACTCTCTTAACTGGGACACTCTGGTCCGGCGACATCCGCAGACTGGTATGACCACGGATGTTCCAGGACAAGAGAGTCCCAGTGGAGGGTAGTGCTAGGGAACCTTGCAAGCTGGCAGGGCAATGGGAGCTCCACACGCAGCAGCAGGGCTTCCCAGGAGGGCTGCGGGAGCCCGACGCAGAGGCTGCAGGGCTGCCCGAAGCAGCAGCAGGAGCTAATCTCTGCAGCAGGAATCTCCGGTGCAGTGCTACCCCTTTGAAACACCAAAGTGGTGTTTTAAAGGGGGCAGTGTCACCCTATCTACTAAGTCAAATAGTTGATGCAAAAATGCATCAACTTTTCGATTGGTGAAATAACTGATATTTAACATCCTTAACCCTAATCCCAGTAGTCAGGCCACAGTACATACCAGGCCCAGCTCAAACCCCAGCAATTCTCACCACACCACCACCAGGAAGAGTCCAAGCCCTCCCCAGCCCCAGCTCTTCCCAAAAGTCTTCCCCCAGCTGGCTTCTGACCCCCCCCTCCCTCTCTGAGGGGCACTTTGCCTCCCCCTGCCACTGAGTGGGGGTAGGCCTGGCATTCACCCATACGCCTGGAGGGACCGGACCCAGGTTGTACTAGATTCAGCTCTCTCCCTCCAGTTGCTGGGGGGCCAGACTTGGGGCATGGCTTGTCCCCTCCCCCCCCATGAGGGGGGAAAAGGTTGCACAGCATGTGGCTCAGACTGCTCAAGGGGGAAAAGGCAGTGTGGCACGTGGCTGCAGGGACCTCCCCCCCCCCACAAGGGGGGAAAGGGCTGCGCAATGTGTGGCTACAACTCCAGACCCCCTGCAACAGAGAGAGACCATGTGGCGCATGACTCCAGCCCCTCTTCCCCCCCCCCCCCCCCCCCGCCCTGCAAGGGGGAAAGGCCTCACAGACCCTGTGCTCTCTTCTCTCCCTCCGCTACTTCCCCCTCGCCCTTCTCCCCCCCACCCCTGCAGCTGCCATCTGATTACATTAACTGGAAGATTCTCCATGTATTTGTGGATCACAGTGGGTATTTCACAGACATTAATGCAGACAGGTCTGGAAAGATGAATGATGCACATATCTTTCAGAACACTGGTCTGTTCAGGAAGCTGCAGGCAAGGACTTTCTTCACAAACCTGAAGATCACTGTAGGGGACGTCTCACTGTCCACTGTGCTCTTGGGAGACTCCACTGACTCATTAATACCATGGCTCATGAAGCCATATACTTGGAGCCTCTATGTGTCACATAGCAAACAGGAAGTGGACTTTCAAAATTCCCCAAGGAATATAAAGGGCAGTTCTGAGGGTTGGTCACCTGAGTGCAGGGCAGCAGAGTTGAAATAAGTGACTAGAGGAGTGAAAACAGGCATTGTGGGACAGGTACCGGAGGCCTGTCACAATGCTGTAGCACAACACAGCATCCACACTGGCACCCCAGTGTGTAGCCAGAGCACAGCAAACTATGCCTCTCATTGTGGTTTACCTAGAGCATAAGCAGTTGTCAAATTAATAGTGCCATGAACTGATTTACTGCTCTGTAACTTGCCAGTGTAAACAAGGTCTTAGGCAAACAGGCTTCTTTACATTTACAAGCGGTAATACTATCTCTTTTTTACAATGTCAGGAAAAAGTGAGAATGGGCATTTGCATGGCATTTCTGTAGCTGGTTTTGCAAGGTATTCATGTGCCAGATATGCTAAACATTCGTATGCCTCTTCATACTTTGACCACCATTCTAGAAGACAGGCTTCAATGCTGGTTTTAAAAAAGTGTTAATTAAAATTAGGTCTGGATTCTGTGGAGAATTTTATGTCCCCATCTCTGTAAGAGGTAGATCTCAGATAATGAAAATTAATATGAATCAGACTGCATTGATTTGGATTGTTCTTTAGCAGAAACTGTTATCAACATAGACATATGTCCTCTGGAATAGTGATTGAAGCATGAAAGGACATATGAATCCTTAGCATATCTGGCACCTATCTTGCGTCACTGGCTACAGCAGTGCCATGAGAACGTCTGTACTCACTTTCAGGTGACATTGTAAACAAGAAGCAGGTAGCATTATCTCCTGCAAATGTAAACAAACTTGTTAGAGTGACTGACGGAAAAGAAGTAGGACTGAGGAGACTTGCAGGCTCTGAAATTTTGCATTTCATTTATGAATGCAGTTTTCTCTGTATATAATTCTACATTTTTCATCAGTCTGTTTCAGAGTGCATCACAGTCATTAATGTATTTATCCTCACAAGACACAATATTGTACTCTACATCTAAAAAGAATAGTTATTACATCTATTACTCAAAAGTTATTACATCAGTTAATCAAAATATTGCTTAAAATAATTCAACCTTTATTGAGAAATATAGAAATTTATATTAGTTATTTTCTGTTTGCCTCTAAAAATGATGGCATGCCCATAATATCTCATTCTGCTTTAGCGAGATATTGTCAACTTGCCAGTTAACAAAATGCCATATTTATAATATAGGCACAATACTCTGATTATAAATGTCATAACGTTTTAACTTGTGTGTATATCAACATTAACTTCTTTGTGGTATATATTATTCTGCAGGGTTAACCTGTAGTATACAGAAATATAATATGTATTTTTAAAAACTCAGAATTAGTTTTATCTTGCTGCCTACTACTTAGAAAATGTATGTAACTTTCTGTTTTTCCTTGTAGAACAATGACACTGAAGATGAGGAAAGATTGTGGAGAGATCTGATTATGGAGAGAGTCACAAAGTCTGCAGATGCCTGTCTTACTGCTATCAACATTATGACATCACCCCATATGCCTAAAGCTGTGTATATTGAGGATGTAATAGAAAGAGTTATTCAGTACACTAAATTTCATTTGCAGAACACCCTTTATCCTCAGTATGATCCTGTCTACAGAGTGGATCCTCATGGCGGTTAGTGTATTAATAAATAAATGAGTGTATTTAAGCACATGTGCTGCATAAGATTTAAATGTGACCAATTCTGTTAGATGTGATATGCAAATAACTTGTTATCCCTATGCAATTCGCTAGATTCAAGACTTAATCTTGAGACACCTGTTTCCAATGTCCTCTGAATAAAGAAGGATGAATGTTTCATCTGATTTTAAGAAAAAGGCAATTTACAATGGTAAATTGTAACCCAAAATGACAGAGGAAATGAAACTCATCCTCCTCTGAAACAAGCACTGTATAACACACAGGCTACGTCTAGACTGGCATGATTTTCCGCAACTGCTTTTAACGGAAAAGTTTTCCGTTAAAAGCATTTGTGGAAAAGAGCATCTAGATTGGCACGGACGCTTTTCTGCAAAAAGCGGTTTTGCGCAAGAAAGCCTCGATCTCCATTTTCGCGATCGGGGCTTTTTTGCGCAAAACAAATCTGAGCTGTCTACACTGGCTTTTGCGCAAAAGGACTTTTGCCCGAACGGGAGCAGCATGGTATTTCCGCAAGAAGCACTTATTTCTTACTTGAGATCGTCAGTGTTCTTGCGGAAATTCAAGTGGCCAGTGTAGACAGCTGGCAAGTTTTTCTGCAAAAGCAACTTTGCAGAAAAACTTGCCAGTCTAGACACAGCCAAAAGGTCTGCACTTACCTGTGTCAAGACCACGCTAACTAAAAGTTGGTCTCTAAAATTAGAGTTCTTAATTGATATATTATGTACCTAAATAATTGGTCTGACGTTCATGATCCCTGAATACCCAGCAGCTTCTATTCATTTCTTTTAGTGGTCAGTTTGCATTTTTGAAAAAAAAATTATTCTTGATGTGGGTGAAGAGTAAAAAATACAGCAATTTTAACAGAAAGGTATTGCAAAGAAAAATGCTATTTCAGGGGAGCTTTCCATCTGTGCTACTAGGGAGGCAGAAAACTGGGACACTGGAGCATATCCATCTGGCTCACCTCTGACCCCTTGCTTAGACTTCCTGTGAAGCAGAGAGCTTCTCTTCTCAGCCTTCAAATCTTCTTCCGCTGTTTTTGCAGCCAAAGAAATGGGTGCCATAAGAACAACCATATGGGGTGAGACTAAAGGTCCATCTAGTTTAGTATCCTGATTTCCAACACTGGCCGATGGCAAGTGCGTTGGGGGGAATAAACAGAACAGGTAGTCATCAAGTGATCCATCCTATCACCCATTTCCAGTTTCTGGCAAAAGGCAGTAGGGATACCATCCCTGCCCATCCTGGGTAATAGCTAGTGATGGACCTATGCTACATGAATTCATTTAGTTCTTCACTGTTACAGTCTTGGCCTTCACAATGTCCTTTGACAAAGAGTTCCACAGGTTGACTGGGTTGTGTGAAAAATTACTTCCTTTTGTTTGTTTTAAACCTGCTGCCTATTAATTTAATTTGGTAATCCCTAGTTCTTGTGTTGTAAAAAGGAGTAAATAACACTTCCTTATATACATTTTCCACACCCATTCTGATTTTATAAACCTCTATCATATCTTCCCTCAATGTCTCCTTTCCAAGTTGTAAAGTCCCACTGTTATTAATCTTTCCTCACATGGAAGCTGTACCATACATCATTTTTGTTGCACTTTTCTGTACATTTTCTAATTCTAGTACATCTTTTTCTGAGGTGGAATAACCACATTTGCAGAGTATACAAGATGGAGGTGTACCATGAATTTATAGAGAGGCAATATGATATTTTCTCTTATCTAGACCTATTCTATTGTATGTATAGTTGGAATTATATTTTCCAATGTGCATTACTTTGAAATTATCAACATTGAATTTAATTTGCTGTTTTGTTGCTGAGTCACCCAGTTTTATGAGATTGCTTTGTAACTCTTTTGTAATATCTTCAATAATTTTGAATCACCTTCAAATTTTGCCACCTCACTGTTTACCCCTTTTTCCAGATCATTTATAAATATATCAAATAGTACTGGTTCCAGTACAGATTCCTGGTCGACTCCCTTGTTTACCTCTCTCCATTCTGAAGACTGGCATTTTATTTCTACCCTTTCTTTCCTATCTTTTTAACCCATTATTGATCCATGACAGGACCTTCCCTAGAATCCCATGACAACTTACTTTGCTTAAGGTAGCTGGTGTGCTCTACCTCACTGGCCTTTGTGTTGTGGGAGAGATTGTGAGGCTTAGCACCCTTGATATCCTACAGCTAGGCTAGTGGTAGTATGAAGAGCAGTGTTCCCTGTAAACTGTGCTCCTATGCAGCTGCTCAAGAGCAATTCAAATCCTGCCCAGTTGCTTAAAAGAGGGCACACAGCTAGTCTTTTTTTTCTTCTCATGGTGAACATTTGTACATCCCTGAGTGCATATAAAATGTATTGCACACATTAGTAGAAAAAATTCACACATAGGGTGGAAAAGATTAGATGGAACATTGATGAAGAGCCCCTACTCTCAGCCTCTGGCAGCTTGAGTTGGGGGGATAGCGGAGTAGCACACAGAGAATTCCATCTTGGCAGCCTTCCTATGAAAGGCTCTTAAAAAGTTCACTTCAGAAAGTGAGATTGACAAAATCCTTCAAAGCAGACAGCCAAGGAGCCATCATTTTGATTTTTCAGTCTGCAAATCAAAAAATTTTGGTAAAATAGAAATTTCTGTGATAAATTTCAATTTTGTAATAAGGGAATTTTCTATAAGAAATTCATTCTGGTTGGAAATTCCCAACTGGCTCTATTTCTGGATATAATAGACTAACTTTAACTACCATATTGAAAATCTTGGCCCAACAATCCATAAAAAATAAGAAATTATTTGTAATAACAATCCTTCTAGTTAGTGCTGAGAGATTACTTGTCTGACAGCTTTTTGTGCTAAAAATTTTTTATAAAGTACCTATTTATTTATTAAAAAATATCATGTTCTTAAAGTTGAATCAAATGTAACTTGAAAGGCTTGCGGATGTATCGTTTTATTTACTTTCTAGGAGGTGTTTTAAGTTCAAAAGCAAAGCGTGCCAAATGTTCCACCCACAAGCAGAGAGTTATAGTGATGCTGTATAACAAAGTATGTGACATTGTTAGCAGTTTGGCAGAATTGCTAGAGATACAGCTCCTTACTGACACAACTATTCTTCAGGCAAGTATCATCAAAAGAATTTCCATTGTAGAATGAATATTTTTTAAATGATTCTGAAGTTTGATTATCTTGTCAATCACATTAAATGTAAACTAGTGATGTTAAACTATGTTTAATCAGCTAATCAAGTAATTGATGAAATTTCAATTGACTATTTGATTGGTCGTGGGGAGGGGGGGGGGGACTAAAAAGCCACAGCAGGCTGTGGCTCTGCCTTTTAAATGTACTGAGAGTTGCTCTTAATACATTTAAAAGGCACAGGTGCACTAGGGAGAAGAGACTGGGCACAAGCCAGGAATGGGCTGAGAGCGACCTGGTCCCACCACTATTCCTCTGCCACCCCTACCCCTCATGGAGATGGTAACTGTGGGGAACTGGCTTTTAAGATGGCTCCCTGTAGTCCCCAGCACCGGCTCCTGCTCCCCACCCTTGCTGCCTCTCTTTGAGAGGCAGTGGGGGTGAAAGGGGGCAAGCAACTAGTTGAGTCACTATTTGACTACCTGATAAGCATATGTTTTTAAGAGTATGCTTATCGGGTAGCTGACCAGTCAGCTAGTCGCTCACATTCCTAATGTAAACCAATACAATCTAGTTTAGTAGATAAGGTAAATTATCAGAATGACTTCTGTAGTCCTAGAAGTGTAACTTTTTATTCTTTTAATTATCTCGCTAGTGGTCTTAAAATATGTAGTTTTAAATAGTGACTATTTTAATAACACTATTATAAAGTAGTCTAGCTAAACAGAGAAAAGGTACATTTAATATTTAGGCTTCAGGTCTTTAGTGGATTCATTATAAAATTATGATAAAATATATAACATCGTTTTGCCAGTAGCCAATAAGATGAACCTGTAAAGCAGAGAACGTATGCTAATGTATCACTTTAATTGAAAGAATATGTATTTACTTCATTTTCTCCTTTTTGGCAGGTATCTTCAATGGGAATAACACCTTTTTTTGTAGAAAATGTCAGTGAGCTCCAATTATGCGCCATCAAACTAGTGACTGCAGTGAGTACTTTTTTACCAGATGACTAAGCTTAAGGATTGAGTGATATTGATGTTTAAAAATAAAATATGGAAAGAAACATTAGTTCATTCATCTCCCCATCAGTGTACATTTTTTCCAGTCAATTAAAGAATTTGAATTTTGAACTCATTTTATTCTGCACATTATATATTTTTGACCTCACAATAGAGGAACATTATTTAATCTATTTGATCCTCTTTGGTTTCTAAATGTATTTATGGCAAGAAATCCAATGGGACATTCCCATGAATTCCAAAACAAAAACATAAGGGAAAATGGAATACATTTTGCTCTTAAAAAAACAAAATACAAACAAAAAAAAAAGTAAACAGTTTTGCCCTCAGATATTGTATTCAAATAATTTTATACATACAGTTTTAAATGAATAGAACTTCCTATAATATTGCATTCATATGAAGAAGTGGGTTGTACCCACAAAAGCTCATGGTACTATCTATATTTTGTGCTAATCTCCAAGGTGCTTCAGCACCAGTCTTTAAGGTTTTATTCCTACAGTATGGTCGCATCTAACTTTGCATGATGTTTTTTTCTCTTTTTTTATTTTGTCCTTAAATTCACAACATAAAAACCTATGGCGTCCTAATCTCACGATCATATATTGATATTTTAATGTAATCTGATATAACTGAATATACACATGTAGATCTGTTAAGCTAAAAAAATCCCTTTTGTAGTCATATTTTAAAATAGAACTAGACTTAATCCATAGCTCAAGCTGGATTGTGACACTTACTTTATTTCAAACACAAACAGTTCAAGCAATTTCAAACCAGCAAAGAATAATCATGTATCCAATTTTATTTGCATAATAATTTTGTTTTTTCATTCTAGTTTTAAGTTAAATCACTTGAATGTTTGTATGAACTTGGAGAACCCATTTCTTTTCAGAACTTTCTCTGTTATTTCCCTTTCTCAAGCATAGGCATAATTAGGGTTTGTCAACATGAGGAAACTATTTTGAAATAAGATCGGGTGTGAATTTAAAGCACAATACTTTTAAAGCACAACAACTCCATCCGTTGTTCTGCATTACATCTCCTTCTGCGATTTATCTTCATTCATTGTATTACCTATTCTGGGCTATGTCTTAAAGTAGACCAATTCTTAGTAATCTTTGGCAACCCTGCATGCAGCTCACTTTTATAAAGTCTATATTTAGAATGCACAATACCATTAACATTTTCTATTAAAATATATTTTTTTATAAAAGAGGCTTATAAAATGCATATTAAAAATTAAGTTCTTACTCTAATAGTTGGAAGAGATTCCAGAAGACTGGAAAAGGGCAAATATAGTGCCCATCTATAAAAAGGGAAATAACAACAACCCAGGAAACAACAGAACAGTCAGTTTAACTTCTGTGCCAGGGAAGATAATGGAGCAAGTAATTTAAGGAGTCCATCTGCAAAACATCTGTATGATAATAAGGCGATAGGTAAAGAACAAATCATGTCTGACCAATCTGATAGCTTTGTCTGATAGGATATCAAGCCCGGTGGATGAGGGAGAAGCAGTGGACATTGTATACTTAAACTTTAGTAAGACATTTGACATGTTCTCGCATGACCTTATCAAAAAACTAGGGAAATGCAACCTAGATGGGGCTACTCTAAGGTGGATGCATAACTGGCTGGACAGCCATTCTCAGAGAGTAGTTATTAACGGTTCACAGACATGCTGGAAGGATCTAACAAATGGGGTTCCGCAAGAGTCTGTTTTGGGACAGGTTCCACTCAATATCTTCCTCAGTGATTTAGATGATGGCATTGAGAGTACAATTATTAAGTTTGCAAATGATACCAAGCTGGGAGGGGTTGTAAGTGCTTTGTAGGATCGGATCAAAATTCAAAATGATCTGGACAAACTAGAGAAATGGTCTGAGGTAAACAGGATGAAGTTTAATAAGAAGAAATGCAAAATGCTCCACTTAGCAAGGAACAATTAGTTTCACACATACAGAAAAGGAAATGATTGTCTAGGAAGGAGTACTGCTGAAAGCGATCTGGGGTCATAGTGGGCAACAAGTTAAACATGCGTCAGCAGTGTGACACTTGCAAAAAAAATTATACATGGTTCTGGGCTGCATTAACAGGAGTGTTGTGAGCAAGACATGAGAAATAATTCTTCCACTCTACTCTATGCTGATTAGGCCTCAATTGGAGTATTGTGTCTACTTCTCATTTGAAGAAAGATGTGGAAAAATTGGAGAAGGTCCAAAGAAGAGCAACAAAAATGATTAAAGGCTTAAAAAACATGAACTATGAGGAAAGACTGAAAGAATTGGGCTTTGTTTAGTTTGGAAAGGAGAAGACTGAGAAGGGACATGATAGTGGTTTTCAAGTATCTAAAAGGGAGTTATAAGGAGGAGGGAGAAAAATTGTCCTCGGCCTCTGAGGATAGGTCGAAAAGCAATGGGTTTAAATTGCAACAAAGGAGGTTTAGGTTGGACATTAGGAAAAATTTCCTAACTGTCAGGGTAATTAAACACTGGAATAAATTGTCTAGGGGCAATGTGGAATCTCCATCACTAGAGATATTTAAGAGCAGGTTAGTCGGACACCTGTTAGGGATGATCTAGATAGTTCTTGTTCCTGCTGTAAGGGCAGGGGATTGAACTCTATGACTTCTTGAGGTCCCTTCCAATTCTTTGATTCTATGATAATTTGAAGTAGCTATCACTTTGCTTTTGAGGATAGATTATAAATCATACAAATTATAAATCATGTAGATTAGAATAATTATACAGCAGAGTTAATTTTTGTGCTAGTTTCAAACCCCAGCTTGACTTACTAAGAGGTACGCTTTCTATATTTCATCTATCATTGTATACATGCTCTTTTGGCCTTCTCTACAATGAAGCATGCATGCTTACATAATAGGATCACAGAATAAAAATCAAAACTGTATCCCTGCCTTTTTCTTACGTGATATTCTTGAGTTTTCAGTCATAATGTAAAAACCCCTCATTGTCTCATGTCCTTTACTCAAAGGAACCTTAACAATTTGGTTTTCCTTAATGTATTTTCCAGGTTCATTTGATTTTTACCACCATAATTTCTGGAGCTCTGCATTAGTATAAGACACAGAGCTAGGAATAGCAATAAAGCATTCCATGTATACTTTTTATCTGGATTTTTTTGAAAAATTTTGGTGGAGGGAAATTCATGTTTTAAGGTGATGCATAGAAAAATAAAATTTTAAGGAGTTATATTATGAACACAGAAAAACCCTCTCGGAAAGCTTGCTGTTTATGAAACAAAATTCCTTCTTACTGCTTTTGCAAAGATTAAAGATACACTATGTTCAATGTTTATGAAAGTGAAATCTGGCTATACTAAATTACCCATCACCATGTATTGAAAAAATAGATATATGATTAAAAGGGCAATTTGTGACTATTTTTGAGTGTACAAATTAGGGATGTTAGCATGTAGTTGTTTACATATTAACCAGTAAGCCTGGGCACCTAACAGCTGCCTCTGATTGAGAGTAAGGAGCATGGGAGGGGGGAGGGAAGGAGAGGGTTGGCATGTGGAATACTATACATGCAAGAATCTGGCTTTGAAGCTAGATTTCAAGCTAGCTCCCTGTACGTATAGGGTCCCACAGAACCACCTGCTCACCCATGCAGCTGCCTCTTTATCAGAGGCAGAGGGTGGAAGCTGGTGCTTGCAGTGAGTCGGCTTAAAAGTCGGCTCCCCACAAGCACTGGCTGCTGCTTGGCCCCGCGGTGTAAACATGTAACTGCTAAAAAAAATCAAGTAGTTACACATTTACACAAATAAACGTTAGTTAACATCCTTAGTACAAACTGTTGGCTTTGAGGAAAAATTATGATATGCTATTTTGGTTTTCTGTAAATCATAATCCATTATTCTCCAACTCTCTCTATCTCTCTAAATCCTCTAACTGCTAACAGGTGTTCTCAAGGTATGAAAAACATAGGCAGTTGATACTGGAGGAAATTTTCACTTCACTTGCAAGATTACCAACCAGCAAAAGAAGTTTGAGAAACTTCAGGTAATGTCTAACACAATGGCTGACTTCTATAGAATATTGTTTTCGGTATATAAATGTAGGGGTTTAAATTTTATATGATTCCTTAATGATTGTTATAAAAATCTACAATTCTATGAGATGCATTAATCTCTTAATGAGACCAAGAAAGCAATTCTACAAATACGATTTTTCTTTTCCTGAAAGAACTTTTACAGTGGGAACAAAAGTGGAATAATTATAGAACAAGCAGTCTGTGTCTATAGTGATTATCTGCCTTTCCTTTCCTTGAGTTGCACATATTGACTTGTATGTTACTTTCAAAGGGACAGTTTCAGATAGGCACTAGGTACCTACCTAGAGGTGTAAGTACAGCTAGGAATTTGCTAGGTCCCCCCACCCATCTCAGAATTGTAGTAGCATCTGGTATCCCACAATATACTCGAACTATCATCTCAGAATCCACAAAGCCCAGAAGCAAGACAATGCATCATGAGCTATCTGCCAAAAATGATGTGCGCTTATTTTGGGGGGAAGAAAAATAGTGCCTTATGGTCATGTGGATTCACAGTGAGTAGGTTAAAGCTGATTTTTGGGCACGCTTATTTTGTGAGCTATTCTGCAAAAAAACATTTATATGCAAAAATATATTCTGCAAAAACTATCTGATATGAACAACCTTTAATCTCAGACTTTTAAATTAGCTTTGTGTGGCTGTTCCAGGTCAGCTATGTTGAGAGATTTCTCCTTCACCCAGTATGTCTAATTGCTCCTGAAGGCCTTATCATGTGTTTAACCTCTGTCATAGGAAACTCTAGTGTCACACATTCAGCATTATGATTTAAATGCTGGATCATATAATAACAGAGATGAACAGAAGGAATAATATTTGGTAATTTTCTGTGCATTTTATGTGAGTCTAATTTTTAAATAAGATATTTAAGAATGTCAGGGGTTTTTTATAGCAAAAATTCATCTTTAAAGGAATATTGGCATGCAATTTTTATATTTTATTGTTTCCCCCACTCTCAGATGATCTTTAAAATGTTTTTTTTTCTTTGAGTGATGTGCCTCTGTGGGTGCTCCATTATTGGTGATGGGTCATCCCGGAGCCACAGATCAGAGGTTTTCCAGCAATTGTCAGTTGGGCCACACATGCGTGAAAGGTGCCTCATGCCGTTTGCGCCCTGGCGCCTCTCGCGCGCAGCCTGAACCGCCTCCTCCCCCCCCCCCCCCCACACACACCCACCTTTAGTTTTTCCACTTACTACCCTCCGTCTCAGACAGAGCTCATCTCTCGCCGCAGGCATTTGTTCTCCTCTGTAGATAGAACAAAAGACAGGACTATGCAGCACTTTAAAGACTAACAAGATGGTTTATTAGGTGATGAGCTTTCGTGGGCCAGACCCACTTCCTCAGATCAGTGGGTCTGGCCCACGAAAGCTCATCACCTAATAAACCATCTTGTTAGTCTTTAAAGTGCTGCATAGTCCTGTCTTTTGTTTCAGCAAGACCAGACTAACACGGCTACATCTCTATTACTATTCTGTAGATAGTTTGTTTTGTAGTTTTTCTTAGTTTAAGTTCCTTTATTCTACTTCTGTTAATAATAATAATTTTGCTTCTGAAGGGAGCTGCGGAGTAGTGGCAGTATCCTGACTGAAAGTCAAGCCACCCCACTATAGCTCAGCTATCATCCCCATTTTTTCTTTCCCCATTTGGAGAAAAAAAAAATAAAGGAGAGAAGAAGGCAGAGAAAAAGTTACATGGCCTCCCCAGAAATTTTACTTTAGGGCCCACTACCACAACACAATATCAGGCTCACCGGGCTTTTAAAAGTGTGACGCGTGTTGAGACCCCATGCCTGTTTTGGACTCGTGTATTCGTTGCCTAGGGGAAGCTCACATACCCCAAAAATGAGCACTGCTGCATGCCCATGGCAAGAGCCAGGAAGGACAGTGAGCTCCCTGTGATCCTGTTCAAAAAGGCTATGCAGCCAACTCATGAGTCACAGCCCCTTCAACCTCCTATGGAGGCTGTTAAGAAAAGGGCTGCTTCTCCCTTGCCACAAAAACACTTGAAAAAGAGAGCCTCACCAGCAAAATCTCTTCCTCATACCCCGTCTCCTAGGATAAACAAGGGAGACACACCAGGCACCTCCAGTACCGTGGCACCGAGACCATCTACCAGCATCACTTCTGTGACCTCCTACACTGTTTCAGTGCCGACTCAGTCATCCTCGGCACTAGAAAGGTGGCACTGGCATCAACAGCAGCTCAAGACCTGACACCGGTGAAGATTTTGGCACTGGCAGCCAAGCAGACGACCCATAAATCATCAGTGCCGCCTTCGACCGCATCGTCACCCACGTCAGTGCCACCTCCCTCAGGGGCTTCGGCACCGTTAGAAGATCTTCCAGATGACTTGCAGACAGTGCCACCAAGACTTCTCATGAGTCCCTTCCTCCATCTAGGGAACCTACCCCGGTACCTTTTTCATTCTGTATTTCTCTGGGGCTATGTTAGGTATCCAGTGCTGTCTGAGCATACTGCAGTTGGAAAGGATAATCAGAGTGTTTTTTTCCTCACAGTGCTCCTTCCTCACTATGGGTATGTCTACACTACCCCGCTAGTTCGAACTAGCGGGGTAATGTAGGCATACCGCACTTGCAAATGAAGCCCGGGATTTGAATTTCCCGGGCTTCATTTGCATAAGCGGGGAGCCGCCATTTTTAAATCTCCGCTGGTTCGAACCCCGTGTAGCGCGGCTACACGGGGCTCGAACTAGGTAGTTCGGACTAGGTTCCTATTCCAAACTACCTAGTTCGAGCCCCGTGTAGCCGCGCTACACGGGGTTCGAACCAGCGGGGATTTAAAAATGGCGGCTCCCCGCTTATGCAAATGAAGCCCGGGAAATTCAAATCCCGGGCTTCATTTGCAAGTGCGGTATGCCTACATTACCCTCCTAGTTCGAACTAGGAGGGTAGTGTAGACATACCCTATATTTCACCACTATTACTCACATCATGACAGACCTCACCATCTTCTTTGGTACTTTGAGTGGCTGTATACTCTGCTTCCCTATCCACCCTACTGGCTGACATGGGAGCACTGGGACTCTTGCAGATGTCGCTCCACAGTTCCGTGTGCCCCAGTGAAGAGACGCATCCTTGCCCCTCGCATCCTTCCGACCACGCATCCTTCCAACCACGGTATATTCAGAGGAAGAAGAGGATCAAATCCCAGGCAAGCAGACCAAGACACAAGCTCCTGGGAACTCTCCTACTGACAGTCAGTCATCAACTGATGAAGCTATGATCCCGGATGATACATATCCTACTGATGACTTGAAGCAGGTCCAAGAACTTTTCAAGAGGGTGCCCATGAGGCAGGAGGTCTAGCTTTAGGAGGTGAAAGAGAAACAACACCGCCTCCTAAGAAACATCCATTCTGCCTCTTGGGTAGATTGCACTGGCCGTCGATGAAGCTATTATGGAGGTATCGGACGCGATATGGCAAATTCACATTTCCATCCGATTGACATGCAAAAGAGCTGATAGGAAGTATTTTGTCCCTTCTAAGAACTTAGACTTCCTTTTTTCTCACTGCAACCCAATTTGCCGGTATTGAACACTGCAAATCACCACTCGAAAACTCCACAATTTAGATCCACACCTAATGACAAGAAGTGTAGAAAACTAGAATTGTGAACTGTTTTGCGCTCCTAGCGAACCATGACAAGTATTCTAAACTAGCTGAATTTATGGAGCATCTCCAAAACTCTAAGAGGCCTATACTTAGGTCAATCATTGCTCGTACAGTTTTGCAGTCATCGTTTGACGTGGCTGACAAAGCAGCTAGGGCAACAGCTACAGCAGTCGTGATGCAAATAGTTTCCTGGCTGCAAGCTGTGGGAGTGCCTAGGGAGTACAGTCTAAGGGGGAGGACCTCCCTTTCAATAAACCAGCTTTATGTGGCCAATACAGATGATGATCTGTATAACAATGAAGACTCCCGAGCCACGCTCTGAACACTGGGCATGTATTCACCACCGTATCAACGGAAGCACTATACCCCGTACAACAGAGACAGTTACTATAAATGTCCACAGCAGAGGTTCTCTGATTATATCCAACCCAGACAATGATCCCAGAGGAAACGTCCACCTTAATCCCATTCCTCAGGCTCCCAGGCTATGAAGCAGCAGATGTGAACCTTCGGTCAAGGGTCTGCACAACCTCCCCATGCATCCAGTGTCAACAAGCCAATGCTTTTTCCACCACAACAAGCCAACTTTTTCGCCCACAGGCTATGTCCCTTTTTCCACCAGTAGGACTCCAAAACATCGGACCAGTGGGTGCTACAAACCATTTGCATGAGATACACCATTCCCTTCGCTTCCTTCTACCCTCGCCCTTACCTTGTCCCTCTTTAGGGACCCCTCCCACGAGACGACTCTGAGACAAGAAATCAATCGTCTCCTCCATCTAAGAGCAATAGAGAGGGTTCCCGACTTATATCAAGGAAAGGGATTTAATTCCAAATACTTCCTGACCCAGAAATGCATAGGAGGTTGGAGACCAATGTTGGATCTCTGCAAATTAAACAAATTCCTCCAAAAACAGCAATTCAGGATGGACACACTGGCTTCCATCATCCTGGCACCAGATGAGGGGGACTGGTTCTCATCTCTCAACCTACAGGATGCATATTTTCACATCACAATGCACCCATCCCACAGATGTTACCTCCAATTCACCATGGATGAGGACCACTTCCAATACAGAGTTCTTTCCTTTGGCTTATCCTCTGCTCTCTGTGTTTTCAAAGACCTTCGCGGTAGTGATAGCTTATCTTCAACAGCAGGGGGTTGAGATTTTTCCCTCCCTAGATCACTGCCTCATAAAAGGTCAGTCACATACAGAAGTGACAACATGATCTCTGGGACCAGATACCTGTTTCATCATCTAGGACTCCTTATAAAGGAACAGAAATCAACTCTGGATCCCATTCAGGACATAGAGTTCATTGGAGCTCACCTCAAATCCTTATCTGCCCAAGCTTTTCTCCCACACCATCATTTTGCCACAATACAGGATCTGGTAACATACTGCTCATGAGCTCTTCCACTATTGTACTTACTTGCCTTCACTTATGAGCCATACGGCCACGCACAATGTACATCGTCCAGCACATGCATCTCCATTTCCATGCTCTGCAGCACTTGCTGGTGTCAGTCTATATGCTATCCAGTCACCCACTTCATTAGTTACCATCCCCATGAGTATCTTGGATTCTCTCAAATGGTGGATGTCATCTGACAATCTTCTTGTGGGGGGTCCCCTTGCACCAAACCAAACCAACTGCAGATGACAACAGATGCCTCCCTACTAGGATGGGGCACACACCTACATCATAGTTCACATACATACATAGTTCACAAACTTACAGGCAATATGACGACCGTGTTTTATATAAACATTCCTGATCCCTTTGTGCAGAGGTAATCTGCCTTCAGAACTGGTGCATTCACCACAGGGTCACCTTGAGGTTGTCATACCTACCTGGTATGAACAGTGCCATGGTGGATGCTTTGAGCTGCAACTTTTCTATGAATCAAGGATGGGAGTTGCACCCAATGGTGTGCGTCTCTGTCTTCCACTGATGGAGATACCCATCAATAGACCTTTTCGCAGCTCACCATAACAGTAAGTGTCCTCACTTCTGTTTCCATGCAGGACTGGGCGAGGGATCATTGGGCAACACCTCCTTAATTCCCTGGAAAGAACCACTACGTTACGCTTTCCCACCAATTCCACTGATCCTGAGAATCCCACGAGGCTCGAGTCATCTTCATAGCTCCTTCATTGTCCAGGCTCCCATTCCTCCAACACATGTCCATCAGACTGCCATATCCACTTCCACACTGCCACGACCTCCTTTCCCAGGATAAAGGCAAATTACTCCACCCTCTACCTAATATCTTTCACCTTCATGCATGGCTCCTATCTGGTCCCACAGTGCCGAATCCCAGTGCTTGGAACAAGTGAGAGCAATTCTCCTCCATAGCAGGCGGCCATTCACCAGAGCCACTTACCTGCAGAAATGGAAGCCGTTCTCTTCCTGGTGTTGGCACGTGCATGTTGATCCTTATACTGCACCGTTTCATTGTGTCCTTGACTACATATTATGCCTGAAGATTGGTGGACTGTTCATCTCCTCAGTCAAGGTGCATCTCGCAGCAGTAAAAGCCTTTCATGAGCGACAGATTGTCTATCTTTGCACATCCTATAACCAGGAAATTCCTTAGGGGCCTCCTGAACCTCTACTATCCCTCCCCTACCCCACATAGGGCCCAGGCACACTCATGGGACCTAAACTTGGTTTTAGATTGTATTATGAGCCCATGGTGACTTTCCCGCTCCCGTTCCTTCTAATAAAGGTACTGTTTTTGATAGCCATTACTTCTGCTAGGAGGGTTAGCAAGATCAGGGCTTTGATGGTGGGCCTACCTTTCTTTGCAAAGGTCAAAGTAACTTTGTGGCCACATCCTTCATTGTTGCTTAAGGGCTGCACATCAACGAATCAATACTTTTATCAACATTCTTCCCAAAGCCACATCTCCTAGAGACGCTGTTCTTCATACAATAGACATTCAATGGGCCTTGGCCTTCTATATAGACAGGACTCAGACCTTTCGTAGCTCTCCATGTCTTTTTGTGTCAATTGCAGAATGCTCGAGAGACATGCCAATCTCAACCTAGCATATTTCTAAATGGATATCATCCTGCATGCTCTGTTATTCTGTCTGCAATAAGCCCTTGACGGCTCCACCAAGAGCACACTTCACCTGTGCTACTGCAATTACTATGGCTTCCCTGAACAATGTTGCCCTTAAAGACATTTTCCAAGCAGCTACCTGGTCATCCAACCATACCTTTGCCGGGCATTATGCCATCGTGCCCTACCTTGCAGCTGATACAATGGTTGCTGCATCAGTCCTGTCTTCAGCTGCCAAGTAGTGACTCAGAGTCCCACCATCCTTGCTGAGCACTGCTTTGTAGTAACCAACAGTAGAGAGCACACCAGAATATCGCTCAAAGAAGAAAAGGAAGTTACTCGCTCTGTGAGTAACAACTGTTCTTTGAGATGTGTGTACCTGTGGGTACTCCACATCCCTCCCTTTCTTCCCGCTGCTTGGAGTGTTTGTTACTCGGGCATATGCAAGGATCTAAAGAGTGGTTTGGGTTGTGCATGAGAGGTGCCAGGGAGCAGACAGCATGGGGCACCTTTTGCATATGCATGTCCCAACTGACAACTGCTGGAAAAGCTCGATCTGGTGTGTCCCATCACCAACAGTGGAGCACCCACAGGGGGACACATCTTGAAGAACAGTTGTTACTGCACAGGGTTACTGCACAGGGTAAGTAACTTCCTTTTCCCTGTGTTGTGAAATGGTTGGTTTAATTTTCTTACAGTAGTACTCTTTACATACTATTTCATATCAAGTGCTTTAAGAGTGTTAAAAGAAAGACAGTAAAATTAAAATTATTATTTTATCTTGCCAAAATTACTTTTGTATCTTCATGATCTAGTGATGATGTCATAGATATGAGAATAATAT
Organism: Pelodiscus sinensis; assembly: GCF_049634645.1. Lineage (NCBI taxonomy): Eukaryota > Metazoa > Chordata > Testudines > Trionychidae > Pelodiscus > Pelodiscus sinensis. Next base: position 105,588,314 of record NC_134716.1, on the reverse strand, counting down.
TAACTGTTGCTTTGGAGTCAGTGTAATGGCTTTGTGAGTACAAACATGATAGATATTGATCATGTTGTTTAATGTGCTATTGAAAGCCGCTCATGTACTAATGAGATGAGTTGTACAATAATCTATATAGGATAAAATTACTTTTTTATGGATCTCTGAAGAGTGGTGCTTATTGTATTTTAAGTTTTGTTTTATTTACTTTAGAATGATTGTTAAAGCTATAGGTAAACATTTAGAGCCCAGAGAACTTTGCTAATCTGGTGTTAATGCTTTAGGTAGGTAGGAGTTATGGTTAGTAGCCCTTTGTATTGTCCCTTTTAACTGTCATGATACATTGTTTTCTTCAACAGGTTAAATAGTAGTGATACTGATGGAGAGCCTATGTATATTCAGATGGTAACTGCACTGGTTCTACAGCTTATCCAGTGTGTTGTGCACCTGCCATCAGTGGAGAAAGATTCCAATTCAGACGAGGAGTCAAACAAAAAAGTAAGTCTCTTTAAAGACGTTTTAAAGTGTTTAATACGTGAGTATGCATTTGTTCTGTGACACTGAACCTATGGAGTAGTGTCCCCTGCATAATAACATCATGCACTAGACAAGCGGGTCTGAAGTTTTTATATATTTAATACTCGACAAACAAATTTTGTTGTTGTTTTTAGGTGGATCAAGATGTCCTTATTACTAACTCATATGAAACAGCCATGAGAACAGCACAAAACTTCCTTTCTATTTTCCTTAAAAAGTAAGTGTTATCACACTCTTTAATTGTGTTTTGATGTGTGTGGTTCATAATTACAATTTTATCTCTGTTACAGACCGAAATGTAGCACTTCCTAAAGTTCTGAAATTTTAATCAAAAGAAATTTTTCTGGAGAAAGTTGGAGTTTGAATTGGAGATGGTATTTTTAAATGTAGGACATTGTAAAAAGAGATTTTTAATTTTAGGAATACTTTTTTTGTGAAGTTCTAGCTTAAAAAGAAATCTCACATTTGCTTTATTCATTAAGTCCCACTGAGAACTATTGCATTCTGAGTTTCTTAGGTGTTCATAGGGTATGTCTACACTACCCCGCTAGTTCGAACTAGCGGGGTAATGTAGGCATACCGCACTTGCAAATGAAGCCCGGGATTTGAATTTCCCGGGCTTCATTTGCATAAGCGGGGGGCCGCCATTTTTAAACCCCGCTGGTTCGAACCCCGTGCAGCGCGGCTACACGGGGCACGAACTAGGTAGTTCGAACTAGGCTTCCTAGTTCAAACTACCGTTACTCCTCATTCCACGAGGCTTCATTTGCAAGTGCGGTGTGCCTACATTACCCCGCTAGTTCGAGCTAGGTAGTTCGAACTAGGAGGGTAGTGTAGACATACCCATATAGTCTTAATAGTCACTAAGGTTTCTTCATAAATCTTGTAAAATGTATAAAGTCTTCAACCTGCAACTGCAAAATTAGAAGCACCTGAAGTCTAGTTCAAGCTTAGAATTTTTGCACAATATTTGGAAAAATTAGTCTTTGATATGAAAGCTTCAGTTACAGAAACTTGCAAAGAGTGTAAAATTCCGTTACTCTTAGCTCTATGCACAAAAATTCTTATGCCACAGAATTCTGCAGGGAACTGTGTATACATGTGAGAAGCTGCAGGTAAAATGTATGCCACATAATACAAAGAGGAAAATTTAACTTTCATCAGGAGTTTTGCACCTATAATACGAATGAAAAACATGATTTATTGGTTATATATTTAAGGTACACTGTACTACCAAAGCAACTTATCAGAATCAGTTTTAAAGAAAGTTACCTTTTTAAATTAAACTACATATCTCTGAGACATTACCAAATCATCATATGTCAGGCTCTGATTTGATCTTTCTCCACTGCACCTGTTGTTTATGGACAGGTACCACTAATATAAATTCCAGAGACTTAGTTGAGCAAGACTACTTCCTAAATCAGGAGTGGGCAAAATTTTTTGCAGGGGGGCCACTTAATGAATTGTGGTATGTAGGTCGGGCTGGCTCCATCCTCAGAAGGGCGGGGACCTGGTGCGGAAGGGTTGGGCTGGGAACTAGCCTCCCCCCAGAGTTGTCTGGGGCCAGAGGCTTTGAGTTAAAATCACAGTAAAATCACAGCGGTTCTGGCCCCTGCTGGGGTAGCACCACAACTGGGAGCCCTTTAAATAGCCATAGTTTTCCCAGGTGGGTGTCAGGCAGTGTGGTAGCAGCAGAGCCGTGAGCCATTTAAATTGTTGCTATTCAAAGGGCTCACGGCCCCACTGCAGCTCCATTGCCTACCAGCTGCCTGGGGTTGCTGCAGCTACATGAAGGGCTCACGGCTCCGGTCCTTGCTGAAATAGCACTGTGACTGAGAGCTATGAGCCATTTAAATAAGATCCTGCTTCCTGAGCCACTCATGGAAATTCAGTGGCACAGGCAGGAGGATATAAATAGAAAGCAGCCAGATGCAGTCTGCAGGCAAGATCGAAGTGTTAGGTAGGACAGATGTGGCCCGCAGCTTGCATCTTGTCCAGCCGTGTTCTAAATGCACGATTTCAGTATGAACTAATTTATTCTCAGTATGCAGATTTGAAACCCTATTCTATCTAATGTACTCATCCTGAAGATACAAGTAAGATTTTCAGGCTTATCTCATTCAACATGAACTTTAAGTGCCAGAGTACCAAATTCACCAAAATAGACTGAGACCTAATTTCTTATTCTTGGAAGAGAGAGGAGAGCTAGCACACATGTAACATTTGTAATCAACAAGTGAAAAGTCTGTAAAACTAGTATGATACTTATTATACATTAATATCCCCATAAAATATTAAGAAAACTGTTTCCAGTAGTTGAAACCAATGCTGGATAAATAAGATACTGGACCAGGGAATGAATTGTAGGTATCTTGCATTGTACTTAGAGCTACCCTCGTTTACCTTGTTATGTATGAAATTTTAGCTACTTTTACTCTTTGTTCTTTAGAGAATCTATTGCTGAAAAATATAGCTAGATGGGAAGATTCTTTCTGTTGACATTCCAGGTCTATCTGGTTTTAGTAATAGGCATGTTTTTGTACTTTGGAACAAACAACATAAGACAGTTGATCCTTTTTAATACATGGTTATTACAAAACATTTTCATTATTTTCCTTTAAACAGATGTGGTAGTAAACAAGGAGAAGAGGATTATAGGCCACTGTTTGAGAACTTTGTTCAAGATCTGCTTTCCACAGTCAACAAGCCAGAATGGCCTGCTGCTGAGCTATTACTTAGCTTATTAGGAAGGTTGTTGGTAAGAGACCACAGTATTTCCAATTTATTATAGTGATATAAAGTGCTGTACATGGCTTATTAAATTTATCCATCCCCTGGTCTAGGAAACTCCCTGTTCAGGACCGTTCAGGTCCCCAGGGTGCTGGACCAGGGAGGTTCAACCAGTAGTTAGATAGCACCTTGCAGTTTACAAATATACATGTGGTAGACAGATTACATACATACACAAACACGCATATATAACAATGAAGTTCCATATCAGATGTACAACATGAATCCTATCTAGTTAGGCTGATTAGAAGGTCCATTTAAAAAAATCTTAGGAGCATTTTTGAAAACGGGCCAACTGGTGATGGAAATTAATTTCATATTAATGTTAAAATATTGATATATGTGGTTATCAGAAAGACAAGGTAGTGAGGTAATGTAGATTATTTTTATTATCTTCAGTAATTTAAATTGATTACTCTGTTATATATTTAAAAGCATGGACTCAACAGACTTACTGGATTTATGGCTTATTACCACACTGCTCGCTAATCTTTAATTGCCCACTTCATTTTAAGATGTCTGCCACTACATGTGTTAACCCCTTGTGCTTAACAGTTTGTCCCAAGTTGTAATTAGCTCAGGCGTTCTGATATCTTTCCCTAAAAAAGTTTGAAAGCTTATATCTTCCAACAACAGATATTGGTCCAGTACAATATATTACCTCACCTATCTTGTCTCTCTTGTATCCTGGAAATAACACATTTACAACAAAGCATACAATTATGTTCCATTGCAAATTATGTAATTTATTCAGGTTATTAGTTTATGAATTTCTGAATAAGATCAAATAATATATTATGAGAAACAGTGCAGGTAAAGAATTGAGTAGATAATATTTTATCCTGCTTTTGTTAGGTTCATCAGTTCAGTAACAAGTCTACAGAGATGGCTTTGAGAGTGGCATCACTTGATTATCTTGGAACAGTAGCTGCAAGATTGAGGAAAGATGCTGTCACTAGCAAAATGGATCAGGGATCCATAGCTCGAATCTTGAAACAGGTATATATAAAAGCCCTATGGTTTAGTGCAGGGGTGGGGAACCTTTTTTGGGTCTGGGGACCACTGACTCACAAAAAAATCAGTTGAGGGGCTGCACACAAGTGAGAAACAAAACAAAAACATAACAAAATCTCACTGTTGTAGCCCCTGACTGAGAAGGAGGAAGGCACTCCCCACGTTCCCATCACACACCAGAGCCTGTGGCGGAGGGAGCCCAGGCTAGTAGATTTTGTGTGCTCCAGCCCCAAGGGGATGGCAGGAGGGATGCAGCGCCAGTGGGGGATTCCCAGTACTAAAGGGGAGCCCTGAGTCTCTGGGGCCAGACCTAGGCAAGCAGGGCCTTAGGTCCCCACCTCAGATGAAGACATTAAAATGCTATTCTACTCTGAAAAGTAATGACTTACAAGTGCCATTTGGGGAGTCCATCTTTAGTATCTGTCTAAGACTTCTTTATCAGATGTACTCAAATTATAAATAAAAATGTATTTTCTAACTACTAGCTCTATAAACTCATCCTGGATTTTGAGAATCAAGTCCACCTCACACATGATTTTCAAAAATAAGGATTCATCAGGTCATATTAATGCCTCAGTTGCTCCTGTCCCAACTCCTTATCTTCACTGGGTTAAAACTACTTGAATGGTTCCGTTCTACTGTATGGTAATGATGCACATGAAGGAATAGAATCCAGCTCTCAGCTCTCGCTCTCAAGAGGAGTAAAAGTCATTTTAATCATTAAAGTCAGCAGATGTGCCTGAACACACACAAGGACCAGATTTGTTGATTGAACTAGAGCTACTTTCATACACATTTGTAGCGTACTGTCCATCTGTATCCGCAAAAAGAGTCATGGATATCCACATTGACATCTGTGGATATAAAGCTAATATTCACAAATTTGCAAGGCTCTCGATAACATAATTTGTACCTGCATCCACATTCATAGCCACAAAAATAAGTCACAGAGCTAGATAGATTCATGGAGGTTAGATCCATCAATGGCTATTAGCCAGGATGAGTAGGAATTGTGTCCCTAGCCTCTGTTGCTGTGGAGGTGGGTGACAGGGGAAAGATCATGTGAGGATTGGGGCATCTGGTATTGGCCACTGTTGACAGACAGGATACTGGGCTGGCTTGACCATTGGTCTGACCCATTATGGCCATTTTTATATCCACATCCGTGAATGTAGATATAAAGCAAGTATCTGCAGATTTGCAGCGCTCTATGCATTTAAAAGAGCTAAAGTTTCATAGGTATAGGTTCAATTTTCAAATCCTGAATCTGGTTTCAGTCAATATTTTTGTGCAACCAGTACTGGTTTACAGCTCAGTTTAGACATATATTTCTAAAGTTCTATCAGTGCTACTCATTAGAATTGCCTCTGTTTCTGTGAAAGAGGCAACAGTTTTCCGTACAAGGTGTTCCTTTTTTTTCTCTCCACCATGTCATGATTGTTTCACATACCTAGTTTTAGGCTGCCTATTTAAAATGCTTGAGGATTTACTTTGATTTTTTCCTGGATCACTGGCTGTGTCAGACACGGTCAGAATTAGAGTTCAGTGGTCATTTTACATTTATTTGATCCCAATTTCACTATTAGTATTAAGGATTAGTAGTCAGACTATTGGCTATGAAGCCAACAGAGTTGTGGGTGTTTTTTGAGGAACCACTTCAGATTCTTCTGTGGCAGCTGTAATTCTATCAAAGGAGAAGTTTGTGGCTATTCCGACTATTTATCAACTAAATGACTGAAGTCTGTTCAGTTCTTTTGAAACTTTTGGGATTCATGACTGGCAGCTTAAGACACACCCAGTGAATGACATCTAATGATACTTCTACATCAGTGGCTTAGTACAAATTATTCTTCCAGGAAGATGAATTTGTTCACTTGTCTCCATACCTTCAAAGATTCTAAGAATGCTACATTGGGCAGTACAGAAGAATGTTTTAAAAGGGGTCTCTTTCACTGCCCCCGTCTCCATTAGAAATGGCAACAATGGATATCTGCGCTTTGGCAGAGCGCTCCTCTGAGTGCACCTCTGCCTGGACATTGGAATTGATGGCAAATGAAACTGCACTGGACAATATGATAGGCTCTAATAGCATTTCTTCAAGAAAGCCTATTGCATACTTGGATGAACAGTATAACAGCAGTGTACTATGTAAAGAAGGGTCATCTTACTTAAGACATTTAATGCCAAATGATAAATCTCTAGAAGTGTTCTATTTGTCCAGAATCATTACACTGCTCTTTTTACAAGATGGAGACCTCTTGACTACAAGAAATGGTGCATAAGTAACCACTTTCCCACTCAAGAGCAGACTTGAGTTCTCTGTTAGATGTTCTGTTGTTGAAACAGACACAAAACTATATTTTTTTTCTTTTTGCACTTCCAAAAGTTATCAAGGAAATTTCTTAGGGACTGTATTGCGTGCATAATTCTAGCAGCTCTTATTTAGACTCAACATCCTGGTTACTCAGATCTTGTGGACTAGTAATTAGAGTTACTTTTTTTCCAACTCCTGGTGTTTGGGCTTGTGTCATAGATGTCCTTATATTCTGGTATGAAGGTACATTTGGCGGAGGAGAAATGTTCATTGGAGGAGAAGGGGAAGCAGAGCAGACCCTCTTCAGTTCCTTTTTAGTTGTCTGCAACTTTAGGTGGAGCTTTGTAGTGTCTGTTATAGCTAACAATGCAGTTTGCTGTTTGTCTTTTCTGGCTTACTCCTTGTTCGTGGTTTTTTTTTTTTTTTACCATTTTTTCTTTAGCTTTTTTTCATAATTTAGCATGCTTGCTTGCTTAAGAGTGCAGGTGGAATTTCCTCCTTCCACTCTTACATTTACCTGATCTGGCCTTTGTTTTTTTCACTCAGCTTTTTACCTGGCTCCGTATTTAATGTGTTATCCCTGGGTATGTCAACACTACAAAGTTAATTCGAACTAACGTCCGTTAGTTCGAATTAACTTTGATAGGCGCTACACTAGCGCTCCGCTAGTTCAAACTTAATTCGAACTAGGTAAACCTCATTCTACGAGGACTAAACCTAGTTCGAACTTACTAGTTCGAATTAAGGGGTGTGTAGCCCCTTAATTAGAACTAGTGGGAGGCTAGCCCTCCCCAGCTTTCCCTGGTGGCCACTCTGGCCAACACCAGGGAAACTCATCTGCCCCCCCTCCCGGCCCCAGACCTCTTAAAGGGGCACAGGCTGGCTACAGTGCCCATGCCAGGTGCAAGCCTGCCAGCACCCAGCTAGCAGACTCTGCACCTGGCACAGCTCGAGCCAGCTACCCGATGCCCCCCAGCCCTCCCCCTCTTCCCGGGGCCAGGCTGGCGGCTCCCGGGAGCTTGCCCGGGACCGCAAAAGGCGGGCACCCGCCTGGTCTAGTGCGGACATCGTGGACCTCGTCCACGACCTCTGCACTAGGCACAGGAAAGTGGCCGTCTAGGGCAGGAGAGCTGCCAGCCTGGCCACCCAGGAGCAAGTGTGCATGAAAATCAAGGTGGTCCACTGAGACCCCCGACCCTGAACCCTGAGCTTACAATGGCCGTACTGGGTGAGACCAAAGGTCCATCTAGCCCAGTAGCCTGTCTGCCGACAGCGGCCAACCCTAGGGACCCTGGAGGGGATGGACCGAAGACAGTGACCAAGCCATTTGTCTCGTGCCATCCCTCTCCAGCCTTCCACAAACTTTGGGCAGGGACACCACTCCAACCGCCTGGCTAATACCACTCCATGGACCCAACCTCCATCACTTTAAACTCTGTTCTAGTTGTAGCCTTCACAGCCTCCTGCAGCAAGGAGTTCCACAGGTTAACTCTTTGCTTTCTGAAGAACAACTTTCTGTTACTAGTTTGAAGCCTGCTACCCATTCCTTTCCTTTGGTGTCCTCTATTCCTTCTATTATGGGAATTAATGGAGAGCTTTTCTTGATGCACCCTCTCCACCCCACTCATGCTTTTATAGACCTCTATCCTATCCCCCCTCAGTCTCCTCTTTTCTAAGCTGAAAAGTCCCAGTCTCTTTAGCCTCTCTTCATATGGGGCCTGTTCCAAACCTCTGATCATTTTAGTTGCCCTCCCCTCTCCCACCCGCTCTCTTCCCCTCTCCCACCTCCTTTTCGCAGTCTCCCCGAGTTTTGTTCAATAAAGAGAGATTCTATTTTTGACCACACGTTTTCTTTATTTTGTACATCAGGAAGGGGGGCTAGGGAAAGGTCAGTGGAAGGAGGTGAGGGAGGAATGGGGTACGAGCCCCCGATGGGGAGGACTGAGCTGGCTCTGCGGGCTTCTGGGGGTGGAAGCTCTCCTGCAGCCCCCCAATTGCCCCCTCTCCCCAGATGGCAGCCTGCGGCAAGTGCAGCCGGTCTGATGGCCGAGTGCTGTGATGTGCCCAGTGTGGGCACTCAGGGCACTCCAAGACAGGACTGCTTTGCAAGCGGGGCACCCCTGAGAACTGTCTGTCCGGGGGTGGGGGTCGGGTCCCTTTAAGCACAGCCCTCGGCTAGCCTGAGGCAGCATCTCCACGCTCTAAGTCCTCATCTGATGCCCTGCCGGCACTGCTTCCGGCCATCCTTAACCCCGGTTCAGGGTCCACTTAATGTGGACATGGTAGTTCGAATTAGCAAAACGCTAATTCGAACTAGTTTTTTAGTCTGGATCCGTTAGTTCAAATTAGCTTAGTTCGAATTAACTAATTCGAACTAAGTTAGTTCGAATTAGCGCTGTAGTGTAGACATACCCCCAAAGACGTTGGCCATCAAACTGTGCCAGACCTGCCATAGGTCTTTTCATGACAACAATGGAAATTCAGCTTTGGCTAATGCTTGAGAGAGATTCTCATCTTCCATTTGTAAGCTCTGCTAAAAAATTGAGGGAGCTTTCTCTTCTGTTGGTTATGTAGGATCCTAGGCAGCACCTGTTCATTGGATTTGGTTGCTCAGAGAGCTTAGTAATAAGCAAAGATCCTGATGACCCTTTAAAACCATCCAGATCTTCAAAAATGGAATAAGAGAAGGAAAAAGTCACCCTCTCAGTCCAGTTCTCACAGGACATGACATCCTTCCACAGGTACCACTGAGATACTTACATTCCCTGGTACTAACACACCAGCTAAAACCATGCCTCAGCCAAGAAGCCAGCCAGTTTTAAAACAAAACAAAACATCAGAGCAATGTCAGCATTGTCACTAGTCTTCATGCCTTGAAAAACAAGAACTCTAAAACCAAGCCATAATCGTCTTTGGTACTGTCTTCTATAGTCAGCTGAGTACTATGTCAGGTGTCACCCAGCATACTGACTCCTGAGGCCGCTATCCAAATAGCAATTTTCCATAAGGATCTTTGAATCCCTGAAGAACTTGAGTCACTGAGGGGTGCTTACTGAAATTAGTGGATCCTTATGATGACCAGCTGTACAGAGTCCCAAGAGGGTATGCCAGGAACAACTGGCATCCTCTGGTCCTGCACCACAGGTGGATCTTACAGAGAAGCCAGAGTCAGCTGTGGAAGAATAATACCACTTTCCCATAAATCTTCCTTTTCTCCAGATAAGGATATTGTCTCCTCTGACTGTCTTATATCTTCTTATTGCTACTTTGCTCTCTGGACCTCCGTCTCAATAGGGAAAAGTCTATACTCACATCCATACAATATATTGATTCCATCAGGGTCACTCTGAACTCCACAATCACCAGAACATCCTTGTGGTTGGACAAGCTCGCCATCAAGTGCAGTCTTGTTTTAGTAATAAAGCAGAGTTCACAAATCACAGCAAGGGCTTTCTATAACTTCTGGGCCACATGGCAAAGTACATATTTTACATCTATAGCAAACATCCTTGCATGCACAAGTTCAAACTTGGCTTACCCCCTCAAGTATAATTTGTCCAACCAGATATCCATATCTCTTAGGATCCTCAAGTTCTCTAAATTAGCAGGAAGATCCATAACAAGGTGTATGTTTGGAACTCACTTTCTCACAGCCTCCTTCCACAAGTATATTTGAGTGAATTTGTCTTTCTGCCTATTTGTTTGGAACTCCTCCTAAATGGAAAGAGCTAGAACCACCAAGTTTGGTATGCAACTTCCTCTTATCGTAACTTAAAGCAACGTGTGGATTTGGTTGTGCCAGGAAAATAGGACAGAATAACCAGGCAAGTGAAAGGAGTTGGCTTAGGGGTTCACTGCCCTTTCCGCCCCCATCTGGGACTGTCCCAGTGTCAAGCCTCCCACCCCCCCAGACACCCTGTAGTGAAGGGAAAGTGCTGCATTCTTCACTCTGGCTGGGAAGTGAAAGGTGCATATGGACCTGGACTTGCCCCAACCAGGGGACATGCAACCATCTCCTGGCTGTGCTGCAACAACCACAGAGAGGTGCTTCTCTCCTAGAGTCACGCTTTTGTGGTGAGAGAGGGCTGGAGTAGTCCTCTTTCCGTAGTGCAGCCTACATACTGACTTCCTCCTCCATGGCCCCACCCCAGAGCAATGATTCAAATGATGCATGTACATCTTCATTTTGTTTTCCAAAAAAAACCCCAAAATTAATTGACTCGAGGGCCTGAACAACACCAGGCAAATCTTCTAGTTAAGAATTTAAAAAATCCATGGGCCAGAGGGTGATTTTAGACATTAATCCCATGTGATGTGCAATGTAGAGAGCTGAGCCAACAGATCCCTGCTGTTCTCAGATGCATTTCAAATGGTTTTGTGGGGATTTAGCCATTTGAACTAAACTGCATAAGTCTCGCTTGAAAATGTAAGTGCTTATCACCTTTCTGCCAAGCTGAAAACACCCATCATTGCCCACTTCAGTTGTCACTCTTTTTTATATTTACAAGGGTTTGTTTACTTAAGCAGTAAGTGCACATCTAGCTGGGGTGTAAAGCTACATCACTCTAACACTCTGGGCAGTAACCATCCATTAGGACCCTGCTGCCTAATAATGAACATTCCCTAGTGCTCTCTTAGATCCTGGCTCTCTAAGATAATTAATTTATAAATATTATATAGATAGTCTGGAATTGTTGGCAATGTAATTAATTGTGTACTTTTACATTAATTTATATGGATGTATGTATAATGATATCTTGATCATATTTGCAACTGTGAGATATTACAGCTCATGAATATGTCTTGCTACATATTACAGGTGTCAGGAGGAGAAGATGAAATCCAGCAGCTGCAAAAGGCATTACTAGATTATTTGGATGAAAACACAGAGACTGATGCCTCGTTACTGGTAAATTTCATTTTTGGATATATTAGGTCTATATAAGTGTTCTTCATCAAGAGGATGGTTTATTCTCCAGAGTTCTGGGACAGACATACTTATGTCTTGGTTGCACCTTTGCTCTCTAATCCCAGATCTGTTCATAGCATGCATTATTCTAAAATAGTGGAAATCTTAGTAGCTTCATTCTACAGCATTTCACTCAAAATGTTTATAATAGTCCTGACCTGATGATACCTAAATTTTAGTCGGAGCATACAGTTTTAATTGATATTTGATGAATTCAGACTGTTTCTTTCATAAATGCCATACTCTCAGCCACAGTAGATATTCACTTACACTATTTTATCTACTGTAATCCTGTGATTTTTGTCAGTGGTATTATTTGTATTAGACTAACGTATTCTCCATTCAAGTCTCAAATGATGAGTAGCATTGAACTCATTTGCCTGGCCCCAGTTTAATTTCTTCACAGTTTGAAAAGGAACTATTAATAATCACCTTTTTTATGCCTATCTTTTTGAATTTCTCCAGTTTTCTCGGAAATTTTATATAGCTCAGTGGTTCCGTGACACAACTATGGAGACAGAGAAAGCAATGAAATCTCAGAAGGATGAGGATTCCTCTGAAGGAACTCATCATGCAAAAGAAGTTGAGACAACAGGACAAATAATGCACAGAGCAGAAGGTCGCAAAAAATTTCTTCGCAGTATCATTAAAACTGCACCTTCTCAGTTCAGTACATTGAAGTAAGTTTTGGTAATTGTGGGTTTTGTTTACTTTCTCATTTGACATGTAGGAATTTTTCTTTGTTTTTAAATAAATAACTACCCAGTATTGTGTTAATTTTGTTACAGGATGAATTCTGATACTGTGGACTATGAAGATGCTTGCTTGATTGTTCGCTACTTGGCCTCTATGAGGCCGTTTGCCCAGAGCTTCGATATTTATTTGACACAGGTAAACTGTGCCAGAAGTCTTAGTGCTGTGAAATACAGTTGGTTTCCTGGTTCCAAACACTTATGGGGTAGTGTGCAATATCTGTTCATTGTTGAGCACAGGTATTTAATAGGCCATGATAACGCCACATGTTTTCATGTTATGTATTGATAGCATATGTGCTTTTTTTCCTGCATGTATATTACACATACCATACTACTGTACATATATTGTTTTATTTGTTCATATTTAGAAATCCATCAATAACATGGGCTAAAAAGAGAACTACAAAATGTTGAAACGTTTTCACAGATTTTTAACTTTCTAAAATGCATGCCTGATTGGGAACATAACCTCATAAAACATGTCTTCACAGATCATTCATATAAATGTATAAATTCTAAATTGGACATGCAAACCAGATCAGTCATTTGCCTGCAGTGCATGATGCTGTCATGCTGATAGTCATGGTTTGACCAAATGACATTAATGTTCCTTCTTTCTTCCTGGGAGGGGAGCACTAACATATTGACATAGTGATACATTTGAGCTCCAGGTAAATGCTATGGGTCATATTACTTTCTTTGATCCATTTACAGGGATATCTCAAAGTTAGGGTGTACAAATCATACTCCCCTGTTTAGAGGATATAAAAGCCACATGCAGACGGGAAAAACAGAATAAAAATAAAGGGATGGGCCCCATATGATCAGTTTTTGGGTTATGGCTTGTACTAGGGAGGGAGAACCCGGCTTCTAGTGTTGGTGCAGGAAAATCATCATTCACATGTATCCCCTCATTTTTTAAACATTTGTTCACTTTTTGGTAGTTTATTTTTCTCATTTTAGTTTGACTTCTGCATGTTGTCCCATTGTATTTTTGCTTGCATTGAACACTGCTTGCTACTTTCCAAAAGCGATTAAAATGTCATTTTTGTTTTCTTATTAGATTCTGCGTGTGCTTGGTGAAAATGCGATTGCTGTTCGAACAAAAGCCATGAAGTGTTTGTCTGAGGTTGTTGCTGTAGACCCCAGCATTCTAGCCAGGGTAAAAAAGGAAAATGTCTGTAATGTACATACATTCTTCTGTTTACATTTAAAAGAAATTCTATTTTTCCATACTCTGCATTTTTGTTCTCCTTCAGTTGGATATGCAACGAGGTGTTCATGGACGATTAATGGATAACTCCACTAGTGTACGAGAAGCAGCTGTGGAGTTGCTTGGCCGGTTTGTGCTCTGTCGACCTCAGCTTGCTGAGCAGTATTATGACATGTTAATTGAGCGAATACTGGTATGGTAATTTTTAAAATCACTTTGATATTTGTAAACACATTTTAACTGGGTTGATATCTCTATTATGCTAAATAATATCCCAGGCCCTAAAGTAAATGAACTTGTATAGCTTTGAGGGGGAATCAAACCTAAACATTCTGCCCATCAGGTTAACTGTTTGAACTGAAACAATTGCTTTTGATGAGTAACTGGTGGGTCAGAAGCTAAACATAAATACCTTCAAAGGTAAAAATCATGGCTCATGAAAGATTTTTTTTTCATCTACACATAGCAACGTATAGGTAAAATGAAGGATTGTTTCCCTTTTTTTTGAAGCATAACATAAGGCCAGCGTTGGAGGAAGGCCACTGCATTGATGCGGAGAATCCTAATCTACGGAATACATGTCTACAGATTTACTCTATTTCATATTAATAATTGAATATAGCTTGTTCTAGTTACAATAAAAATACATTAGTGCCTTCACTTTTTTCTAATTTGTGGCATTGTTAAAACATTTTCTGATGTTTGAGTGATTATTCTCTATATGTGTTTACGCTGTTAGGATAGATCACACTCATGTTAAGAAAGCTTTAGTATTTTGTATGTCAAGATATTTTGATTAACACGTCCATGTAGAAGGCTTTAGGAGTGTGAATATGTCTAATACCTGTAAATATATATAGAAATATTCAGTATGACCGTGTATCATTGTTTAAGGAACTGCTGAGATATTAAATCTAAAAGTCTGTCAAACCAAGAGTGATGTGAAAGTACACTCATTATTTCAAAATATATTTGAAATACAGGTTTCTATTCCGGCTTCCTGTAAACCTCATTGCACAAGGATTAAGTAAGATACCGGAATAGTGATTTTTTTTAAATTAGCATTGTGTAGGCAGTGCCAAATTTCAAAATAAATTATTTCAAAATAAGGTGTGTAATTTGTAGAGCTCAAATTACGTAGCTTATTTTGAGGTACACGCTACTGTACAGACATAACCTAAGACATACAGGACCTGTATAGTACAGGTGGTTGTTATTGGTATCATTACAATGCCCAAGGGGTAAGTCTACACAGCAGTGTTATTTCAGAATAACTGACGTTATTCCGAAATAACATAGTCCGCGTCTACACTACAAGCAGTTATTTCAACATAATGTCAAAATAATGTCAAGCTGGAAGACTTCTTACTCCAACTCCTGTAACCCTCATTTTACGAGGAGTAAGGGAAGTTGGAGGAAGAGTGCTCTTTCTCGGTCTTCCTGCTGTTTAGACAGCACTAAAAACCCAAAATAAGCTATTTCAACTTAAGGTACACAATTTAGTCCTGCTGTGCAGACGTGTCCTAGGAGTCCTAGTTATGGACCAAGATCCCATTTTGCCAAGCACTCTATAGACTTTTAATAGAAAAAATAATCTTTGTCCTCCTTGCAGTCTAAGTACAAGGAAAGAGATGATAGGTGGATACAGACACACTGAGGAGGGATTACAAGGAAAACAATGAGACAGAATTGGTCAGCATGCACCTGAGCATGAATTTGTTGGAAGAGTCTCTGGAGTTCAAGTGCACTTATGAAAAAAATTGTTACATTGTTGTAGCTCAAGCTTTGAATGATATTCAGGTTTACTCCCATTTATAGTAGATCATATTGCAGGT
Source organism: Pelodiscus sinensis (assembly GCF_049634645.1). NCBI lineage: Eukaryota > Metazoa > Chordata > Testudines > Trionychidae > Pelodiscus > Pelodiscus sinensis. The sequence goes on along the minus strand of NC_134716.1, from coordinate 105,572,893 downwards.
CACAAAAAGACATGGGTAAAATTGGTAGTGTCCAAAGCTGGGCAATAAATAGTTGCCACCTTCGGAACAAGTGGAGATTTTGAGGGAGGGGAAATACTCTTGCTGTTCTTGCTTTTTGAATATTAAGGATGGAAGAATCCGGTGAGATTCTCTTGATTGCAAATCTGAGTAACAAAAGGTGGGAAAACTCCATCAGTTAGGATTAGATATACTTCTGCCATTTCTTCCCAATCAATATCTTTGTCTTTTCTGATAGTTTTAGCAAGCTAGAGCACAAGCTGATTTCTCACCTAAACAATTAAAGAATTGCCGTTTGAATCTGATAACAGAGAGATTTAGAACTTGGAGTGATATTTGGATCTACAAATAGAAACCCTCCTCATCTCACTGTCACCATTAGATTGCCTCATATGCATGTTTAATATGAGAGCTAACAAAAAAGAGAGCCTGCTATACCCTACTTGGAACAGAAGAATGTGAACTTGATAATTTAAAATAGTGAACTGTCAAATGTGGATTTAGTTAATATCATTTGTTGCTATAACTTGAGGCATTAAAAGTATGTTATAATGTATCCAGGAAATAATAATAAATGTAATTTACAGTGAAATAGTCCAATGGCCTATTCACCATACTCCTAAACACATGCCTATTGCAACCTGTGATATACCTCTCCCTGTGCACTAAACACCCTAATAACAGCTGTGTGGGTGAAACCAGGCAGTTGCTATACTCTTGAATGACCTTGCACAGGAAAAAATTAGAAAATAAGAACACCCTACCATCTGTGGGTGAACACTTTTCACAATGCAGAAGGCTCCTTTGTCAGTCCTCAAATTCAAAGGTAACCTGCACAATGCTTTCAAAAAACAAGCCTGGGAGCTTAATTTCATAACTGTGCTAGACACTAAAAAAATTACTGAACAGACTTCTTAGACAGATATCTCATTAACCCACCCACTTTTTGTCCTATAACTGCAGAGGTGTTTTCAGGCCAGCACTACCTTGGATGGTCCCTTAGAATATGTGTAACTACTTATACTAAAACAATCTGTTCCATCTTGCATTTAGCTGTGATTGTTGGAGTACCTTTCCTAGACCTGAAGAAAAAGCTCTAGTGTTGCTCAAAAGCTTTGCTCATTCACTAACGGAAGTCGGTTCAATAAAAGATATTACCTCACCCAGTTTGTGCCTCTCATGAAGAGAGATTAAAAAGACTTGGACTTTTCAGCTTAGAAAAGAGGAGACAAAGGGGGGGGGGATTTGATACAGGTCTATAAAATCATGACTGGAATGGAAAGAGTGAATAAGGAAAAATTATTTACTTATTCCCCCAATATAAGAATATGGGATCATCAAATGAAATTAATAGGCAGCAGGTTTAACAAACAAAAGGAAGTTTTTCTTCACTCAGAGCATAGTCAACCTGTGGAACTCCTTGCCAGAGGATTCAGTGAAGGCTAGAACTTTAACAGGGTTCAAAAAAGAGCTAGATTGATTCATAGAGGTTAGGTCCATCAATGGCTATTAGCCAGGATGGGTAGGAATGGTATCCCTGGCCTATGTTTCTCTGGAAGTGGGTAATAGGGGAGGGATCACATGAGGATTACCCGTTGTGATCCCTCCCTCTGGGATATTTGGCATTGGCCACTGTCAGCTGACGGGATACTGGGCTAAATGGATCTTTGGTCTGACCCAGTAGGGCCATTCTTATGTAGAATATCTGCATTTTGATTGTCAGGTTGTTGATTACCAAGCAAGTCTCCTAGAAAGGAAGGTAGTGTAATCTCTGTCTAGTTAATATGCAGAGTTATCAGGTTCTGAAGGGATTTTAGACCAATCCTTAATGCCCAAAAGAATGCAGAGTCTTGCGGGAGAGGATATATAATGGGTTACTACTGCAGTATTCACAGGATTTCCAGGACCTACAGAATCTCTGGAATGAAGTATAATATTACCAAATAGTAATGCTGTCTTTCATATAGGTGCATTTATAATCTCTTAGTTACTTTTTTAACATATTTTGCACGTCAACCTTGATAATTTTTAATTGCTATTACTACACAAAATACTTAAATTCATTATTACTTCTGATTTTTTTCAAGAGTATTTTGTTTTCTCTCACCAGGATACTGGTATCAGTGTAAGAAAAAGGGTTATAAAGATTCTTAGGGATATCTGCATTGAACAGCCAACATTTCCCAAAATTACAGAGATGTGTGTGAAAATGATTCGCAGAGTCAATGATGAAGAGGGCATTAAGGTAGAGTAAAATATTTCTTTTAAGCTTTTAGTTTATTTTAGTTGTTTATTTCTTACAATGAAAGTCTTACATGTTTCCTTACAAGAAAGTCAGAGTTTCTTTAGTATATGAATGATTTTTACTAATTTTTACATTTGTAAAATAAATGTGAATTTAAAAAAGACAATCTTATTGATAGTACCCTGTCAGACATGTTTTTATTGTGTACTCCATTTTTGTGGTTTAAAAAAATATGGGAGCTTAACAATAAAATACATATCTTTAGATTTATTTTTTATTTTCCACTTGTAAATTATCTCCACTCTTTTTCTAATTGCTTACTGACATAAATAAACATTCCCAACTTGGGAAAGGTTGCAAGTGCTTTGGAGGATAAGATCAAAATTCAAAATGATCTGGAGAAATCATCTGAACTAAACATTATGAAATTTAATAAGAACATATATAAATTACTACACTAAGAAAGGAGCAGTAAATTGCACACATACAAAATGGGAAATGGCTACCTAGAGAAGAATACTGCAGAAAAGGATCTTGGGATTATTGTGGATCACAAGCTAAATAAATCAAGAGTAATATCACTGTTGGGGCAAAAAAAGCCCACATTACTCTGAGATGTGTTAGTAGGACTGTTGTAACAAGACATAAGAAGTAATTCTTCCACTCTACCCTGTGCTGTTAAGGCCTCAGCTGAAGTATTATGTCCGGTTCTGGACACCATGTTTCAAGAGGTAAACAAATTGAAGAAAGTCCAGAGTAGAGCAACAAAAAAGGTTACAATTTTCAAGAACATTAAAAGGTTACAATGAGGAGGTTAAAAAATTATTAACTTCTGAGGATAGGACAAGAAGCAATGGTCTTAAATTTCAGCAAGGAAGCTTTAGGTTAGACATTAGGAAAAACTTCCAAATTCTCGAGGTATTTAAGCACTAGAACAAATTTATGAAATTTAGGAAATTTATGTATGGAATCTCCATCATTGGAGGTTTTTAAGAATTAGGTAGATAAACACCTCTCAGGAATGGTATAGTTATTATATAGTTCTTCCTTGAGTGCAGGGGACTGCACTAGCTGACCTATTGAGGTCCCTTCCAGTACTACTTCAATTACTGCATTAAAAGTGATCAAGAATAGTTAACTGACCAACTTGATGAGGTTACTGACTCTGCGTATATGGGGAAGGTGACGGACATGATATACCTTGACTTTAGCAAAGCTTTTGATATGGTCTCCCACAGTATTCTTGCCAGCAAGTTAAAGTAGAATGGATTGGATAATGGACTGTAAAGTAGATAGAAAGCTGGCTAGATCATCAGGCTCAGTGAGTAGTGATCAACGGCTCGATGTCGCATTGGCAGTCAGTATTAAACAGAGTGCCCCAAGGGTCAGTTCTGGGGTCAGTTGTGTTCAACGTATTTATTTATGACTTGGATGAGGAGATGGATTGCACACTCAGCAAGTTTGCAGATGACACTAACCTGGGGCGAGGTAGATACAGTGGAGAGTAGGGGTGGGTTCCAGAGTGACCTAGACAAATTGGAGGATTAGGTCAAAAGAAATCTGTTGAGGTTTAACAAGGACAAGTGCAAAGTCCTGCACTTGGGACGGAAGAATCGCAAGCACAACTACAGGCTGGGGACCAACAGCACTTCTGCAGAAGATGACCTTGGGATTACAGTGGATGAGAAGCTGTATATGAGTCAACAGTGTGCCCTTGTAACCAAGAAGGCTAACTACATATTGGGGTGCATTAGTAGGAGCATTGTCAGCAGATCTAGGGAAGTGATTCTTCTTCTTCAAGGAGTGTCCCTGTGAGTGATCCAACTTTGGTGGTTTTGGTGCTTCTGCGCCTTTAGTCAGAGATTTAAGACAGCAGTGCCCTCTATCGGCTGCTCACGTGGGCAGCCAGCATGCACCAAGTATATTGATGCTACCACCAACTGCACCCTCTGTGCAGGATAAGCAGTCACCACTGCTAGCACAGACCAAGCATTCGACCATGCAGGGTCATACTAAGCAGTCAGTACGCTGGTGCAGAGCAAGAGGTCAGCTCAGTCAATGAAACCCCTGCCACAGACTTTATCAACACCGACATTGACACCTAATGTCCCAGTACCGCAGCAATTCACCATAGCCGCAGATCTCATAATCACTCAGTGCTGTGAACTCCATTGTTCGGTTCTGATGGTACACCAAATACCTCTCGCTTTTGTCTTCCTGTGACCCCATCAGGATTGGCACTATCTAGTGACAGAGGATGACTCTATCAGTGTTCACACACCAAGACACTCATCACTGAAACCGATGCAGCATCCTACTCAGTGGCAACCACCACAATGGCGATTGCCACCAATACCTCCCCTTTTTAACTGGCCATACTAGGACCCTGGGGCCACATATAGGATACAGCAGAGAACCCCTGCTTCCAGGTCCCGAATGTCTCCCTCCCCCTCAACCACACTCTCGAGGCCCGAAGAGGATGAGAAATCGGAGATAGGGAAAGAGGAATCACCACTAGACTCTCCACCACCCACCCATATATTGTCCTCGTCACCAGAAAATGCAATAATGCCGATGCCTCAAGATATGATTTCAGATTGTTCCAGGAGCTGTACAGGAGGGTAGTGGATGCCCTGGATCACTTATTAACTTATCAGAGACCCAGCAGAAGTTAACAAACATTCTTCATAACTCCCCAGCTGCCATGCTGATGTTGCCTATGAACACCGCACTCATTGATCCAGCAAAAACAATGTGGCAGATGCCAGCCACCATACCACCCACCTGCGAAAGGTCTGACAAGAAATATTACATTGCAGCACAGGACTTATTATTCTCCCATTCCACACCAAACTCCCTAGTGATACAGGCTGTCAATCAGAGGAGCAAGCAGCAAGCTTACCACTATCATATACCACTCTATATGACAGAAAATAGCAGAAGCTTGACCTCCTTGGGAGAAAAGTCTACTCTTCCACTACCCTACAGCTAAGGAGAGCCAACTATGCTTCACTGCTTACAAAATACACTCACAACATATTTGAGCAGATGACACCTTTTACTGAATAGCTTCCAGACAACAAGAGGGAACAGTTCAAGTCCAACATAAATGAAGGCATGCTTATCTCACGCACTGCTCTCCAGGTTGCACATGACTCAGCCGATACAGTGGCACATTCCATCTCCATGGCTGTAGTTATGAGGAAGGAATCTTGGCTACAACTGTTCAGCTTTCCAAAAGAAGTGCAAGCCATAGTAGATGATCTCCCATTTGAGGGCTCTAAGCTGTTTGCAGAATCAGCAGATGCAGCATTACATACCATGAAGGATTCCAGATCTACCCTGAGAACCTTAGGAATACACGTACCTGCAACAAAGAGGAAGCAGTGTAGAGCATTCAATCAGAGGTACCAACCAACCTTGTTCTCACAACCCCAGAGATATTTCGACAACTGCGCAAACAGCACCGGGGTTCTCGCAGGCAGTCATGGACCAACCGGCATTTTCCCAACCCTCAACTTCAAGACAGGGCTTTTGAAGAGCTGGTCAAGGACAGGACAGTCCCAAACTCTCTAAGGCAGGTTTTACCTCCCTATACTCAGTTTGGAGCCAGGCTAGCATCTTGTGGTCAGACATCACCACAGACAAGTGGGTGTTAGAAATAGTATGCAATAGTTTCTATATCCCATTTCTGTCCACTCCCATTATCCACCCTTCTTACCCACCCCTCTTCAGGGACCTATCTCATGAATCTGCCCTTATGCAAGAGCTGGAACGCCTTCTTCAGCTCAGGGTGATAGAACAGGTACCAATGCAACAAAGGGAGAAAGGGTTTTACTCTCACTACTTTCTCACAAAAGAATGGAGGGTGGAAACCTATCCTCGATTTACGCAATCTCAACTGCTTTGTTGGCGCACAATGCTTCAAAATGGTAACCCTCACTACGATAATTTCAGCCTTAGTGAAGGAGGTCTGGCTGTCTACCCTCGATCTACAGAGGCATACTTCCGAATCTCGATACACCTGCACACAGTCATTTCCTATGTGTTGCAGTCCATCACCATCACTTTCAATATGCAGTACTTCCCTTTGGGCTTTCCAGAGCACCAAGAGTTTGTTCCAGAGTTTTACTGGTAGCTGCACCTCACCTTCCAACAGAATGGAAATTATCTTCCCATACTTGGATGACTGCCTACTGAAAGGATCCTCCTTTCAGGATGCACAACGGGTGGTGGGACTAAAACTCAACCTTCAAAAGTGCTCACTGACTCCAACACAGAGTCTCGTGTTCATAGGGACCCACCTCGACTATACAATTACGATGGCATTACTACCATTGGCCAGAGTGACAGCACTCATGGACTTGATAGGCCAGTCTCAACACAGCCCACAGGTCTCAGAAAAACTTGGTCTCCAGCTCCTGGGACATATGATAGCAGCTACATTCGTACCACATGCTCATCTCCATGAGACCATTAAAAGTTTGTCTCCACACTGTCTACAAGCCACATGTTCACCACATAAACAAATGTCTATCCATGCCTTCAAGGATGAAAGAATCCCTCTCCTGGTAGACAGTCAGACAACACCTGCAAAGGAGTCCCCTTTCATCCCTCGCCACCGTTGGTGACACTAACCACGGATGCATCACTACTAGGGTGGGGAGCTCACATCGGTCAACAAGTCATTCAGGGTCAGTGATCACCAGAGGAGTCCAAACTTCATATCAACTTCTTGAAACTCCAGATGGTTCACAATGCCTGCCAGCAATTTGCCAGCCTCATTCACAAGAAATCAGTACACATATTTATGGACAACCTGACAACAGTGTTTTAGATCAACCGCCAGGGCAGAGCCTTATCCTACCCACTATGTCAAAAAGCAGTCCATCTCTGGGGCTGTGTCTAGACTACATGCCTCTGTTTTCAGAGGCATGTAAATTAGACACATAGGCAAAGGCAAATGAAGCCGCGATTTAAATGATCGCGGCTTCATTTAAATTTACATGGCTGCCGCGCTGAGCCGACAAACAGCTGATCAGCTGTTTGTCCACTCAGCGCGCTAGACTGGACGCTCCCCTGCCGACATCAAAGCCCTTTGACGGCAGCCCCGTTATTCCCCGTGGGATGAGGTTTACTGGGGCTGCCAACAAAGGGCTTTGATGTCTCCACACTGATGTCTGATCAGCTGTTTGTCGGCTCAGCGCGGCAGCCATGTAAATTTAAATGAAGCCGCGATCATTTAAATCGCGTCTTCATTTGCCTTTGCCAAAACAACAAATCTACATGGCTCCGTCGACGGATCCATGTAGTTTAGACGTATCCTGGGAGTGGTGCATTCCTTGCAATATCACATGCAAGGCATCTTACCTCCTAGGAAAAGACAACATCCTGGTGGACAACCTCAGCAGACTGTTTAAACTATGAATGGAAGATCAATCGAAGTATTTTGAAACTTGTATTCAAACTATGGGGGTACTCCATTATAGACCAGATTGGGAACAGCTCCCAAACCAAGTGCACCAAGTACTGTTCCAGGGCCAGCCTCAATCCCCAATCACTAGAGGACACATTCACGATAAAGGGGGACACAACTCTGCTGTATGCTTTCCCACCGTTGCCCCTGCTTCACAAAGTTTCCAAATAAAGCAGGGCAGAGCCAGGGTTATCCTGGTAGATCCCAATTGACTCAGACTGACTTGTTTCCCTTACCTGCTTCAGATGATCCAGTCTCCTGCATGGCGTTTTCCTTCAGTCTCCACTCACAGGATGGGAGACAAGCTTTGTCATTCCAACATGGCTCACCACTGGCTGACACCTCTAGAATCAGCGTGTTCAGCCCCTGTACAGAAGATTCTCCTAAATTCTCGTAGACCAACTACAAGAAAGGGACATAAGTGGCATAGATGGTGCCAATTGCGCAATGTTTTGTCATTGCTAGCTGACCTTCCCAGAATTCTACAATACCTGTTATCATTCAAGGACACAGGGCTCTCCCTCATCTCTATAAGAGTGCATCTCATGGAAATTACAATGTTACATTCCGCAATTGACAAACTCTGTATACGCACACTGCATGGTTAAACATTTTATGAATGGAGTAGAAAACATATACCCGCTGATTTAAAGTCCCAATTCCAGCCTGGTACCTAAACCTGGTGTTTAGAGCACTCTTTGGGAAGCCCTTCGAACCTATGACTACATGCTCCTTATTGCTCTTATACATGAAAGTAATGTTTTAGTGGCTATTACGTCAGCGCGCAGAGTTGGTGAACTGGTGGCTCTGACAACAGGACCCCCCACACACTTATACTATATTCCTTAAAGACAAAGTTGCCCTCTGCCAACACCCTAAATTTCTCCCAAAGTACCTACTTCTTTCCACTGCAATGAGTCCATATACTTATCTGTCTTTTTTCCCAAGCTCATGCCAACAACAGTGAAACCATGATTCACACCTTGGACATCTGTAGGGTGTTGGCCTTTTAGTTACAAAGAACCAAACCTTTTCTGAAGTATTCCAGATTTTTTATATCTGTTACAGAAAGATCACAGGGCACACCCATCTCCAAACAGAGGTTATCCACATGGATATCAGTCTGTATCCACCTCTTATATTCTTTAGTCAACCGTGAGCCCCCAACAACTATAAGGACACATTCTACCAGAGCAATGGCAGTTTCTACTGCATTCCTCACAAATGTACCTCTGAGAGATAGCTGCAGAGCTGCTACATGGGCTTCTGTCCACACCTTTACACAACATCATGCCATAGGTTCTTATGCAGCTACAGATACCCAGTTTGGACATGCTATATTGTCCACAGTACATACAGACTTACTGGAGCTCTTTCCACCAAGCAAAATTACTGCTTCATAATAACCTATATGGAGCACCCACTAAGGATGTTAAGAGGTGGGTAATTCATATAATTGAAGCACACAGTCGTGGCTCATGTCAGGTCCAGGAGCTACTCCCACTGTGACTATGCAGTTTAAGCGTAGTGAGAGTCAGGCAGATAGCTAGCCCGGCTCCTACTACATTTAAACTGCAGAGCTGCAGCAGGGATGGGTGCCAGAACCAGCATGGTCCAGGACAGAGCAAGCCCCGCTCACGCTGGTTCCAGGAGCTACCACTCCTGCAGCTCTACAGTTTAAATGCACTAACAACTGGGCTGCCTGCCTGCCCGGTTTTTGCATTTAAACTGCAGAGCCGTAACTGGGGTAGGTCCGCCTGCCTGGCCAGAGCAGCCTCAGCCTCTGTCTGCAGCAGCCCAGGCTGACTGCAGGCAGAGGCTGTTCCTGCAACAGCCCCTGTATGTGGTGAGCCCTGGGCCTGCCACGGGCAGAGGCGGCTTCGCATCAGTCTCCCCTTGAGATCCCCCCCTCCCCTGAGGCAGCAGCAGTAGGGGGTTGGAGAGGGTGCTGGGGGGAATTGGCTTTTAAGGAGACTCCCCCTAGCATCAGCCGACCTGACTACCTTCTGCCCCCTGATACAGAGCCAGTGGAGGTGGGGAGGAAATGTGAGTAGTCGACTCGACTAACCAATAAGCCTAGGTTTATTGGTTAGCCGACTAGCTCAAATCCCTAGCACCCACAGGGACACTCCTCGAAGAAGGAGAGAGTTACTCACCTTGTGCAGTAACTGAGGTTGTCTCTGTGTGCTCCACCACCCACCCTTCCTCCTCTCTGCTCAGGAATTCCTTTATTTCTGGGCAGAGGAGGAACTAAGGGGTCAGTTCACTGTGCATGCACAGTAGCTATTTCAAATGGTGTGGTGCCAGCTGACCAAGGCACTGCTGTTTTAAGTCTCCAACTGAAGGCACAACAGCGCCAAAAACACCTGAGGTGGAGCACTCTCAGGGACAACCATCTTGAAGAATCTCAGTTACGGCAAAAGGTGAGTAACCCTCTCTTCCCCTTTATTTGGAACTGATGAGGCAATATCTGGAGAATTTCATCCAATACATGACTTATGAGGAGAGGCTGAGGGATTTGGGCTTGTTTAGTCTACAGAAGAAAGAGTGAGGGGGGATTGGAGCAAAGCCTTCAACTACCTGAAGGGGGATTCCAAACAGGAGGGAGAGAGACTTTGCTCAGTGATGACAGATGTCAAAATGAGGAGCAATGATCTCAAGTTGCAGTTGGAAAGGCCTAAGTCAGATATTAGAAAAAAACTATCTACAAGGATATTGAAGCACTGGAATAAGTTATCTAAGGAATTGATGGAATCTCCATCCCTAGAGGTTTTTAAGCCCTGGTTTGACAAAGCTCTGACAGATGATTTAGTTGGGATTGGTCCTGCTTTTAGCTAGCAGGGGGGTAGACTTGACCTCCTGAGGTCTCTTTCAACCCTATGATTCTGTGACTCTTTAAAAAAAAATCACAAAAACCTACATTAAAAGCGTGTTATTTTTATTCTGTTCTTTCTGTACACTGAATGAAACAAGGATCCTAATAGGAAAAAAAGTGATTATGTACTTAAAAAGGGGGGAAATGAACAGTTAGATCTATGTGCTGGGATGGCAGGGAAATCTGGCCTGGCTCTTTTTCTTCCTTTCCCACTTCTCAAAAGTTCCTGCTGCATGTGGTGCCCCAATGGGCACATACTGAGTTGGGGGAACCTGGCATTGCTTTCTCTTTTTCACTTCCTTGCCCCCCCAACTTAAAGTTGAATGGGTCCTACCTACTGTGATACCCAAAGAAGAATGAGCCACTTGGGGTGGGTCTAGCTCTCTTCTCCCCCAACCTTGTTACAACTGCTTTGGCAGCTCCTGTGTATTCCCATTATGCTTTTACTGCTTTTGTGGCAGATGCAACCTGACCATAAAATGTTTCTGTGTTCAGTTATTATTTTGCCATCCTGGGGTTTGCAAGCTATAGTGAATCACGAGGGAATTGCAGTAATGGTTTTCTGAAACTTGTAACAATTATTCCAGTCTCTCAAAATCTGTCAGTAAAACGCTGAAAATGGCACGTTTCACAAATGTTGCTGTAGTGTGGATTTTCTGCATCATGGATTTCCCTTGGTCATTATTAACTATCCAGCCAATGGTGACCTCAGATACAGCTTGGAAGTCCAATGTGACTGAGACCTGGTCTGGGAATTCAACTTCTAAAATAGAGATAAAGGTCTTGCTTATGTAACCATCTCTTTCTAGAAGGCCTCACGTCACTCCAATAGTTCTGTGTAAAACAACACATCATCAATGATTATATTGAGAAATAATAGGGAAACTTTTATATCAAGATAAAGTTAAGTGTGTCTGACAACATTTTTTTCCTTTTAGAAACTGGTAAATGAGACATTCCAGAAACTCTGGTTTACTCCAACTCCCCACAATGACAAAGAAGCAATGACCAGGAAAATACTAAACATCACTGATGTGGTATGTCTCTAACATTTGAACAGTCACATGCAGGATTTGATTAGGTGTATTTCTATATTTGTACTAAACAGGGGTATATGCATTACTTGGATCTTGGACAATAAAAAGAGACTGATCAGTGACACTTTCATTTAGTCTAGTCAGTGTTACCTTCATGTTCTCATGAGCTAACACAGTTCAGCAATGCTTGTTTAAAAATGCATTTTGGGGCATTTGAAATATGTCATTTGTTTTATTAGCTGTTAAGCTTTGCAAAAACTAGGTTTCATAAAACTTAAAATGTAACTCCAATTTGATCAGATAGTAACACTACAACTGAGACTTTTTTTATTTTGTACATGGTAGCATCTAAAATATGGGGGGAGAGAGAGAATGAAATACAGAATACATACTTTCTGTTTCTGATATCTTACCATCTAAAAAAATTTTAGTAAAGGAAAATTACTTATTTTAATTTAAATGTAAACCTATGTTGAAATACTTCAGTTACATTTTTCTTCCTATTTCTTTTTTTTTTATAAATCTATTCCAAATATTCTTTTTTAGGTCGCAGCTTGTAGAGATACAGGATATGATTGGTTTGAACAACTTCTTCAAAATGTAAGTAAGGGGTTTTGAAAGACTCATTTCACAAGAGTCAAAAGAATCTTAGCATGTTTCATGGAACCTATGGCTAAAATGTAATCCAATGGACTTCTAGAGTAGTGATTTACACTGTTATTCTAATTGTAAAATCTAACATTCTTTTGACTTTAAAAGATCTATCCTTCCTTTAGTGCTGCGCTTGTACCTAATACTAGTTCTTGTTCAAGTAATGGTCCCTAGTTTTCCCCTGAACATTTACACATCTGCATGCATCTGATGAAGTGGGTCTTTGTCCACGAAAGCTTATGCTCCAATAAATCTGTTAGTTTATAAAGTGCCAGAAGATCCCTCGTCGCTTTTGCAGATTCAGACTAATACGGCTACCCCTCTGATACTTGACATCTGCACTATGCATTCAGAGCTGGATGACTTGATAGTAGTAGTCTGTTAGGGTCTGCACATGAACCCTTGTCTTGCCTCATCTCCTTGTTTTGTCCAGGTGATAAAAGGCCAGCTGACTGGCCATATCTCTGGTTCCCTATCACGATTTCATGGTCCAACTCAGAGCTATTCGTGTCCTCTCATGCATATAATATGATGCATATTAAAAAGTTTCGAATAGTATATAGTTTTTTCTTGATAGTGTTTGCTGTTTTTACTGTTTTCAACGTAGTTTTAGCTTTTAGTATTTAGATTTGAACATAGTTTTAGCTTTTAGTATTATTTTTAGTAGAACTGAGATTTAGTTAATCCTGTTTAGCCCTGTGGTTGCCAGGTGTCCGGTTTTCGTCCGGACTGCCTGTTATTCAGATCCCGTGTCTGGGAAAAAAAAATAAAAAAAAGAAAATACTGGTCATGTGAAATGTCTGGTATTTCCTGTTTCCCTCAGATGGAAGCCCGTCAGGGACAAATTTTTCCTTGCTGCGTCTGGTGTAGGAGGGGGATTGAGGAGCATGGGGCCATTTAAAGGCTCAGCGCCTTTTTTTTTTTCTCAGCAACTTTGGTCTCCCCTTTTTTTTTTCCCTCAACAGACTTTTTTCCTCGTGTTTTGTGTGGTTTTTTAGGGGGGGGGGGTTGGTAATTTTTGTTAAACCATCTGGCATCCCTATTTACCCCCTCACCTCAGTACCCACCTGTAGGTATTAGACTGTGCCAAAGACATCAGCATAGGGAAGGAGGCATGCTTGTATTCCCATCGTCTACAACAACATAGGAACTACTGATTTCCCACATCATGAGGCCCTCTGCAGCATCCACTGGATCTGTCCTACTGGTTCTCTTGTGGAACCTGGCCCCATACCCATTCATATAACCCACCCATTTAGTGATGTAGTCTTCAACTATATCCCAGCCTTGGGTGTCCTCAAGCAGACACTCTGTAACTACCTAGGGAGAAAGACCCATTCAATCTGTTTTCTGCTGGAGCAAGAGCATTTTCCATTGTCCTCCACAGAATCTGGCTTTATATATTGTTATATTTACTCAGTATTTACATTAAGTTGACCAATTATTATTTTAACTGTTATCTTTTTTTTCACCCATTTTCGAGACTGGCTGGGGTTTTTTAATGTAACCTAAGCAGGTTAGGTGCCCAGTTCCCATGTAAGTTAAATATAAATCAGTGCCTAACTTTTTATGAAGCAAAATACAGGACTATGTAGCACTTTTACTTCAGCTACACCAGACTAACACGGCTACATTTCTATAACTTTTTATGGGCCTTTGAAAATCCCAATCTGTAAATACTCGCTTTATGCTTTCCCAGTTTTCTGATTACTTCTTGTATTTGTTGAGAGTGATAGCTAGTAGATACATTTCTTATGTTACTGCAAGTGTTCGTACAGCAGGATACATGAACCACCTGAAATCCCCAGAGGAGCTGCATTTTCCTCTTTATTTTCATCTGCATTAAAAGACGCCTTAATATATGTGGACAACAGAAACATGAGTGTTAGCATTTTGAGCATTGTCTTATCGGTGAGGAAGATAGCATTACACATGTTAAACAATGACAATGAGCTATGCTTACTGCCCTACAGCTTAATTCTTTTAAATGTAGGGCACTCAAATGTAATATTCATTTTGCTAATAGTTTTAATTTTTTGCCTCCACAAATTTTTTCAGGGCTTCTTAGGAAGAACTTGGATAACTATATATATAACATGAAATCCTTCTTTATCTATGATAATTGTTACAAATGTATCATACATTTAAATGGAAATTATGAGAATTTGGTGTGTTGCAATCTATATTAAATCTTAATTATCTTGTGTCTTTCTGTCTGTAATAGCTTTTAAAGTCAGAAGAAGATGCCTCATATAAACCTGTGAAGAAAGCCTGTACTCAACTTGTTGATAATCTAGTTGAGCACATTCTTAAATATGAGGAATCTCTAGCAGGTAATGTAGTTACTTACTTATAATCCAAAAGTATTCCTGTATCAGACACTAACGTTTTTAAAAATCTATAGTTCTATTTAAAAATGATAGTTGTGAATAAGTTAAGGAGTGCAGAATGTTGTTTTAAGACTTGACAAGAACATGGCAGGAAGCTTAAGAGGGACCAATTCAAATTAGAAATACCGTATATTCCGGCGTACAAGACGACCTCTGATGTTAAAAAACATCCCCCAAAAATCGGGGGTCGTCTTGTACGCCGGATGCCCCGCCGCTGGAGCCCCTCCGCGGCTTTGAAAGCCTCGGGGGAAGCCGGCGGCGGGGCATCCCAGGCGCGCATGGGCTGCCCCCCCGCCGGAGCCCCTCCGCGGCTTTGAAAGCCTCGGGGGAAGCCGGCGGGGGGGGGGCATCCCAGGCGCGCATGGGCTGCCCCCCCGCCGGCTTCCCCCGAGGCTTTCAAAGCCGCGGAGGGGCTCCGGCGGGGGGGCAGCCCATGCGCGCCTGGGATGCCCCCCCGCCGGCTTCCCCCGAGGCTTTCAAAGCCGCGGAGGGGCTCCGGCGGGGGGGCAGCCCATGCGCGCCTGGGATGCCCCCCCGCCGGCTTCCCCCGAGGCTTTCAAAGCCGCGGAGGGGCTCCGGCGGGGGGGCAGACCATGCGCGCCTGGGATGCCCCCCCGCCGGCTTCCCCCGAGGCTTTCAAAGCCGCGGAGGGGCTCCGGCGGGGGGGCAGCCCATGCGCGCCTGGGATGCCCCGCCGCCGGCTTCCCCCGAGGCTTTCAAAGCCGCGGAGGGGCTCCGGCGGGAGGGGGGGGGGGGCAGCCCAGGCGCTCCTGGCGGCTTTGCTCCCGGTGCCTCTGGTCTGCTGGGGACCATCTCCAGCAGACCAGGGACACCGGGAGCAAAGGAGGCGGAGGGGCGCTGGGGTATAAGATGAAACCCTATCTTTTAATTAAAAAGATAGGGGGTCGTCTTATACACCCAGTCGCCCTATACGCCGGAAAATACGGTAAGGCACAATTTAACATCAGAGTGGATTAGCTGATTGAATAAACTATCAAGGGAAGAGTTGGCTCCTCGAACTCCTGATGTATTCAGAACAAACTGGATGGCTTTTGTGAAGATATAAAGAAACAGAAATTATTAGATTTAATATAGGAATAATTAGGATAAATTTAATTACCTGTGATGTGCCAGATCTCAGATTAAATTTGCAATTTTTTTCTCATGACCCAGTTGAAAAAAATTGTTGATGCCAGTGACTCAACATAATTAAGTCTTTTGACTAGAGTGCGGGCCCAAGAATGGGGTCAGAATGAGGGTTTTGGGGTGCAAGAGGAGACAGTGGGTTTGGGAAGAGCGCAGGGCTGGGACAGCAGATTGGGGCATGGTCTTACCTGTGGCTCCCAGTCAGTGGCTCAGTGGGGGTGCTAAGGCAGATTTCCTGCCTGTGCTGGCTCTGTGGACTATGTTGCACCTCAGAAGGAGCCAGCAGCAGGTCTGGCTCCTGGGCAAAGGTGCACAATTGGCTCTGAGTACTGCTCTCACCCACGGGAACCAACCTCCGCAGTTCCCATTGGTGGAACTTGGCATCCCTGTGGCTCCCCCATCTAGGAGCCAGACCTTCTGCTGTTCACTTCTGGGGCACAGCATGGTACACAGTGCCAAGACTGATGGGAAACCTACCTTGGCACTCCTGCACGTTGTCGAGTCACCCAACAGCAAGGCAACCCAGTACCGGGTCATGACCCTTACTCTGAGAACCACTGGACTAGGTGATCTAATAGTACCTTCTAGTCTTAAGCTATGAATCTGTTATGTATGAACAGTATAAATTACCACAGGTTATTGTTTCATCCACACATGGTTGTCATAATGTATCCTTTTTTAGCATTGTTTTACCAAGCAGTGTGCCTGATATGTCAAAGATTTTAAGAAATGACTTCCTCTTGTAGCTATTTAGAACTCCTAAATCTTTGAGTAGCTAACTCCCATTTGGGATAAATGGTAACTTTCACTTGTGCATTTTGTGCTAAAGAAAGTTTAGATGCATATTGTTTAACATTTATCATAAGTATACATTTCAACTACAAGGTTTTATCTTTAGAAGTCTCTTAAAATTGCAAATTTCATTTCTCATATTTTTTCATAAACAGTACAATTGCTTGTTACAAAATTACCTAATGTACGATATTCAAGTCCAACTTGCAGCTTTTGATACAACGTGAAGTATTAAGAGATTTTGTTTTGTTAGAGTAATGGGGAATGTTTTGGATTATATACACAATGGCTGTAGATGTTGCTGCACATACTTCATTTAGATTGTGTTCTCTCTCATTTAAGTGATAGCCAGGTCTAATGGGTTAAGTCAGTGCCTTCCCAACTCTGATTTGCTGTGTGATCTTGAACAAGTTACATAATCTCACTATGCTTTCATTTGCCTTTATCTGACACGTGGATTTTGTTATGTGATCTCTCTGAGTTTTGAATAATATTACCAAAGCTATTTGACTATATAAAGCAGTATAATTGGTTAATAACAGTACTATTATTCCTAAACCGGAAACTTGGTTAGACTGATCTAAGATTATAAATACATATCCATAGATTAAAGGGATGAGGAAAATCCTTAATAGAACTTGTGGTTCTTAAGTCTTTCCTCACAAACATTGAAAATATGAAAATACAGCAGCCTACAAGCTATATAAGTAGTTGTAATTCTGCCTCTGTGTCCCACAATCTTATCTAGATAATAAAGATACATCTTTAAAATTCACAGCTAATTGATATATTAATTCAATGAATGCTTTTCTTTGCCCTGTTCAGCTTGCAGACATAAACCATACCCACCATGGTTTGCACAGCAGAGTATACATAACATAATCACAAAGTGTATATAAGGCCAGATTCTCATTATATGAAGATCTCTGTACACTGTTCTGGAATTTTACAGTACTTTGCGTATTTGAAAGGCCACTTACACTGCCAGAGCAATGTGGAAGAGCCTTAATAGAAACCAAAATAAGGCATAAGGTGTAAGATTTCTAGAGCTGCAAGAAGCAAAAATACTCAAGATAGAAACAGGCTTAAAGATTTGCATAATTCTAAATGTTATATGAAGGAATGATTGTGATTAGGAAGAGATATAGATGCTTTGTATTTATTCAAATATAATAATGCTTTCCTATTACAAGCACACCTTTGATGATCCAGTAATCCTTGTACATCAGAAACAGTAATTTAGTGTCACAACCTATTAATTAGGTATATTTTATCATCTATATTTAACAGATGCAAAAACAGAGGGGTAGAGAGATTAAGCTTTCTGGTCAAGGTCACACAGTATGTGTCAAAGTTTAGGACGCGTGTTATATGAACCACAATTTTTTTTCTTTTTTTAGTTTTCCTGCCACCTACTCACCTCCTCCCTTCTTTTCTTATACAGAAGATCTTGATGTTGCTGTTTTGGTGAGGAAAGGTGAACCTCACAAATAAAGAGTTGATGTAGTGTTCCAGAGTGCTTTTAGATCCTTGAATGAAAATTTTTGTGTACATCTCCACAAGATGGCTTAACTGGGACTTAATTCACTAGATCATTCCATAGGGTTTGACAGAATGAACCACTTCAACACAGTTATGAGTAAGGACGTTACCTAAATAGTGCAAGGGGATTACAAAGAACAGAAATTAGACAGTTTACAAGGGAACTCACAATCTACTGCAGTTCAAATCCAGTAGCAAAAACATCCAAAATTAATCATCAACTTTCCCAAAAGTGTTAGAAGGCACACTCATAATCACTAGCTAACCTCATTAACCAAGCTACCTGTTTTACATTTTTTGGAAACTTTTCAGTGACCTAAAAATAAAACAAATTATTTCATATTAGGAAAGTTTTTGTTATGAATCCAAGTTTTGTTTGCATTATTCTGTTTTACATTCATTACAGAATCATTGGCTGAGCCTGTGGCCTGGAAAAATAAGTGGTTTAAAAATTAGTGGAAACTTCAAAGGAGCTTTACTTATTATTTTGCATATTTCTTGATAATGTGCTAGCATTTTTGTCTGTGAATCCAAGTTTTCTTATCTAATGAATTTATATGCTATTTTTTCAAAGATACATTATCAGTGAAAGTGATTTTTATATGCTGTGTTTATTTACTATCCGTTTTTGTTATTGACAGAACAGTCCTTGATTTGAATATACTTAATATATTTTCTAATTTTTGCAGACTCTGACAACAAGGGTGTGAATTCTGGTCGCTTGGTAGCTTGCATAACCACTTTGTTCTTATTCAGCAAAATCAGGCCCCAGCTAATGGTCAAACATGCCATGACCATGCAGCCATACCTTACCACTAAATGTAGTGTAAGTATAGGAAACTAAAGTCTTCTTTCATCAAAATAATTATGGAAGTCAAGGGTTATCTTAAATGCATGATGAAATTGAGGGTGGGATTGTTTTAAAAAAAAAGTAACAATATTTTCACTACATGGCTGTTTTCAGTCCTGAAGATATGAGAGAACCTTTTGTCATCCTTAGAGCACTAAATAAAAGTGTGCTTTTCAAAATTATTGGATACAGAGAAGTCTGCTTTACATTTTCTTTTTTCTCAAAGGGTGAACTACAAGAACTTGGTTAAACATTAAAAGCATACTTATTTGTAAGATTTAAAAAAGAAAATAAGTACCAGAGTATTTTATTTAAAGTGTATTTAACCTTTATTTTAATAAAATTTACTTCCTGGCTTTGTATGCCCCTCAGCAGAAAACTGACCAATGTGCAATTATAATATTTTCAATAGTCATCCAATTTTGCAAAAATACCTAATGCAACTATTCCCTTTTAAAGTTCAAACCACTTATTCACCATTTTGTCTATATATGATAGACATTCAATTTTATGTATCTATCATGTTAATTTAAACCTTTTATCCTATTGATGTTTCCAATTACCATAAATACATATTCAAGCTTAATGTTGTAATTAATAACCATAAGCTAGTTTCAATCATTTCACCTCAATCATCTTTTTTTCCTAAAGCTAAAAATTCCAGTGTTGTCAGTTTTCATATGTAAATGCCATTCCCTGTCTTTGCTTTACATACACATTGCTGATTATGGTAGCAATTTGGCAAGGAACCCATTGTGAGTGTTGCTGTTTCTATAAGGTTTTGTGTAAACTTCTACAGTAAATTCCTGGCACCCTTGAGAGTTAACGTTAGCTCTGTCACTAACTTCAGAATTTCTATTCTGGTCTTTTGATCTGAGAATACTTGTCATTTTATCAGTCATTAATTATCTCTAGGCCTCTTCCCTATTCACATGCTTGTGGATGGAGAATATCATGATAGCAAGACTGTCATCTAGCAATGTCTGCAAGTACTTTTGGTATAAGATTAGGTGTAGTCTCTTCTGATTAAACAATATACCAAGCTGTACTAAGTAGGGTAGAGGGATTTAAATGCTGCAATATCTACTCAGTGGACTGTACACAAGCTTCCTATGTGCAGCTTCAGATGAATTCTAAAATTTATTTATAACACTCTACCTGGTGATTATAGCATATCCCATTGTGATTAATGAGATGCACATTGGGAAACTGTAACTTCTAGTGTCAAAAGGTTAACAAAACATTTTAGTGACTGTGAAGTGAACTGGCAATTATTACTTGCTTTGAGAATTTCTTCTGTGGATTCCTCACTTGTGACGTGTATTCTTTTTAGGCCCATTAGCTAGTAATCTTTCATCAGATCAGTTCTTTTAATCATGGTTTCTGAAATGCCATAAACACTGTCTTTATCTATACTTGTAATTAAATCACATTCATCCCCAGTTCATCTTCATATCTTGCTAGTACCAGATATCATTCTCTAGGGCAGTGACTCAGCTTTTTCCAACTATTCTACCCCTTTCAGGAGTCTGATTTGTCGTGGCCACCCCTAAGTTTCTCCTCACTTAAAAAAACTACTTGCTTAGAAAATCAGACATAAAAATACAAGTGTATCAGCACACTGTTACTGGAAAATTGTTTTTTTTTAATTTTAACATAAAATAAATCAACTAGAATATAAATACCGTATTTATAGTTAGTATATAGAACAGTATAAAACAAATTCATTATCTGTATGAAATATTAGTTCTTAATGACTTCTCCAGTGCTTTTTATGTAGTCTGTTGTAAAACTAGGCAAATATTTAGATGAACTGATGTATCCTTTGGAAGACTGCTGCATATACCCAGAAGTACACATACCCCTGGTTGAGAACCACTGCTCTTGGGCAGACAAGCCAGAAGAGTTTAAAAATTCATTCCAGGGCTCCAAAGAATAGTCAGCATCCAAAGCTCTACTTTGCCTATGTGAAATATGCTCAAGCTTCAAGATGGAACAGCATGTACTCTGAAGTATCGTTTTTGGGTATATTGGTACAAACAACTCCAAATTTCTTCTCTTTTCAGGGCTGAAATAAAAATTTTGATTTCATTCCTAACCTATCATGCTGGCTATTCCCTTCTCTTAGAATAAGATTAGGTTCAGGTTCCTCTATCTTGATTGAATTTAATGCAGGCTTCTTTGCCCTTTTAAAGTCCCTACCAACTGAAGTTTCTGCTAACATTTTGAAAATCTATAACATTTTTTAATCAGAGGAAAATAATAAGAAGCTGTTTAATATGTTGCTTGTATTGCTGAGTAGCTTAAATACATATTTTATTTCATCCTGTCTAATTTCTAAAAACCAAATCTTCCAATTTGTCAGAGTTCTCTTTCTTTCCCCTTTGGGAACTTGCCTTTCAGTCCTCCTAGATCTTCCCTCTTCCCATATGTACCTATTTCATGAAATGTTATCTAATATTTAAATTGACAAAATCTAGGTTGCTCTGTATTTCCTCGTTTGTGTAGGATTTCAGCATTCCTGTTATGCTTAACATATATTATGAAAAGTTTTGTAATAATTAATTGAAAAATAATAATTACCAAAGATAACATTAAGAATAGAACAATTATTCCACTGGGACACACTCACTTTGTTGAAAAAGTATTGCATTAGTAATTAAAAATGTCAGTTTAAACTTGATGTTAATAGTATAGCAGTGCTTTTAATCATAGTAATAAATTTGTATTGTATTTAAACTTTTAGCCACATTTTTCATAGGGAAAAATGCTACCACAGTCTAAGGATATTAAAATGTGGTTATTGGGCTAATTGTATAGTCAGTATGATTTGTATCGACTATACGATTAGGCAATAGGACCACTCTGCAGAGTCACAGTGGGAGTAGCTCCAGGAGCTAGCCTGAGCTAAGACTGAGCAGTCCTAGCTTATGCTGGCTCCAGGAGCCACCCACACTGCAGCTCTGCATTTTAAATGTATTAAGAGCAGGGTGGTTCACGGCTCTTACTACATTTAAAATGCAGAGGCACAGTGATTAGCATGAGCCAGGACTGTGGGCAGCCCTGTCTGTTGCAAATGGGCTGGTGCTAGAGCAGCTCTTGTTCACTGTGAGCAGCCCTGGCTGCTCTGAACAGGGATTGCTCAGTGGCAGCAGCTCCTGTCTGCGGGGGGTGCCCAGCTCCCCTCTGGGTGCCCCGAGGACATGGGCTGCTTCGCAGAAGCTTCCCCTAACCCCTCTGCCACCTCTGTAAGCATGCAACACTCCAGAGACAGTGCTGGGGGGAGCCGGCTTTTCAGTTGTCTTCTCTCCCCTCCCCCATGTCTCTGATAGAGGCAGCAGAAGGCGGGAAGGGGAGGGAGCAACTAGTTGAATCACTGGTTGACTATCCGATAAGCTTGTGCTCATTGGATAGTCAACTAGTTGCTTACATCCCTGCTGCATACACACAGCATACTTTACAGAAAAGTTAGATCTTTGATTATCAGTGTAGACTTTTATCGAACAAACTGAGGTTTATTAATGAAATGAAATAACATTAACATTACTTAACTCTTACACAGGAAAATGTTGAAAATCTTTAATCATTGTAAATATTCTTCTTACAGACCCAAAATGATTTCATGGTGATCTGCAATGTTGCAAAAATATTAGAGCTG
The DNA here is from genome assembly GCF_049634645.1 of Pelodiscus sinensis. Lineage (NCBI taxonomy): Eukaryota > Metazoa > Chordata > Testudines > Trionychidae > Pelodiscus > Pelodiscus sinensis. The sequence continues at coordinate 105,550,213 of NC_134716.1, read as the reverse complement.
GTGGTGCCACTGATGGAGCATCCAAGTGAGACCTTTCTTGCCACTATTGAGGAAGATCTCATGAAACTTATAATCAAATATGGCATGACAGTAAGATTTAATTTCTACTTTTTCATTTAATGTAATAGTTTTTGTTCAGTTGGATCTGGAATATGGAGAAATTATTTATTATGAACTCATGAATATTTCTTCCCTATTAATATTTGAACAGCAATTATGAAAAGCTGGCTATCCCTGTGGTAGTTTAAATGGCCAACTAACTTTCTTGATCTACTGGAGTTTGTGTATTTACAGTTTTAGTTATTCACTTGGACTGAGATTTTCAGAGTAGTCTTGAAGATCTAGACCTTTATCTTCCATTTGTTTTAAATGAATAAACTGTTTTTATATTTCTAAACTGCTCAGAAAATCTCTCCTGACTTCTAAATAAATGGGTATAAATATTTTCTGTCTTATTTTCAGGTAGTGCAGCACTGTGTGAGCTGTCTTGGGGCTGTGGTAAACAAGGTTACTCAAAATTATAAATTTGTGTGGGCCTGTTTTAATAGATACTATGGTAAGTTAAATGTGAGAGCATACTATTTTTAAACTATTTTATAAAAGTTTTGGTTATGCATGTCATTTCAGGAGTTTAGTATTTGCTATGATTAAATCTTTTCTCTTACTTTAGGTGCACTTTCAAAATTAAAAAGTCAACACCAAGAAGACCCAAACAGTACTATACTTACAGCCAATAAATCAGCACTCCTTAGATCTCTTTTCACTGTTGGAGCATTGTGTCGCCATTTTGATTTTGATCAGGAAGATTTTAAAGGCAACAGTAAGGTAAAATATACTGCGCTTGCTAAATGTCTTAAGTTTCATATGTAAGGTTAAAAAAATGTAACTTGTAAATAGAACAGAATAGTTTTGGTAATTTTAAACAGTAAAGAGAAATCTTCACAGTGAAACCAGACTATACTTGTATTTCACAACAATTTATTTTAGTTTGGGGAAGCTCTGGTGTCAGTGGTATATATTACACTTTGCAGTTAGGTTTTCTATATATTGCTTTAAGTGGAATCTAAAAATTAGCTGCTTCTCTTTGTCACCAATATTTTTGTTTTAATTTTGCTAGGTTAACATTAAGGACAAAGTACTTGAACTGCTGATGTATTTTACAAAACATTCAGATGAAGAAGTACAAACAAAAGCCATTATTGGTCTAGGTAAGAACTACTAAATTTTTTTGTTTTTACTTAAATCAGTAATTGTACCTCTCAAGGGAATAGTATGTATACTTTTGTAATGAAAAATTTTGTTCATTTAAAAAACTTTGCCATCATTGAAATCATTTTAAAGGGATATGTACCTAACTATCTGCAGTTTTTTATTTCTTTCTGAATTTCAGATTTTTTTTGTCCATAGAGATCTTAAATATACTTCCCTACATGTCTGAAGATATTTGAACATAGTCTGTAGCAAATTGGTTTTTAAAAGGAGATCTTTATTTGTATATAGAATTTTTACAGTCTTCAGAAGCATAAGATTTCTACACTAATGGTACCATCATTTTTCAAAATGAAAGTATTTTATAAATGACTACTTCTTTAGTTTCATACCCCCAAGGCATGAGATTTGAAAGGTTTTTAGCAATCCAAAAACATCTGGGAAAGTCTCAGGTAATACAACCATGGGTCATATTATCATCTGAAGTCAGTGGAGTTATTGCAGTTTGCTAAGAAGCTGAGATTCTTCCCCTTAGATATAAACAGGAATTTAACTAACTTAGGCTCTGACAGTTCCTTTCTGGATAATAGCCAGCAAGATATTTGCCACTTCTTGCAAGGTTTGACTTGTGTACAAGTATCCAAGGGTTGGCCACACTCTTTATGCTTCATATGTGTACTTCCATAGAAGTATGGAAATATTAAACCGTTACTAGCAGACAAAACATAACCTCTTAAGATTAATGTTTTATACAGCTCTTTTAATTACTTACACGAGCCCTGAAACCGTTATCTTAAAAATACCGAAAGAATTTATATTCAGGTGGAGGAAAACTAAAGATGAGGTAATTGTTAAAGAAAATTGTTAGATAATGAATTTTCCCTCATCTGACACTTTTTGACATAGTAAGCAATAAGATAAACTTCTTAGAAAGAAAAAGAAGAATTTTCCATGGAAATTGTTGTCATAGAATTCATTTAAATCAGTGATTGGTGGAAAGAAAGTGATACCATAAAAATAATTATTTAAATTTAAAATCTCTTTCAAAAAGTAGATCAGATTTGCTTAGAAAAGATCAGGTAACAACATTTGAGTGCACATTCATGCAGTTATTAATTATCCCTTCCAAAGATCATCCTTACCCATTTTGCTTTCCTTTTTTTCAACCATTAAATGAACTGAGCTCTTTCCTGAACTAAGTCTTTTTTCTGTACTAACTTATCTATGTGCAAAAGACCAACTTTATTGAATCTTGATTTTCTTCATTTCAGACAATCAGCCCCCTTCACTGTCTCATGCTGGGTTTTTCCACACATTTTCTTTCATTCTTCTATTATTTTTATTATATTTTTTGGCACATTGTAGTTTTTTCTCATTAAAAATCTTTAACACCGGTGGCTAGGAAGAATTAAAGGGATATTCAAAATCTGCCATTCTTGAAAGACACGGATCAACAAGATATAGGACAAGTAAACCAAGTAATGATCTAAAATATGGACATTTTCCCAGTCTTCTTCATGGGAAGCTGCATCCATGCCACTTGTAATGCTGTGTGAAGTTGTAAATCCGCTACTCCAAACACACTTCTCTCAGATGGTGTCTATCATTCTGGATTAAAATTGGGAAGAGGGGGGTGAAAGGTGATAAGAAGAAAAGTCAATCCTTTTACCCCTCACACATGCACACACAACAGAACAAAAGCTATCAGGTTTCTACATTTTGGGCAGGGGGATGGAAGGAAAGCTGTTACATGGAGTCACTCAAAAGAGCGTTCTCCGCCGGTTTATTACTCTATACAACGTCCTATATATACACTCCCAGTGTATAGTGCTCAACCTGGATCCAACCCCGAGTCCGGGGCTTGGCCATCTTGCCCGAGTGACCCCCAGTCCCCACGGAGTCTCTCTCTCTTATCGCACGAGCACAACCTTTTGGTCCTTATACAAATCACAGTCCCCACTTGTCCACGATTGCCAATCTCCGGCCTCCAGTGGTGGAGTAGGGGGACCCGGGCCCTCCCTCTCCTCTGGGTCCTGGCCCAGAGCCTTAAGGTGGGGTCACAGCTGCTCCCCTACCTGGTTGATGGGAAATCCTCCTGAAGCACGTCAATCTGTGGGCCTAAAGAGCCCTGCCCTGGGCCACTTCCTACTCTTTTCCCCATCCCAGGGCTCTTCCAATTCACTAAACACAGTGCAGCCTTACCCTCAGAGTGTCCCACCACATGGCTCGTTGCAGTAGTGGCTCTGGAGTCTCTCATTCCTCTTCCCCACGTCCACTCATGCTGGGGGGGGGGGTTCACCTTCCATCAGTCCCTCTCCCCGGGCTCTGGGGTCAGTCTCTCTTCCCTCCTTAGCGTCCCCCGGGTTCACCTCTCCCACCGGACTTTCCCGCAGACACCCCAGCACGGTGCTGATGTCACACCGGGTCTCCTCCCCCTTCCCGGTGTCCGGCGGGTTTAAATTGCTCGCCCGGACGCCCTGCTGGCATTGCAATGCAGCGTGCCTGCCCTGTTCTGCACCAACTGTTCCACCCTCCCACTTTGTGAGCCCTCTTCCCCAGATGGACATCTGGGAACAGGCACCGCATCGCTTCCGCCCTGATGACGGCACTCCCCACAGCACTGGGATGGAACCGGCATGAGTGCGGGGTTCAAGTGCCCCGTCACAAAAGCAAACAGTTCTTTTCCTTTATAATAGTTTTCAATACATGATTTTAGAGTTTTTATGTCTAAGTCTCAGCGTTCCTACTTGTGTAAGATTGAGCAAGACCTCAGACCTCTATTATTTGAGGGACATGTAAAATTTTCCCATTTTATAAATTGAATAAATGAGTGATTTCATGAGGTCACTTCTAGCAAAGCTGATAATAAATTCATTTAGCCATGCAGTATTTGAGAATTAATGTGTTGTGCATTTGACTGTGTAAGCAGTAGATCACACTGCCCTTTACAGCCTGGAATAAAACCAAGAATTCATGATTACCCAACATTCTTTTATTGTGTTTCCAGTTTTGGAGTGACTCTTTGAACTGTATTTCATGTATGCATGTATGATGGCAGACTTTCTAGTTTACCTTGAAAAATGTAGATACAATAATTGCAAGACAACAAGTGGAATCTTTTTTTTTTTTTTCAGGGTTTGCATTTATTCAACACCCAAGTCTAATGTTTGAACAGGAGGTAAAAACTCTGTACAACAGCATTCTGTCTGATAAGAACAGCTCAGTAAACTTAAAAATCCAGGTGTTAAAAAATCTCCAAACCTATCTACAGGAGGAGGATACACGTATGCAGCAGGCCGATAGAGAATGTGAGTGATGAGTGTGGTATTAAACATTCAAAATCTACCTTTTGTTATGCACAAAGGGACATTTTGATTTAAATTTTCATACTTTTTTGTCTAATTTTTCATGTGCCACAAGATAATGGAGCAAATAATTATGGAAACCATTTGCAAAGAGCTGAAGATAATAAGATGATAAGTCAGCACTGAATTATCAAGAACAAATTGTGTCAAACCAAACTGATAGCTTTCTTTGACAGCATTATGAGCTTTGTGGATAAGGGGAAAACTGTAGATGTGAGATCTAGACCTGTGGCATCCGAACAATTCTAAAGCTACAGCAAACTAACCACACTAAACCGACCAAATAGCCACATGTGGCTAGAGGCTAGCATGTTGGACACCACGGATGTAGACTTTTTAATGCTTTTGATACAATCTCACATAACCTTCTCATTAATAAACTAGGGAAATACAGCCTAGATGGAGCTATTATAAGATGGGCACATTAACTGTTTGGATGAATGTTCCCAGAGTGTACTTAGATATGGTTCACAGTCATGCTGGAAGGACATAAGAGTTGGGTTCCACAAGGATCAGTTCTGAGTCCTGTTCTGTTCAATATCTATCTTGATCAGTGATTTAGATAATGGCATAGTGAATTTTGTAGATGATACCAATCTGAGAGGGGTTACAAGTGCATTGGAGGACAGAATTATAATTCAAAATGATCTGGACCCACAAGTTAAATATGCGTCAACAGTGTAACACCGTTGCAAAAGCAAACATCATTCTGGGATGTATTAGAAGGAGAGTTGTAAGCAGGATGCAAGAAGTAATTCTTCCACTCTGTTCTGTGCTGATTAGGCTTTGACTGGAATAGCTATCCAGTTCTGAGCCCCACATTTCAGGAAAATTTTCAGAAGTCCAGAGAGGAGAAACAAAAACTATTAAAGGTTTAGAAAACATTACCTATGAGGGATAATTGGAAAAAATTGGGTTTGGGGGTAAAAGAAGACTGAAAAGGGATATAACAGCTTTCAAGTACCTAAAAGGTTGTTACAAGGAGGAAGGAGGAAAAATAATTCTCCTTAACCTCTGATGGCAGTACAAGAAGCAATGTGCTTAAATTGCAGAAAGGAAGTTTAGGTTGGACATTAGGAAAAATTTCCTAGCTCTGAGGGCACAGCAGGGCTAATGCTGAAATAAGCTGTGCAACTTCAGCTATGTCAATTGCATAGCTTAAGTCAAAATAGCTTATTTTGGTTTTTGGCACTGTCTACACACCAGGATGTCCAAGGAAAAGCACTCTTCCTCCAACTTCCTTTACTCCTCATGAAACAAGAGTAACAGGAGTCAGAGTAAGAAATCCTCCAGCTCAGCATTATTTCAACATCATGTTGAAATAACTGCTTGTAGTGTAGACAGAGACTATGTTATTTCAGAATAGTATCAGTTATTCCAAAATAACACTGCTTTGTAAACATGCCAGAGTGGTTAAACACTGGAATAATATTCATAGGAAGGCTGTGGAATCTCCATCATTGGAGATTTTAAGAGCAGATTAGACCTGTCAGGGATGTTCTTATTAGTACTTGTTCTGTCATGATTGCAGGGGTCTGGACTTGCCCTCTCAAGGTTCCTTCTAGTTCTCTGATTCTATATATATATTAGAAAAAGATTTCAGAGGTATCTTTTATACACAGCCATACTGAGAGGCACAGCATAGAGAGTTCCTTTCTTAAGTTCAAGTTTTAAGTTGATGGAAAAAATGCAAAATGTGCAGTACTTAAATTATTGCAGTTAAAATAGTGACTTACTGTTTGTTACCCAATTCCTTTCTGAAATTGTTAATTTTCAGGCATAATAAAAGAAGAAATTTTCAAGACTGTTATGGTACCACTCTGAGAATGACATGACATTAATTTAATTACTCATATAGCTGCAACTTAAGTATCTCATAAAGAATATGAAGACTGGTTTGTGTCGAGAAAGTTAGTGGTTGCCTGAATATCTTGACACAAACAATTGCTTTTGTTCCTTGCTACAGGGAAGAAAGTAGCTAAACAGGAGGATCTGAAAGAAATGGGTGATATTTCCTCAGGGATGAGCAGCTCCATCATGCAACTGTATCTGAAACAGGTTCTTGAGGCTTTCTTTCATGCACAGTCCAGTGTACGCCACTTTGCTCTAAATGTCATTGCACTGACATTAAACCAGGGCCTTATCCATCCGGTTCAGGTATGTAATGATAATACGTTGTGTTTGTGTGTGGGGGAGAGGGGATTCTTTGTTTGTTTGTTTGTTTGTTTGTTTGTTTGTTTGTTTGTTTGTTTAGGTGTGTGTGTGAGGAGGGGGGTTATGCAAAAGGATGTCAGATTTTCTTGTGGCTGCTTGATAAACTTCCAGTGTGTGTGTTTGTCCCCTGTCCACCTAAATCTGTTAGAATAGTTGCTTCTTTTGGGATGACTTGGTATGTAAAAACAGAATTTCCAAACAACAGATCTCAAGAACTCTTCTATATTGAAAGGCAAATGGCATGCCAAAGACTAACCTTTTGTTGGCTTAGAAATTAAATTAGAATTTACATTTAATAAGTGCTGCTTAAAAAATATGATAGAATGCACTTGTTTCTTTTAGAAGTGTCAGACTTCAGTATTCAGGCATACTTACATCCATGGTCTGTCATCTTCAGATTCCTTTCATTATATCTTCTTACCAGCACATTCCTCTTTTTCCCCAAAATCTGCTTTTACTTGAAGTTCCAGAACTAATGGCAGAGCTATGCATGGTTTATTTTCCAGTAATATTCTTCATGTATGAATCTTCACTAAAGAGTGTTTTTTGTTTATTACAGTGAAAATTCATAGGTCTATGGCTACCAAGGGAAGACTAATTTACTTACATACAGGCAGTCCCTGGGTTACATGGATCCGACTTACATCGGATCCCTACTTACAAACGGGGTGAGGCAACCCTGCACTAGCTGCTTTTCCCCCTAGCAGACCAGGGAGACACGAAGCTAGCGCCCCACCCAGCAGACCAGGGAGACGTGGAGCGGCTTTTCTCAGCAGACACCTCAGCTTGAGAATAAAGGACTGAGGGAAGTGAGGTGTGGGAGAATAAAACTGAGCTCTGGAGAAATGTTTGGCTAGAGTTTCCCCTACAATATGTACCAGTTCCGACTTACATACAAATTCAACTTAAGAACAAACCTACAGTCCCTATCTTGTACGTAACCCGGGGACTGCCTGTATATCCATAATCTCCCACAGATTCTTTCTTACCCCCCTTTCTGTTGTGGAAGACTTCTGGGTAAATCTTGAGGAGATATCTCAAGTCTCAACTTGATAATTCCCAGAACAAAGTCTGTAAAAGTTTACTTGAGACCCATATATTTAAAATATATTAATAGCTTCCAGGTTTCAGTCTTGCAATGAGACAAACTAGTGGACCCTATCTATACTCAGAAACTGAATGCGAGTTCAGCAAATATGTTTTCTAAATTTTTAAATACCACTTCCAACTGTTGTCAGCACCTGGTGTTGGCAAGACATTGATGTTTCAAACTATGTTGGTAAGTTGTAGTCAACCTTAATCACCTGGATCAAGGACCCTGGGACTGGCTATGAACATGTTTTGAAACACTGCTATCTTTGTCTCCAGAGGTGCTAAACGGTGTTTAAAATAGATTAACAAATTGCTAAAAACACCTGATTTTTCTAGTGTGGGGTTCTAGAGCAGCTGTAGCCAACATGCGGCTCGCAAGCTGCATTTGGCTTTTTCCCCCCAAAAAGTGCAACTCGCGAAGCCACTCCTGTGTGCCCCCTTCCTAAACGGTCCCTGCTCCCCACCGACTCCCCTCTCCTCCTCCCCCCCGGCCTCTGGCTTCCCTGTGCTTACCAGGTGGGAGCTGCGAAGTTTTAAAAATGGCGCCCAAGATGGTGGCGATCTTAAAGGGGCAGGCTCCTTTTAAAAAAAAATTTTTTTTTACATGTTTTTGTTTTTGCTTGACAATTCTGTTCTGGGGGGGTCTTTGTTTTTTTGCTTGACAATTCTGTTCTGGAGTTTGTTTATTTTTTGCTTGACAATTCTGGTGCAGCTCTTCACGTTTTTTCCGCCGCTCTTTTGGCTCTCTTTGTTAAATGGGTTGGCCGCCCCTGTCCTAGAGTGTATTCCAGTGGAAGAAAGATACTGGGAATACCACCTGTGTCTGGAACAGATTTTATTTTTTTACTGTGCTGGTCTCCTTAAGTCAACTCTCCTCTTGATAACTTGTGCTATTGCATTAAAGAAATCCTGAGGCAGTAAGTCACATAAGGTGCTATATTCTAGTTGTTCAGCTACTAACAATTTAACATAAAAAATAAGGTGAGATAAATATATGCATAGAGCAGTGCACATACGTTTTTGGTGTATAATGCCTTTATATATTTTCATCTGTTTTTTTTTTGTTGTTGTTTTTTTGTTTTTTTTTCTCTAGTGTGTGCCATATTTAATTGCTATGGGCACAGATCCAGAGCCTTCTATGCGGAACAAAGCTGACCAGCAGCTGGTGGAAATAGACAAAAAATATGCTGGATTCATTCATGTATGTAATTTTAACATTAGATAACTTAAAACAAAATGCTGATTCTCCGCTCTCTCAAAAGTCCGGAAATGTTCAAGTCCAAAATGCATGGATTGGAGAATATGGTTGTGAGGCATTTGTCTATTAATTCTCATTGTGTTGGGGAATTTAGGTTTGACTTACTCATCTGAAATGATAAAATTATTAAGGAGCAGCTCTTTGAGTTGAGTGCTCATGTCCATTCCAAAAGGACGGGGAGGGGAGTGCACATGCATGTGCACAGTCTATGGAAAGCTTTTACCCTAGCGGTATCTGTAGGGTCGACTGTTAAGCCCCTAGCATGGCGCCACTATGGCAGTGCATTTAAGTCATAACTGACCCCCACACATATCCTCTCAGTTCCTTCTTACCGCTCATGACAGTCGCTGGAGCAGCTTTGGTCTCATAGCAAGCTTCTCAACAATCTTAGTGTTTATGGTTCTCTAGTTAGATATTTGGTGTACATAATTCTAATAGTTTATTGGGGTTTTCCCCACACACACTTTGGCCCCTTCTTCGGAGCTTGCTGCATTCTCAAGAGTTCAAAGTCTGTGAGAGCTTTGGCATGCTTATGCCTAAAGGTGACCCTCATGACAACTTCCTTAAGTGTCTGGGTGATGGACATCAAAGGGACAAATGCCCTATCTATAATAACATTTGTCCTTGAACAGTGAAGGAGAGGGACCACCGCCTCAAGCGACTTTGGTCCTCAGCGCCAGGGCCACCCTCAGCACTGGTGGTGCACAGTGCCCCCATGTGACCCAGCACCAAAATACACTTGGACTATAGGTACCGCTTCTCCCATTATATGAGATTACGCGTGTGGCATGGATCACAGTCCAGATGCTGATCAAGAAGAGAAGCAGATAGAGGCCTGTAACCATAAGGTCCCTAGTTGGGTGCTCCTGGCACAGGGGCACCCACATGGCATTGCTGTTCACAACACCATCAGCTTCAGCCTAACCATTGAGCCCTGTGGTTGTAGTCTCCCCATGAGGATACCAGTGAGAGCAGGACAATGATCTTCCATTGATGTCAGACACCTTCAAGGCTGCCAGGGACCTTATTGAGAAGACATCTTTTGTGTCACTGATGCATGGATAGTCACATGCCCTACTGCAGTCGAGAGCAGCACTGCACCAAGCCTCACAGATGCACCAGAGTTGGCACTGGTGATGGCCACTCCATTGTCATCAGTACCGCTAATAACTCAGATGCCAGTACCATTGACTGCAGCTCCGGTACTCATGGCACCGTTAGGTCGGACACCAATGCCTATGGCACTGATAACTGTAGCTGTGGCGCTGATGCCTATGTCACCATCAAGTGCAACACATTGCTGACGGCACTGATACCTAGAGCACCAGTGGTGATAGCCCTGTTTATGATGGCGGCACCACTGAGGCATTACCAGGGCAAGACAGCCACACTTACCAGGGTCTCAGCCTCTTTCTCGTACCATTCCCTGGCACCATCAGGGTTGGCATCCCTCTCATCCAGCAGTGAGTACTCATCTGAGAAAAGTCATTGGTCTCCTCCCCCAGTCAGTTCTGTTTGTTACTCCAAATTTCATTGGGGGCCACCCCAGGGTTATACTCATATGGATTTATTAGATGAGGAATTAACAATCCACTATAGAGTTAAAGTAAAAGGGATTGAGCTGTCATTGAATGCAACTATAGGGTTAAACTCAAGGGGAACCAGCTATCTCACTCACACACAAACACATTCATTTATCCATTCACACACATTCATTTATGCTCTTAAGCACTTTTACACTTACACAAGCAAAAGGTTGAAGAGTGAGCCAAGGCATATTGATTCCAGAGGTTTGCCTCTAGCTATTGATCCCAGCTGGCAAGCTGATAAGAAAGAGCTTCTGCCACATGCTCTTTCCTTTTGTTTGGAACGGGACAGCTCCTCTCATGCAGGTAGGGTCTTTCTTCCATGTTCGTTACCGAGGAGCATGCCCAGACCTCCCTTGATCCTGGTCCTTTGTTTGCTTAGAGCAGAGGTTTCTCTGTGATTGCTTTAATTAGTGTCTGCCTGGTTCCTGGCTCTACGTGTTTAGCCTTGCTGTTTCCCTCACCCCAAACACTCCAGTTTCTATTCACACACCTATTCTTATCACAGGATGGAATGCAGCTTAAAGCAAGTTACAAGCAAAAACAAAGATTACAAAATTTCAAAGCTCAACAATCACCAAGCTTTTACAGTAAGATTCTGAACTTATCATAGAATAATAGGACACTAGAACTGGAAGGGACCTCAAGAGGTCATCGAGTCCAGTCCCCTGACCTCACTTTATAAAGCAAAGTGGCTGAGAGTTACAAAGATTACAAAGTTCAACAATCTTACAAGTTGCAGAATTTAAAAGGTAAAGTAGCTGATAGTTACAAAGAAACAATTACAAAGCTTCAAAGCTCAGCGGTTACAAAGATACCTTCCAGAGCACATCAACTGACTGAGAACAATTCCCATCTTAATCATCTACAAATCATCAGTAATAAAGTGACTTAGAAGACAACTACCCCCTTTAAACAGTGTTCACAGCAATGCAGTCAGCAACAGATTTTGTAGTTCCGTATGTTATGTGTTGGCAGGACTTTACAGTTTAATGCATTTTCAGAAAATATATGTGTAAATCAAGTAATAGCTTGGGCAGAGGCTTTATACAACACAGCACCACTCCTGCTACTGGCTATTCCAGGAGATATCAGCACAAGCCTCCTGGCATTCTTAATGGCCAATGCCCATGAACTGGCAATTGTGGATCCCATGGTCCTACCACCTAACCCAGAGCCAGTGTCAAAGCCGGTCTTGGAGGTGTTGGTGCCCAGGGTTCCCACTCACCCATTCTGGTCCCCACCTCTGCTTTGGTGGGGGATGGCAAAAAATAGCACCCTTAGGTACCACTTGTGCCACCGGCAATGCCATTTACACCAGGCCTTCAGACTGTCCCTGCTCATGGCTCAAGCACAGTCCTCTCCAACCCAGGTGGAGGACACAGAGGTCCTAGTTATGGTCACTGCTTCCTCTGTGCTGGCCATGTACCTTAGCACCTCTCCAGATCTCCAAGACAGGGTTGCCCTGAACCTGAATCTGCAGGCCGAGGAGGTGATAGAGGACTCTGACCTCATGGTTGACATCCTTACAGCTGAGTGGCCATCTAGAATGGCATTGCCCCTCATAAAGTCCACTAAGGTACTCTGGCAGAAAACTATTTCTGTCCTACCCACAGCAAAGGCATTGAACTTAGGTACTGTTCTTCAGGGACCTGTCTTGCCAACAGTTCCTCATGCAGGAAGTACAATTACTCCTAACCTTGTGAGCGAGAGGATGTACCATGGGAGTTAAGGGGCAGAGGCATCTACTCCTGATACCTCTTCATCCCAAAAGCAAAAGGAGGCCTCTGGCCCATACTGATTCTTAGGAACTTCAATGCATTTATTATGAAAATATGCTTTCACATAGTGTGTTTGGCTACCATTATCCCATCCTTAGACCTGGAGGACTGGTAGATCGCCCTCAACATGAAGGACGCTTATTTCCATATATCCCTTCCCACAGATGGTTCCTGCACTTTGTGGTACAAGGCTAGCATTACCATTTTATTGTCCTTATGCCTCTTGACCACCTCAAGAGTCTTGAAAAAATGTATGTTGGCTATGGCAGCATTCCTCTATACAAGTACCTCATTCAGGTATTCCTGTTCCTGGACAATTGGCTCATCAAGGCCGATTCATGATCAGGCGATTCAGCATGTGGACATAGCATGTGAAACATTCTGAAGTCTGGGCCTTATCCTCCGTACTCCGACATCCACTCTTAACTCCAACCCAATACTTAGAGTTCATAGGGGCCTTTGTAGACCTCACAATAGTCAGGGCATCACTCCTGGAGATGTGCTTGGAGGCCTCCTCATCCTAAACCTCAAGAAGTTCCGATGACCATGGCCAGGATTTACTTGAGGCTAAGGCACATGGCAGCCTGCATGTACATCATGCAGCACACCCCTCTTTACCTCCATACCTGTCTGGTTGGTGCCAGAACAGGACCCATTGGACAGGATAGTGGTCCAGTCACTTCACATTCTGAAAACACTTGATGGGTGGTTATAGCACCAGGTAGTTTGTGCAGGAGTTCTCTTCTCCAAATTGAGACCCTAATAGTGGCTGATGACAGATGCTTCTGCCCACAGGTGGGGCGCCCATCTTGGCCAATTACAGACTCAGGGCTTGTAGTCCCAGAGTGGAACTACCTGCACATAAATACGAGGGAACTATGGGCCATTTGCCTGCCTTGCCAGGTCTTCAGGGACCACCTCAGGGGCATGTGCATGGAAATGTTCATGGACAACACCACAGCAACATTTTATGTGAACAAGCAGGGTAATGTTCTCTCCCCTCCTTTGTGCCAGGAATTCCTACTGCTGTGGGAATTTTGCAGTGCCAATGACACAACCTTGCAAGCTTCATTTCTCCCAGGAGTGTTTAATGAGCTGGCAGACCAACTGCACTGCTCATTTTCCAACCGTGAATGATCTTTCAGGACAGACATTCTGTTACCAGTCTCCTAGGGGTGAGGCTTTCCCCAGTAAACCTGTTTGCAGGGCCAGCACAAGTGTCCAATGCATTGCTCTTTTGTAGGCAGCAGCTTGGCTCACTGTTAGAAGCATTTCACCTCCCCTGGGCACCTCACACATTATGCATCTTTTGCCATGTTTCCACTGATTCTGAGAATCCTCAAAATCAATAAAAGAGTTTTTTGATTATCCTCATAGTTCCAGCGTGGTTCCAACAATATTGGTTCAACTTGCTGCTTAGCCTCTTCAGAGCCACTTCCATTATCTTTCCTCTCTGCAGAGATCTCATCATTCAGGACCACAGCATGTTGCCACCCCAACCTGTAGTCCCTCCACCTAACTGTGTGAATGCTCCATGGTTGAACCTCATGAGGGCAGGTTGCTCCAGTCTAGTTCAGGAAATCGTCATGAGAAGGAGAAAGCCATCCACCAGAGCTACTTACCAAACCAAATGGAAACTGTTTTTCTTGTGGTGCCAGCACAAGGGTCTTTGGCCCCAACAGTCCTCCATGTCTGTCATTCTAGACTACCTCCTGTACTTAAAGCAGCAAAGGCTAGTTCTGTCCTCTATAAGAGTTCACCTAGCAGCCATTTCCACGTTCTGTGTAGGGAGTCATGCTCACTCTGTGTTTATGGATCTTGTGATAACCCATTTTCTCCAGAGCTTCACAGACTGTACCCACAGGACAGGCAGCCTATTCCCCAGTGGAACTTTGATTCTTCTGATCACCAAACTGATGGGCCCTCCCTTTGAACCTTTGGCCACCTGTCCGCTGTCATATCTATCTGGAAGGTAGCTTGCCTGGTAACCTCTTCCAGGAGGGTCTCCAAGCTCTGGGCACTCACAGCAGAACTTCTATATGCTGTCTTTTATAAGGACAAAGTACAGTTGTGGCCTCACATGGACTTTTTGCCTAAGTGATCTTCCATTTTCACTTCAATCGGACTTTTTGCCTAAGTGATCTTCCATTTTCACTTCAACCAGACTTTCTTCCTTCCTGTATTCTATCCAGAGCTCCACATCTGTGATGGGGAACATCTGCTAGAACCTGTGGATATTCTACATGCACTTGCTTTTTATGTAGAATGAACAAAACAGTTTAGGAAATCTCTGCAACTCGTTGTTTCACTAGGAGAGAGAATGAAGAGTCTTTCCTCTCAACGACTTTCCCATTGGATCATGTCCTGTATGTGTTATGTCTCAGTGAAGTTGCCATATCCTCCACTGACTGGAAAAACTTAAACAACAGATAGTCTTGCAGCACCTTAAAGACTAACAAAATATGTAGATGGCATCATGAGCTTTTGTGGGCACAACCCACTTCTTCAGATGAAGGGGAGTTATTAAAGATACAGTTTCGAAATAACTAGGGAATGGGGGGAGAGAAGGAAAGAAATAGAGTCTCCATACTACATGAAGCTGATAGAGAAGTTGTAAATTGGTCTTAAGTACCCGTTGTTTGGTTTTTTATGTCATTAGGATGTGGAATGTAGCGGCACATCCAGCCAATGTCTTTATTCATACCTTTCATGTCATGCGACAAAAGCTCATGATACCATCTTCAGGTTTTGTTAGTCTTTTATGGTGCTGCAAGACAATTTGTTTTTTTACATTTTTCTAGTTACAGACTAACTCGGCTACTCCACTGACAGTTCACTTCACCGGAGCTCAGGCTTTCTTAGTGGCATTCCTTGAGAGTGTTCCAATTAAGGACATATGCTGAGCGGTGGTGAGGTCATCTGTGCACTCCTTCATGTCACACTACGCCATCACACAGCACATGCAGGATGACGCAGGATTCAGCAAGATGGTTTTTGCTTTGGCCACAAGCTGACTTCCAGCACTCCCAAGAGAACTGCTGGTAAGTCACCTTTTGGAATGCACATGAGCAATCACTTGAAAAAGAAGAAAAAATGGTTGCTTGCCTTTGTAACTGTTGTTTTTCAAGATGTGTTGCTCATGTTCGTTGCAAATCCCACCAACCTCCCCACTGTCTGAATTTACTGGAAAGAAGGAACTGAGAGGGTGGGAGGGGCAGCTGTGTCTTGTGTGCGCCACGATAGCAGCATCACACCAGGGGTCTCTACAGTCAGCCCTACAAATACCACTAGGGTAAAAGCTTTCTAGAGACTACTCATTTGTGTGCACAGACACCTTTTGGCAATGGCATCTTGAAGAACAACGGTTGTGAAAGGTAAGTAAGTGGGTTTTTTCTCTCAGAGTTAAAGATTTAGAATGTTAGAAATGGGAAGCATTTCTAGGTTTTACTGTTTGCTCTTAAGTGTTTCATTCAATCTTAAAACTCCCTTACTTATAATTACTAGAGGCTTCTTTCTCAACGAGTATCATAAGCCAAGTAACTGTGGTCATCTGTTTGATCACAAGGAACAACTCTCCTAATCTTCAGCTGAATAGAGAGGAGACTGTCTTTTTAAAAATAAAATAGCACCTTAATATTTATATACTGGGGATTTTTTTTTATGTTACGTGTTTTTTTTCTTTGTGGGGCACACAAGGGTTTTAGAAGCTGAAGTTTGGGCAGAGGGAGTATGGAAAGTTGTGTTTAGTTGGGTATCTTGACCTAGAAAAAGGAGGAAGCTAGGTAAGGGCACTTACTGTTGTCATATATTACCATTCACTCTACCCATCTTCCAGATTAACTCCCATTGCTGGCCTTTCCATTGCTTTATGTTTCCCTACAGACACACCTCCTTATCTTAATGTGGAACTCAGTGCCCAGCAACCTGTGTCTCTATTGAGCTATGAATGTGAGCTTCCAAATCCCATAGTAATCCAGTTCCTCCAACACTAGAATTTGGAGTACTATCCTCATTGTACCCAACCACATAGTTAATTTAAGAGAGAGTCTCAGTTGGTGTCCAGAATGGATTCATCTGAGACCTGAGTTATTCTCCTTGTAGGTGAAGATGATGGAAGCACAGGCCAAAGAGTGGGAAATGGTGGGTACATTGGTTGATCAAGCATCCAGTTGATACTGAAACTGGAACAAATACTTGATAGAACATTCAGTGAGGGAAAGCGTTACAATTTCCAATATGATTCTGTTGTAAAATCCTTTCAAATTTATGAAACATCTGCCTGCTGTTAATCATTATTTCAGCTGTTTATATTGGGGCAGTTAATAAAGAAATAACAATATTAGCATTAATAGTCATTACAACTTCAGTTTCAACACCCCCTTAATATTACAGCGACTGCTAGTCTCTCTCTTAAAGCTGTTTTGATCTCTTTGCAAAGTCAAGAAAATATTGCGATAATTTATGTTTTGTAATTTAACTGCACGCCAATAATTGCTGAAGGCTATTTTTTTTTTAAACATAAAACTTAACTTTTACAATACAGGGTCACACAAATCCACTGGGAAAGAGTTAATGCACAGGAACTGGCGTGGATTTAATTTGAGACTAATGAAAATGGGATGAGGAAGATATTAATTTCAGATAAAATATTTTTAGTTTGATACAATTATTTTTCTTTCTGTACAACTGTTTTGAAAGCCACAATTTAAACAAAAATAAATGTTTTATCATTTTAGATGAAAGCAGTAGCTGGTATGAAGATGTCTTACCAGGTACAACAGGCAATCAACACATGCCCAAAGAATCCTGTAAGGGGTTTTAGGCATGATGAATCCTCCAGCGCTTTGTGTTCACATCTATACTCCATGATCCGAGGGAACCGTCAGCACAGACGAGCCTTTTTAATTTCTTTACTCAACCTCTTTGATGACACAGCAGTAAGCATCACATTAAATGTACCTCGTTTTAAAAGAAATTAGGATAAGTTGTTCATAAAGTAAGGTTGAAATGATGAATGTTGGTGTCCTTACTTTATGTATTTTTATGAGATTTGGTGAAATTTGGTTTGACTAACTTTATTCCTCTAGTCTTTTTTATTTGGCTGCAAAATTGAATACATTTCCCCTTATAACAACCTTTTCAGCCATTTTATATCTCCTTCAGCCCAGTTTGGATAGAACAATAATAATGAAAGTTAATTTGTGAAGAAAATTTTGCATGTTCAGAATGTTCTCAAGGCAGACAATTTACTTTGGATCAAATAAATGTTGACTTTTCCCCTCAAGGTTCTTTGAGAGTAGTACAAAAACTAATCCTGCCATGTTTTGTGCATGTGTATTACATTTTATATAAAATGGTTTTTTTTTAATTTGCAGAAAACAGAGGTGAATATGCTCTTGTATATAGCAGACAATCTAGCGTGTTTTCCTTATCAAACGCAGGAAGAGCCACTGTTTATAATGCATCATATAGACATTACACTGTCAGTTTCTGGTAGTAACCTATTACAGTCATTTAAGGAGGTAAGTGCTCTTATGATCTATTAATATACATGTTGCAGTGAAGTTATATTGGCACCATAATGAGTTTTACTAAGTCGTCCCAGTGTTTGCACACATGGCCAATAAACAACATTACTTTGGAACCAATAACATAAATTGCTGTCAGTTCTGACCATGTGAGGGATCTGTGGTGAGAAATTTTCATTCATTTTGAAAACTCAATGGAAAATATTAAGAGAGGACTGGGAGGGAAGTTTGGAAAGACTGGGATTGTTAGATTTAATGTTTGTCAGGGAAGAGGGATCCCACAATCCAGGTTACTTAGGTTTATGTTCTTTTCATCCTTCCTAAACATATGAGCCATAAGCAGTCTTTCTTGGTTGGAATGTTGCCCTGGGAACTCAGAAAATGTTTTGAATGTATCTGTCTGTTGGCAAGGTTTATTTCTATGTAGCTCACATATATTCATTTACTTTGTATGGCTCTTCACTTGCACTTTTCTTCATTATACTGTGCATATTGTGTACCTCTTAATTACAAATAGTTTCACTAGTAATTTTTTAAGCTGCAATAGTCATACTAAGATTCATCTATCTTGGGCCTCTGTGAGGGGGAAATATTTTAAATCATAGTAACAATTTTGAGAGACGAGTTCCATGTACTGAATTTTAAAACAAAATTGAATTATTATGTATGTATATTCAACACAAACATGGAAGTGATATAAAAATTTACTTTCCCTTTGATTTCCTTACCTGTATTCTGCCTAATACTCAGTCTCCACTATAGTACTGCTACAAAACCTCTGTACTAAAACACAGTCTTACCCAGACTGTTGATTTTTAAAGAACAATTTGCTAGAATTTTGATTAAATATTTACCGAATTAAAATAATCGAGTGTCTTTATATATATGAATATATATATATATGATAAAATGCATATGTAGTATTGTATAAATGAGTTTGAGACTACTGCTTTACTGAATGTGCCAATGTCATGAACATGTTATTCAGCACAACTCGAATAAGTTATACCATACCAAACTCTCATTTATTCTTTATAGATCACTCATAACAAACTATTTCAGAAAGATTTGAGAAATTCTTATTTTATTACTAATATTTAATATTGCTTGAGACTACTGCTTTACTGAATGTGCCAATGTCATGAACATGTTATTCAGCACAACTCGAATAAGTTATACCATACCGAACTCTCATTTATTCCTTATAGATCACTCATAACAAACTATTTCAGAAAGATTTGAGAGATTCTTATTTTATTACTAATATTTAATATTGCTAACGCATACTTATATTGTATCCTTCTGCATATATGTGTGTCTTAGTTATCATGAGTCTAGTCACAAAGTCATCAGAGAAAATCATAAACTATCATTTTAACAATCTCCAACTGGCCTAAAATAGAATTTCTATTACTTATTTTATACGCAGCAAAATAACTGTTTATAAAGCATACTCCTGTAGAGAACAAGAAATGAATTAAATGGGAGTCTAAATCATGAAAATTCACACTAGTGTTATTTGCCTGGGGTGTTTTTTGTTTTGCTTGTCCAGTTTTTTGAAGAATAGGTACAAAACTCTTGTTAATTGGGTCTTAACATATACTGAATAATTCTTAAAAGGTTCCTGTTAAGATAATTTTCCTAATTTTAAAAATATGAATAATTGCTTGTAGTAACTAAAACTAAAATCTGTTAACTTATTGTTTCTTTTCTTGTTCTCTAAAGATACCATATTGACTAGATTTCTGCTCTGGAGTCTTGGCCTAGGGTGAGATAGGCAGGAATATTCCTTTTTTCACCCTTTTGAGGCACTGGCAGATGTGTCTTGTGTACAAAGTCCCAGTGCTTGGGGGCCCTCTAAAGCATACAATTTTCATACTGGTCTGACTGCATTCAACAAAGGAGCTCCCCACTGGAGCCAGGACAGTTGCATCCAATGCCTGCTCTCCTGTCAGTCCTGCAGCTTTGTTTAGAATGTGAGTCTATCTCATTTGCATTTTTTGTCTGTCCTGTTCTCTGAAGGGTCCCCAGTGCTCTAGCGTTACTTGTTGGTGCACTGTGGGTTTTTTTAAGTCCATTTTGAGATGCCATTTCATCCTTTGAAGTGATCAGGATTCAGACAGAGGGTGGGTTTTCTATACTACCAGAGTTTGGATGTGTCAAAATGGCTTCTTAATGTTTCTTCAGTACAAGATATACACATGGCCTGCCTGGTTTTCACTGCATCAGATCTCATTGTGCAGCATGCCAGTCTAGCTTAAAGGCTTTTTTTGCTTGCGGGTAAACACTGCTCAAATTTTCTTTTAAATTTGATCAGTGTGTTGGGGTGTATTCAAGAATTGGTAACGTAACCCCAAACTCTGGTTATAACAACAAAATGCTTCAGATCTCTAGAGGTATCTATTTAAGACTTCAATTTGTGAGTTTGCAAAATATAAATAAACCAACATTTTAAATTGTGGATGCCTAACAGGACAACAAAATCAGTAATAGAGCTATTAAGTAAGCACTGATTTAGCATGCACTCAGACCATATAAGTACTTAGTTAGATACATAAAAACCTAAGTATTGTAGTCATATGTGAAAATTATGAGCATTTTATAGATGGATCTACAGCGTTTTTTGACAGTAGTGTAAGCATTGGACAACCTTCTCTGAGGAATAAGTCTTCTGAGATAGCTGAATACTATTTTCAGTAATCTATAATTTTGATTCTGAATGTTCTCAGTGAACTTTATTTCCAGTGGAAAGTTTTTACTTGTGCAGTCAGGATACTTGTTGGGAGGTATATATTTGGCTATAATCTCCTGGGGATATTTTCATTTTGAAAATCCCAGCCTTTGTGTCTGATCACTTCATTCAGTTTCATGAGTAAAGATGAGGATTGCTTTTATTTTGAAAGCAATATTCCAACTGCCAGACTCTGCAAGGTGCTCTCCTTGCTGTTAGATGAAGTTCAAACATGGTCATTTAAAGATCTTACCCTTAACTGTTCTCTGTTGATCCTTACTAAGGTAGTCGGTCTTTGGTGATTACCTGCATAAATAAGGCTTCAGGCCACTTCATTAATTTTTTGTCTAGTTTCTTAAATTGATGCTAATGTAAACCATGTGTTGTTGCTCTGATTGTAAGGGCCCATGTGGCCATACAATAGACTTGCTTGCTTGTTCATTTCTGTCACCGAATATTTACTTACTGTTTGTAGAAGATACGTCAGGAAATCTTGTGGTTTTCCTTGGTATATGAAATAACTTCACTTAGTTTCTTTCCTCCTCTATGACTTAAAAATGTATAATTTGTGGAGTTTTCCCTCACTCTTTCTGGTCTCTAAGATCTGGAATCCAGTCACCATAGTATCTTAGAGGGGAAAAGCATTTACAAGTTGAACCTCCTTGGTCCTGCACCCTCAGGTCCTGACTGGTTCCAGATGAGGGATTTTTCCATAACAGGGAAGGTCATTTCTGGTACACTGCTGGGCTCCATCCTCATGGCGCAGCCCCCCCGCTTGGGTCCATTTGCCCCACCAGGCAGCTTTGCGGTCAGGCTGTTGCTGTGCTGCTCAGAAACCCCACTCCCAGATTCCTGTCCCTGCCGCCAGGCTCCCAGCTGCTTGGCGGTAGCAAGGCTGCTGGGTGGCCCCAACTGCCTGTCAGTCTTACAAGGCAGTTTTGCCGCTTGGCTCCAGCCCCATTGCCTCCCGTTCCCCACCCCCACAGTGTTGGCCCTGGGCAGCAGCCTCACTGATGGGCTCCCGGTTTTACTGCCACAGGGCAGCTCTGCTACTTCCAGCCACCAGCCCTCTACCAGGACACTCTGGTCCTGGTTCTTCCATGGTCTTACCGGACCAGAGTGTCCTGGTTAAGAGAGGTTCAACCTGTACCCATAATTTATTCTTAACATACAATTTGACTTGATTCCTTGTTGGCGTTCCATCTACCTTTTAGAGTTCGGAAATGCAGTTTTAATGACTAACTTCTTGATTATTCTAACATACAGATACTTATTTTGGTCACAAATTATACTATCAAAGAAATTACTTCTTCCTTGCTCATCAAGAACCAGAAATGAATATTCAAGTGGCATTGTGGCACTGGCATTTTTATTTGTGCATATCATACTATTAAATTCAGAAGATCAAAAAACATTCAGATATATGGAAATCAGATATTTCTGTCATGCCAAAAACATAAGACAAAGAGAAGGAATTGAGTCAAATGATATCTTCAGAGAAGCCCATGTAAATTTTTCTGTCTCCTTAACAAGCATGTTAAACATTACTTTGTTACACTGCTTATAAATTGCTGGGGTTTTATAAATTTTCTTTTAGAATTAGGAGTAGTGTCATAGTTATTCAAATAGAAAACAAAGATGCATGAACTTTACTTACTTACTTCAGAAAACTGAAATTCTATTTTTTAGACTGGTCGATCTTGATAATTTCTTTTAACTAACCTTTTGTAAAGCTCCCTTGTAGTGTTTTTATCAATATTTTGAGAGCTGAATTTTCTTTTCCTGAGTTTAAATAAGGCAGTCACTGCTGCTTATAAATATAGGTAAATAAGTGCCATTTCTAAAATGATTTTGATTTGTTGATTTTAAAAATATTATTAGATATAAAGCCCTTCATTTCATTTTCCCAGTCTCATTCAGGTAGGCTTGAACTACATTAAGGACATATATAAACTAAATTAGACAGATCGAAATTGCAAATGAAGCCGGGATTTCTATTTCCTGTGCTTCATTTGCATAATGGTGGCCATGCTTTCTTTCAAAAACAGGTATTTTGAAAGTGAAAACGCCATTTGGAGCGGTTCTTTTGGGGGGGGGGAGAACCGTTTTTGAAAGATCCTGTACTCCTCAAAAAAATGAAGTTTACAGGATCTTTTGAAAGGATTTTTTTTCCCCGAAAGAACCACATCTAAACGGCATTTTCACTTTCAAAATACCCATTTTCGAAAGAATGTGCGGCTGCCATTATGCAAATGAAGCATGGGAAATTCAAATCCAGGCTTTGTTGGCAATTTTGATCTAATTTACATCCCTCTTTCAAAAGAGGAATGTAGTCTAGACATAGTCACAGTTTGCATTCATCTATACATACTATATATCCTAAAATGTATTATGGATATACAATAGCAAATGTGGTGATAGAATTTCCTTAATCCCAATTCCATATTATCAACATAAATATGCCCTTAGACAGAAACTTGGACTATATCATGTCCCCTAAGACCACGTGAAAACTTCTGTCAGATTTTTTTAAAAGAATAAAACTGAATATTTGAACACTATCTAGAAAGGTAAACCAAATGATATGTTTAAACACTTGTTTATATTTCTGTTAGTTTTCCTATAGTCTGTTATTATAATTTTCAGAATGACCACTTATGGGAGTTAACAGAATGGTCACTTGTAAAAGATGGGCTCTCTTCAATGGTATGGTGTTGCCACCCTTATTTCTGCACTGTTTCTGGCAGTGACACCACCTTCAGAGCTAAGTGGCTGGAAATTGATGATTTCTGGCTGGGTGCCCCGCTATGAAGATAGCACCAATTCAGCAGCAGCGCAGAAATAAGGGTGGCATGGTTTCCCAATATGTACTCTTATTATTGTGAACAGCACTCAAATTTTAGACATACCTGAAATTTTTGAACTTATTTTAGTCATTGAACTGCATTAAATGTGCCTATTTTAAATAATAGATTTCAAATACTTTGTGAACGAAAACATTTTTTAAAAAGGCTATTCACACAAGAGAATCATGATTATGGAATGATTGTTCTGAATGCTATCATAATTCTTAAATATCTGTTGTCTTCTCTGTCTTCCAGTCTATGGTAAAGGACAAAAGAAAGGAGAGGAAACCTTCATCTGATGAGGAGAGCGAGAGTGAGAGTGACAGTAACAGTGAGAGTGAGAGTGAAAGTGAAGAAGAAGTTACCAAGCCTCGGAAGTTACGGAAACGTGTAGGCTCTGATTCAGATTCTGATGAAGAAAATGATATAAATGCTGTGATGAAGTGTTTGCCAGATAATTCAGCTCCTTTAATTGAATTTGCAAATGTTTCCCAAGGCATATTGTTGCTTTTGATGCTAAAACAACATTTAAAGAATCTTTGTGGATTCTCTGATAGGTAAGAATCCTACTTAATGTAGCAGACTGCTCCTTGTCTTTTAGTTTAGTGATTACCATACTATTCAAGCGGATGGTAATTACCTTTTTAAGCGATGTGTTTTACCACATGTAGATTTCAAGGCAAAATACATATAATTAATTTTACTGCATTCAATTTACTGCATCACAGGATAGCGATAGTTTGTTTGCTTAACTTAATTGAGATGCCTAATAGAGACTATGAATGTAATTGTTCATTTAAAAAAACATTTTATCCTAAATATTTGGGTTTTGTTTTCCTTTCATAGTAAAATTCAGAAATATTCACCCTCCGAATCGGCAAAAGTATATGATAAAGCGATAAACAGGAAGACAGGGGTGCATTTCCACCCAAAACAGACGCTGGATTTTCTGCGAAGTGATATGGCTCATTCCAAGATCACTGAAGATGTGAAGAGGAGTATTGTAAAACAATACTTGGATGTAAGTAGAGTCATACTAGAAAAGAATGTAAAACTTCTTTAGTTATATTATACAGCATAGCTTTAACTTGTATGTTAAATAATTTTTAACTTTGAGTATTTGAAAGGTGATTTTAAATTTATAATGTATATATTTTGAAATACTGATGATGTAGGAAATGCTGAGCACCTACAATTCTTATTGATTTAAATGGGTGTTGACAGTGTTTAATGCCTTGCAATATTAGGCCCCTTACTAAGGTCTGTACCAAAATTTGTATAGCAAATAAAAAAGATAATTTAATGTTGAGGAATGTTATAGATTTTCAGACTGAGACATCTTATTCCCTCTGATTTCCTGATGTCTTCTTTCATTCATTGTATTGTGTCCCCGTCTTCTTCCATCCAAGGAACACTGAACAGTCCAAACCTATTTAATTTGTAAAGTTTACTCGGTTTTTAAAAAAATATCTACTCGAAATAAAAACGGGAATTTTTTTTTACATTTAATAGAAAATAGTAGCTAAATGTACCTAATTCTTTATGTAACCTGCAGATATACACACAAAATACACCAACTAGATATGAAGTTTGTGTACAGTTT